>NW_006293809.1:13456-48039 GCF_000327345.1 Myotis davidii | reverse complement strand
TGCCAAGCACCAAACCAGAGAGGGTCAGACCTGCATTGCCACCATTTTTCCACCATCCAGAACTGAAATATCATTGCTGACATGTACACATAAGGAACTGTCGGATATTGAAACTTGGACTCAGAACTGTTGGACATTGAAATTGGGACTTAAAACATTTTTTGTCCTTGAAATGTTATGCTTAAGTTTTAAAATGTTTTGGGTTACGGATTGGCATTGTTATTGTTTTAATAGCCAGAGTTTTGTTCTTGATGTGTAAGTTATAGTAGCTTAATAATAAAAAAAAGGGTGAGATGTGGGAAACTGATCTAGTGTTAAGCCTCAGACTGACCTGCTGGCAAAGTCACAAACAAGTCCTAGCTTAGAGGGCACAGTCCTCTTAGCATAATTAGGCTTGACCTTATAACACTCCCTAGATCTTATCTGAGAAGCTAAGGGGCTGAGGAAGTGCAGGAAGTATAACCATGGTGTAAACAAGTGAAACTTACAAGAACAGTGTAAACAAGTGAAACTCACAAGAACTGTGTAACTATGGTAACCACTACCTTGTTTACCTCTCACTATAAACTTTTGGTGAGGCCTGAGCACAGCGGAAGTCCTTCCTCTTGAGTTGGACTTGCCGCCTGGTCCCCCAATATTCCCAAATTATCTAGTGTCTTTTCTATTTCATTTGTGTGCGGCTCCTCTTCCAGACCCGAACTGAACCCCACACAGGACGTGGAGGGAAACACTTACAACAAGAGAGAGAGATCAATTTGTTGGTTCATTTATGTATGTTTTCATTGGTTGCTTCTTGTATGTGCCCTGACTGAGGCTCAAACCTGCAACCTTGGCCTATCAGGATGATGCTCCAAACAACTGAGCTGCCTGGCCAGGGCCACTGCCCTCCTCTTGGTGGGGTTTTTGGCCGTGGTCCTGCTCCTCTTCAAGTCTGACTCTTGAGCCCAGGCAAACCCACGGGCAGCTCTATGAGCCCCTGAGAAGATCGCTCCTCGCCTGGCATACCTGGCCTGTGTCCTGCCTGAGGCCGGTTAGGGAGGTCTTCCTTTTCCTTTGACATTTTTAGCCTTCCTAAATATATTCCTTTCTGGCCTAAATTAGCTACAGACCATCTCTACTTAGAAAGTACTCTAGGTGATTAAAGAAACAACAACAACTAAAAACCTCCTACCGTCTTCAGCACTTTGCACAGTGACGTGACAGCTGTGATGCTGACGGACGTTGTTAGCATCCCTGTCCGTTTTCACAGAGGAGGAAGCAGCTGGCTGTTACTTTGCCTGGAGCCACACTGCTGGTGAGCTGCAACACTAGGATTTGAACCCGTGTCTGTGTCTGTGGCCCAGCAGCGTGGCCCAGTGGTTGGGCATCCACCTGTGAACCAGGAGGTCATGGTTCTGTTCCCTGTCAGGGCACATGCCTGGGTTACGGACTCAATCCCCAGTGTAGGGTGTGCAGGAGGCAGCCGATCAAGAATTCTCTCTCATCCTTGATGTTTCTTTCTCTCTCCCCTTTCCCTTCCTCTCTGACATCAATTAAAACAGAAAAAAAAGTCTGTTTCTGTGTCTGTGTCACTGTCCTGTGACTACTCCAGGACAGTAGGGGGTACAGAGACATAAATGGGTGTCACTACCTGAACACAGTTAGAAACCAGTACACAGACTGTTTCATGCCAACACCAAGATGGAGAGGCCAAACAAGCCGGGCACTGTGGTCGGGGGGTCAGGAGAGCTTCCTGGAGGAGGTGGCTGCCATCTGAGCTCAGCCCTAGAGAAGGAGCAGGGGCGAGCCAAGTGACCCACGCTGGGAAGGGCGTTCTGGGCAGAAAGAATTGCATGTGATGTGTCGAGAACTGAAGGCAGAGCATACTGGTTCAGATTCTTAGCTGCAACCCAAATATGACCAAACAGAATGAAAATTTCATCGTCTCAAATAACTGAAAAGTTCAAAGTGGGGAGAGTGGTGCTGAGGACACAGGTCACCTCGTGCTGTCCTCGGGATCTGGTCTCTCTCTCCACGGCCGGCTTCCCTGTGTTTGCGAGACACTCTGGGGAGCCTAGCGATCTTCCTTTAGCTTCCTTGTCGATCGTCTCACAGCCTGTGACTGGCTCTTTCTAGAGCATCCGCTCATCCTATCGATCGCTATGGCTATGGTACAGCAGAGTGCTGAGTGGCTTAGGTGTCAGTCACATGACCCACCCTTGGCCAGGGTGGGTCAACTTGGGGGCCTGGACTTGGAGAAGGGAAGTGAGGGCCCTTGTGGGGATGTGAGGTGAAAGCCTGGAGCATGGGGTCCAGGCTCAGAAATAAGTGGGACCAGGTCAGGGAGGGCCCCAAGGGAGACAAGCTTAGAGCTTAGATACAGCAGGGGGACGTGAACCAACATCTCAGGGTGCGCACGGCACATCCACGGTCTCCCGGCCCCAGGTCTCCGCGTGTCCCCTGAAAGGACACCTGCCAGGATCGCTGGACCAAGTGGTGGTGGCTGGTGGTTTGATCTCTGAGTTGATTCTCTTGTCTTGACAATAATTACAGGGTAGGGATTCTCCGAGGAGGCCGCTCGTCCTGAGTTCCTTGTAACCCACCCAACATACTCAGAGGTCCAGGCGCTTTTTCTGGAGTTGCCCACAAGTAGTAAACATTTTGGGCTTTGCGGGCCATCTGGTCTCTGCCACAAGACTCAGTAGTGACAGCAGCCATATCATTTGCATATTGCCAGTGGCTGCTTCTGAGATCCTATAAACCGCAAAGCCTAAAATTTCTATCTGGCCCTTTACAGAAAAGGTTTGCCAACCCCATCATGTACCAAGAACATCTCTCTCTCGTGAGCCCTTAAAACCCTTCCTTACCACCATTTTCAATGACTGCAGTTGGCTTCTCTCCCACCAGCGTTTCCAAAGCTGCTCCACGGAGGGCACTCATTTCCCTGGCAAATGTCCGTGAAACTGAGTTTGCCAGGGGAAGACACCTTCTGAATTTGGGGAGCAATGGGAAGTGTCCCCAAAGCCTCCCTGGCTGCTCTCCCAGCCCAGCCCTGCTCTTTAAGCTCTGAGAGGCTAAAAAACATTTTCTAAATCATTTTTCCTGACCCAAGATCTCGCAGCTTTGCAAACCCATAAATTAGCAGGCCACCTGCTGAGGAATCTCGTTGAGCCTGTCCTGAGATAGTCCCTGCAATCGGGTCCCATCCACATTGAGCTATTTTTCAGCTCCTTGAAATCTTCCTCCCCCCTCTCCCCCACTTAATTACAGTTTACAGCTGGGCCTATTGGGAGCAAAGGCGCCCTCCTTGCCTGGGGTCATTATACATCAAGTTGGACTAGGGGGAGGGGTCTTCCTGCAGAATCGACAAGGTCGGGAGGAGGGCTCAAGACCCGGAGGCCAGTTTTTCTGGTTTCCAGGAGCTCTCCTGGTCTCCCTGCTGTACTGTTCTTAGGTGAAAACCCTTCTTGGATTTGCAAATGACACGGGCTCTTTGTCACCTCAAATCCCTTGGGGGCCCCTGGGGAAGTCCATTGTTTAGAAAGTGTTGCCTCTTCGGCTTTTCTTTCTCTATAAAAGAGGTCTTACAATCTCTGTGCCCCATAACCCTGGGCTTCTGCCAAGCTTCTAGGTGGCATTTGCACTTGATAAATGTGAGCCTTTCTCCTCCTGGGCCATGGGAGTGTTTCTCGTACCGGTAGGTTGGTTTGTTCAGTCTAAGATTTTCCAATTATCCTCTAATGACCGTAGATCATTTTACAATAAAAAATCACATTGCAAATGTAGCCAGGTGTGAAAGCAAAACTCTCCAGCCGGTTAGGCCCCTGCACGTGTCATGTCAAGCACCCGACTTTCAGATGAGCTGATAAAGCCAGAAAAAACAGAGGCCATGGTTCGCTCATTTTCTACATTCATAGCATCGCCTTTGAGAATTTGGGGGGACTTTGGTGTGTGTTTTTAAACATTTGCAAGTTTATTTTTTATCATAAAATGATATGTGGTCATTAGAGAATAATTGAGAACTCTTAGACGGGGCCAACAAACTACAGCCACCCGCCCACGTCACGGAGGTAAACACGAATAACATTGCAGGACCCACTTTTCCACCCCTCGTTAGTAGAGTAACAGGCACCATAGGGTGCTACTCAGTATGCGTTCCTTCTCTTCCCCTTTCCTAAGAGCCCCCGATTTTGCCCTGGCCTTCTTTCGGAGCAGGTGCCATGAGGGACTGAAGCTCGGCCAACCTGAGATTGCTACGTCACCTCCTTTCCCTCACAGACCCGAGCACGCATACAGTTATGGGCAA
The DNA here is from genome assembly GCF_000327345.1 of Myotis davidii. Taxonomy (NCBI): domain Eukaryota; kingdom Metazoa; phylum Chordata; class Mammalia; order Chiroptera; family Vespertilionidae; genus Myotis; species Myotis davidii. Next base: position 43,754 of record NW_006293809.1, on the reverse strand, counting down.
TGAGATAAGGAGGCAGATGTTGGCTAAGGGACTTCTGGGAAGAGGCACGAGTGAGGATAGGATGCCTGGGACCTGAGGATGAGACAGATGTGGGGCAGAGGGTGGAGCCCAGAGAGTCAGGAATAGAGCAGGAGCCCCGTGACTCATGCCTCCCCTGCCTCTGCACTTCTTGTGTCAGGAGACATCCCCAGATTTTAAGCCAATTTGAGTTGTGAGTCTGTTACTATAATGACGCTGAATAGTTAGTGTACGTTCTGTTTTGAAGCCCACCAACCAGATCCGCATAGAGGTGAGCTTGGTCAGCGGCAGCGGCAAGGCCCAGGGGCAAGCACCCAGAGATGCCTTTGGGAGAGTCTTGGGAGGGGAGGACGGAGGAGGGAACGCGAGCTTGTGCTGGGTGATTCTAGGGAGAGATGGGAGACACGGGGCCAGTTCTGGAAGGACACTGTCAAGAAGTGGAACAATTTGACCATCGACTGTCTTCCTGGTCATTCAAGCAGGACTGGACTGGAGTGAGGCAGGTGGGAACTGACATTGACAAGTCAGCAAGCACTCGTGTTAGGAAAGAGGGTGTTTATTTTCACGGTCACTGTGTGGCCTTGCCTGTGCCCTCTCCAAGCCCCGCTCCTGTTCTGTTGAGAACGTTTTTGTCTGGTTTTCAGCAAAGCCATTTTCACTGCTCTGGCTGCAAGCAGGGCCACTTTCACCTCCTCCGCATGAGCGCACAACTGAATACAACATTGGGCCTCATCATCCATTCTCCATGTGAGGTGCGTTCGAAGACACAGAGCCACCCCAGAGTCATTAACAACAGCTGAAATATTGTTTTTTTGTCATAGCAAAATGTACACGGAAAAATGTTGGGAGCCATTAGAGATATTGGCCTAGACAAAGCCATACATAATGCAACCGCCATGCAAACTTTAAAAAAGTATTTGTTCAGTAAAAAAAGAACAAGAAGGAAAGTCAAGCAATCCTGGAATAATGGCTGTTCATACCTTAGAAGAGAAAGATTCTGGCAGCTGATAGAATTCCTCATTTCATATGTAGTCTTCTCTGTATCATAAATCAATGACTCCTGATTCTGAGGGCAGCCCAGGCAAGGTACATGAGAATCACTGAGGTTGCTGATGAAAAAACAGATTCCCACCTGCTTCCTCACCCAAGATTCTGATTCAGATGCTCTCATCTGGGAAGTGTCTTCCAGTGCCTCTGCATCAAAGGCAAATCTCTTTCTCCTTCAATTCCAAGGATTCTGATTGGCTACCCTTGAGTCACATGTCCAACTCCTTGACTGTGGTTAGTGAAGTGAGGTACTGTGATTGGCCAGTTCTGGGTTATGCACTTCTCAGTGGCCATGAGTATGGGCTGCTGTGATTGACAGCTATACTGAATCAAATGATGGATTCAGGGAGCAGTGTTTCTCCCCAAAGGAATTTGCAGGGAGCATGTTGGGAATGTCATTTTAGGAACACCTGAATCTTATTTTAGCTCAGCCCACTCTTTGCCTTTAAGGTCCACCCAACATGAGAGGCAAAAGCAAATTAAAAGTCAGCTTCATTGGTGTTAATGGAGCTTTGGGCAGAGCTCTAATACAGAGTATCTATACTAATAAAAGGGTAGTAAGGTAATTAGACTGGGAGACCTTCCAGACGGGGCAGTTGGGGGTGAACAGGCCAGCAGAGGGGGGAGTTGGGGGCGAGCAGGCCAGTGGGGGAGGGCAGTTGGGGACAATCAGGCCAGCAGGCAGAGTGGTTAGGGGTGATCAGGCAGGCAGGCAGGTGAGCTGTTAGGAGCCAGAAGTCCCAGATTGAGAAAGGGATCCCAGATTGGAGAGGGTGCAGGCCAGGATGAGAAACACCCCACCCCCAGGCACAAATTTTGTGCACCAGGCCACTAGTCTACAAATAAGTCTGTATCACTTGGTTTAGAGGTGAAGATAGAAGGAAATTGCCAACTGCCCTTCAGCCTTCACCTGGCCACCAGGGATGTATTATGCCAAAAGATGAAAAGCAAGGATGCAGACCATGAAAACCCCGTGTTGGGGTCAGGAGCTGCCATTTCAAGTGACAGTGATCTGGCCCATTAGTAAATCATATTTGTTCAGCGCCTTAGACTTTAACCCAATCAGATTCACAAGGCTTTTTCCCTGAAGGGTAGAAGGTTGGAACTACAAGATTTCAAGTTGGCAAATCCCAGCGAAGCGCTATGATTGGCTCAGCTTGGGTCACATGGAAGAGGCAAGTAGAGAGGATACCAATATGCCTCCTGCCTACAGCATTCTGGGTACATAAATGATTCTTCCAAATACCTCCTTACTCATTTTAAGATGCTGTGATGTAATAAAAAAAATATATTTGGTCTCTATCCAAGTTCTAGGCACATAGCTTCCAACCCCTTGGAATCACAGAAGTGATATGTCTTTTTTTTTGAGAGAGAGAGAGAGAAACATCTATCAGTTATCTCCTGTATGCACCACAAACCTGGGGAAACCTGCAACCTGGGTATGTGCCCTGACTGGGAATCTAATAGCTCTTGCTTTGACTCAACATTATTTTAATTTAATATAATGATAACAGCAAAAACAAAAACCAGACTGATAATTCCTGAAATTCTATGGGTAAGAGCGGGAGGGGATAGGAATGGTGAGCAACAGGGAATATAGGAAATTATCATAAAGCAGTGTTGTCTTAGAAAGCACTTTCTTTTTATGTGTATGTGGGTGGCTTGATATGGGGGTGCTGATGGAGATGGAGAGGTAGAGAGGTGACCCCCAAATAACAATAACCAAATAGAATACAGCACAGTGGTGGTGCGTTCTGTGTACTTTGTGAGCATGAACTCATTTCAACCTCATAACAATCCTAGGAGGTAGGTCCTTCACTAAGATCGACAGCTAGCAAGATTCGTGTAACCACTATACCACCCTGAATCTAATGTTAGCTCAGCCCACGCTTTCCCCTGAAGGTCCACCCAACACAACGTCAATTCTAGAGTTGTTGGGAAGCATTCAATCTCCTGACCTTGGTGCTTAAAAGATGGAAGTTGTAATACTTATTGCCGATGTGGAGTTCAAGGGGCATTGTGCCAGGATTCAGGCATTGCTGAGCCCAGCTGAGGCCGAGGGGCCATGCCGGGAGCGCCACCCGAGCCTCAGCCTGCAAGGAGCGTGGCTATACGTGGAAGGATGGGACAGTCACTCTGGAAGCTTCTCCCCTTGAAACACCTTGACATTAAGGAATCTTCCTCTTTCTTGCCTCCCTGTCTTCTTTAGACACCTGAGTCAGTGCTGTCTTTGCATAAGCACCTAACTGAGTAGGGCAGGTGTGTGAGCAGGGCTGGCATTGGGCAGGATTAAGGGAGGATTAAGGCCCTTTGTCAATTTCTCATCTCCTCTCTGCAGAAACAAGACCTGAAGTCTTGCTAAAGAATTCCCTTGGTAACAACTTTCTCCGGGCTCTTTTGGATCGCCTCTGGCTGGGTGGAGCTCCCGCTGTGTGCAGCCTCCACCAGGAAGTGAGCCAGGCTGCCAATGTGAGCTTTGAGCCACATTGCATTTGCATGGGTGGGGTCTCCATTCCAGGCCAAGACGACTCACCTCTTGGGCCAGTTGCCTCAGACCTTGGAGACAAGCCACATCTTGCCAAGAGGCTTCTGTTCCCCATCCCAGTGCCCAAGGGTGCGGCCCTGCTGTTGCCGCAGCCCGCTCCTCCCCTTGTGCTCCCTTCTGCTCTTCATTTCCCCTGGTTGAAGGAGACACAAACCTGCTTCCACAGAAGCCCATCTCCACTGTCTTACCTTCTCAAGGACTTCAAGTCCTGAATGACTCTCTTCTGAATTTCCCTCCTCCCCACCTTCGCTTCTCATCAGCCCACAGGACTGCTCTCATGTTGGAACAAGAACAGACACCCTCTGACTCCTGTGGGGGACACCAGTGCCCTCCCTCCGACCCTCCTTTCTCCGCCGCCCTTCAGAGACAAACTTCTCCGTTGCCTGCACTCCCATTCTCTAGGCCACTTCAGTCTGGCTTCGGTGCCCCCCTGAATTTGCTCTTGCCAAGGTCATGGTCAAGGACATGACATGTTCAGGTCTTCAGGTGATGGGGCTTCTTAGCTGTACTTGACACAGCTGAGCATTCACCTCGCTCTCCTTCGGTGACATGCTCATGGCCTTCTTGCCTCGTCTCCGCCACTCCTGTCCTCATCCTCGCTCTTCCTGCCTCTAAACGTCGGGCCCAGCATGGTGCCTTTCGTAGCTGGATGCTCACAGGGTGGTCTCCTTCATCACCGTGGTGTCAAACACCATCAGGCGGCTGAGGGCCCTCCCATTTAGGCCTCCAGTCTCGTGGTCACCGCACAGCTCCATTGCTGCACAACGCCCTCATTAGAATGTAGCCTGGGCAGAATGTAGCCATACTGAACGTGTGCATAACGAAACTTTACTTCGCCTCCCTACCTACGTCCTCCCCAGTCTCCAGCTATGGGAATAGCAGTCAGCGCCCCTCAACCCAGACCCCCAAGTCCTCACCCTCAGTCCCTTCATTCTCCTCCTTTGACCCTCCCACTCAGGTAGCCACCCATGGTCAACTCTGCTCCCAGATGTCCTCAGATCTCAGTCTCCTCTTTCTTTTTGTTCTTTTTTTAAAAAAAATATTGAATTTATCAGGGTGATGTTTGTTAACAAAGATCTCACTTTTTTTTCCTTTAAATTCTTTGTTAGTTAAGGAATTACAAATGTGTCCTCATTCCCCCCCATTAACCCCCATCCTCCCCTTCTCCCCCCCACCACTCATGCTCTCATCCCCCCGTTGTCCATGTCCATTGGTTTGACTTATATGCATGCATACAAGTCCTTTGGTTGATCTCTTCCCCTTACCCCCTCCCTCCCCTACTTTCCCTCTGGGGATTAATAGTCTGATTGCTGTTTCTCTGTTTTCAGATCTCACTTTCTTCATCATCACTTTTATACCCTAGGCTAGGCCACCGTCAACTCCCACCTGGGTGCTCTGAAGACCTCCTAAGTAATCACTAGCCCTTGTTTCTCATATTGCTGCTGTTGAGATTTTTCTAGAAGGAAAACTGTATCAGATCTCTTGCTGAAAACCATCTCATGCTCTCCACTGCTCCCAAGAAGTCTAATGTACTTCACTCGGTTACACAGCCCTTCAGCCCTGGCTGCTCCCCGCCTCTCCAGCCTGCAGTGCCGCCCCCACGGGTTGGTGAGCACCTACTCCGGCTCCAGTCACTGACAGGCTCTCAGGTCCCAGATCCTTCTTTACCTTCCAGGCCTTTGCACTTGCTGCTCCCTCTTGGGGAGCCCTCCCCTCCCCTACTCCCCAGTTCTGGTTGGCTACTGCTAATCCTTCTATCCTTGGCTTAGTTTAGATGTCACTTCCTCCAGAAAGCCTTCCCTGACTCATTCTCCCAAAACAAAACCAAATCAAATCAGATCAAAAAAGCTGAGTCATAGCTCCTTTTTTCCCTGAGGAGGGATTAGGAAAGCCGTGTCTGCATGGCAGGCACGTCCTCTTTCTATTTTTCATCTTCTTTACAGATAAACAGACGTGTTGAGGACAGCATCCAAATAGAGATACTTCACTGGGTTTTTCTAGAAACCATTCTTTTTTCTTCCTAATGGGTGGTCCATTATTCCAATGACAAATTAAAGAATTGGTTACTGCCTTTCACATATTAAAACACCACCTCCTGGAATTTTAAACACACCCTTGGCTAATTTTGTTTTATTATTATTATTATTATTATTATTATTATTGATGGTTTGAGGGCTCTAGTGGGTAGGAGGCTGGCTATAGTGTTTTTAAAAATGTATTGATTTTAGAGAGAGAGAGGAAGGTAGAGAGAAAGAGAGAAGCATCAATTTGTTGTTCCACTTATTTATGCATTCATTGGTTGATTCTTGGATGTGCCTGACCAGGGATTGAACCCACAACCTTGGCAAATTGGGACAATACTCTAACTGTGCTACCCCGCCAGAGCACTATAGCATATTTTTGACACCCTGTGGCATCACTATTGGTTGTAACCGAGTGTAGGGGCTGGATCAATATTGATGAATGAAATTACTCTCAAACCAGAGTCTACGTTTCATGTTCTAGTCTCCAGGGGTTTATTTTATCAGCATCCATAGACCAGGCACAGCTTCACTCTGTGAATCATGGACCGTAGGTTGACCAGATGGCAGAGTTCCTAGAGCACTCAGGGCTCCTCTTCTGAGCCTCTCAGTGGGTCCAGCTGAGCCCTTGCTCACGGGCAGTGGTCACGAGTAGGCAGGCTACCCTCAGGATGGAAGAAAGTAGGGGTCAGTAAGGTGAGAAGTTCTTAAAACACCCCACCTGCTTTGATTGCCTGTTTGTTTGTTTGTTTGTTTGTTTTAAAGATCACAGCAAACCTCTGGAGAACCAGATTGGGAACCGGAGAAAGTAAGGTGTCAGTGTCAACACACATTTGTGACACCAAGTGAGCCCCTGCTCCCCCCTAATGGTAGGGCCCAGAGTCGGGTCGCCATCTTGTGGTCAAACCTGGGGGCTACGTCCTTCCCACCTTGGTTTCCAGTGCTCCTGCAGCGGTGGAACCAGGGTTTGGACCCCAGTCTGTTGTCCCACCAGAGTCTGGGGTCTAAAGGCCTAGTTCAAGTCCTGGTTTGACCACTCCCAGCCATGATCAAAGAGAACTCTGTTTACTTTTTTTTCTTTTTGTTAATCCTCATCCCAGGATATTTTTCCATTTATTTGTTTTTAAATATATTTTTATTGATTCAGAGAGGAAGGAAGAGGGAGAGAGAGATAGAAACATCAATGATGAGAGATATTCGTGGACCGGCTGCCTCCTGCACACCCCTTACTGGGGACTGAGCCCACAACCTGGGCATGTGACCTTGGCCGGAATCAAATCCCGGACCCTTCAGTCTACAGGCCGGTGCTCTATCCACTGAGCCAAACCAGCTAGGACTCCATTAATTTTTAAAGAGAGTGGAAGGAAGAGGGAGAAATAGAGAAAGAAACATCGATGTGAAAGAGATACATCAATTGGTTGCCTCAACTCTCAACTGAGGTACCTGTCCTTGACCAGAATCAAACCCAGGACCCTTTAGTCCACTGGCTCTATTCACTGGTCAGTACTTCGTTTTCTTCTCTGAATTGTGGAGAGCAATGCTCTCATCTCTCCGGGTAAAGACCTGATGGGAAATGAGCCTGTGGCGGTCACAGGCTTGCCAGGTCTCCTGAGTGTGGCTGATGGATATTGTTTTCTGAAGTTGATATAAGAGCACTTTTCTTCAGTGTTAGCTTAAAACAAGAAAGTGAGGTGCCTGGGTGGTTTGGATGTCTAGCACTGGAAGGGCTTTGGGGGTCAGCAGGTGGGACCTCCTATTTTCAGAGAAGAAGCTGGAACTCAGGGAGAGAAGAAACGAGGAGTCAGAGTTTTCAAGGCTCAGGTGGCAGAGTGCGACTTGCCGCTCCTCGTTCAGCATGTTTGGCAGTGAGCCCAGAGCTCTGCCCTCAGGGGAGGACTCTGCAGGGCAGAGGGTCCCAGGTGGGCACCCCACATGGGGTTCAGGAATGGCCCTTTGAAAGCCAAGTCCTTCTTCAGGTGGATGGAGAGGCACCCTGAGAACCTGCGAGTGGGACTCAGTGCCCACGGCAGCTCCCAGGTGTGCCGAATTGCTGGCATTGCGTGGAGACTGTGCCCAACATCCTGCCACTCCACAGGAGCAGAAACTGAGATGCAGGGACAGAGGATGGGGCCTGCCCAGGTCACTCACCGCTGCCAGTGGCTGTTCCATCCCAGCAAACTGTGCAGCTGCCATCACGGCCCTTTGTCTCATCAGGACCGAATACCTACTCTCCTCAGAGGACCGTAGGCCATGCCCTTGCTCATCATCCGTTTCCTCTTCCCAGCAGCCTTTGCAATGGCTTCTTCCCATTTCACAGACGAGGAGACCGAGGCACAGGGAGATGATGGGAGTGCACCAGGCTAGTGAGTGCTGGGTCTAGAGTTGAACCATCTCCACTCAACTCTAGCGACTGGTTCAGGGCCACCACAGCGCCCAGCGCCACCAGCAACTTTGGCCTCTGGGGAGGGGGTGCTACAAAGAGCTGGCGAGGAGGACGTGTTCTCCTAGGGGGCCTGGCTCCAGAGTTCACTTAGATTTACTCTGGGATCTGGAGCAAATCGATTATCCTCACTCATCGCTTTTTGAGAAATGGAATAAATGATACACATGGCAACCATGTGCTCCTGCCCCAGGGCTGACACGCAGGGAAGCCCCCTCTGTCCCACCCACACTCCGCTGCTGGCACCCACCTACTTAGGATCCAAGGAAGGAGGCCTCCAGGGGTGGGAAGGAGTGACAGTGAGGGCCCCTGGGGTTTCTTCCTCCCCCTAACAGTACACCCGTGGGAAGAGGAGCAGGGACATCCCTTGTTGGAAATACCCCAATCCCTGAGGGACATGGCAACCACTCATTTAATGGGAAACAAAAGCCTGCCCAGGAGTCCTGGAGAGCCTGGGAGGGCATGGCCAGGGGGCAGACGCCGTCTGAGGCTCCTTGGTCCTGAACCTCCCAACAGAGGCAGGTCTCAAACCACAAGCTGACCTTCCCTGACCTTCCAGCTGCCGGGTTACCTGCTGTCCACTCAGAGACTGTACCTTGGGTCCTCTGCTCACTGTATCCTCACCCCCATGGGCAGAAAAGTCCCCATTTGATTCTGCCATTGTTCTGTTTCCTCGGAAGTTTTCTAACTAGGCCTGGAGAACAGACACAGCGGGCTGGGCCGGAGGAAGTCTGCCAATGGGTGAAAAATGCGGATGGAGGGATGATAACTTTGGGTGCTTTCTTCCTGGTGCCCACTGTCTCTAGGTCCCTTGGAACCAGGGGTCATCTTTCACTTCCCACAGCACCTCCTGTCAGTCTCAGCTGTCTGTCCATCTCCAGAGTCCAGCTGAAGGTGTTTGTAGGGCTCAGGTATTCACATGCTAGTTAGTGCCACCTCACAAACTATAAATCACATAAAAATGCATCCACTGCACACATTAAAAATATTTTATTGGGGCCCAGCTGGCATGGCTCAGTGGTTGAGCGTCAACCTATGAACCAGGAGTTCACAATTCGATTCCTGGTCAGGACACATGCCCAGGTTGCGGGTTTGATTCCCCAGTGTGAGGCGTGAAGGAGGCAGCAGAGCAATGATTCTCTCTCATCATTGATGTTTCTATCTCTCTCTCCCTGTCCCTTCCTCTCTGAAATCAATAAAAATATATTTTAAAAAATAAATAAAAACATTTTATTTGGTATAAATGAAAAAGGATTTTACAATTGAATTTTGCTAGGAACAAATTATTTACTTTGTCCTTGTGATCAGATTTTAGTATTTTTATATGCAACACATAATGAAAACCAAAACATTCTATATGCTTGGAAATTCAAAGACAAATTTCTAAATAATTCATGAGGAAATCACAATATAAATGAGAAAATATAACTGAACAACAATGAAAACCCTACCTTGTTAAAAGGTAGTGCCTAAAGGGAAACATGTCTTTAAATGAACATATATAATGAGGAAAGGAGACTAAAATTAATGAGCTAAGTGTCCAATGCAACAAATTAGAGAAAGACATCAGAGTAAACTCAAAAAAATTGGGAGGAAGAGAATGATCTATAATAATAAAAGCATAATATGCTAATTAGACCAGACAGCTGAACGACCTTCCGGACATCATTCCGATGTCCTTTCAGACGAAGCTGCAGCAGTGGGAGCTGAGGCAGAGGTGGTTAGGGGCGATCAGGAAGGCAGGCAGGCGAGTGGTTAGGAGCCAGTGGTCCTGGATTGCAAGAGGGATGTCTGACTGCCAGTTTAGGACCAGCAGTTGGACATCTCCTGAGGGATCCTGAATTGCAAGAAGGTGAAGGCCGGGCTGAGGGACTTCCTCCCACCCGCCGTGCATGACTTTTGTGCACTGGGCCTCTAGTAAAATAATAAAAATGAATTAGAATCAACTCAGATATCAACAAACTAAAAATTGGTATTCAAAAATAAAAGCCGATAGATAAAACCCTGATTATATTACTTACTAGAGGCCCAGTGCATGAAATTCATACACTGGGGGGGCGGGTGTTCCTCAGCCCACCCTAGACCCTCTCACAGTCCGGGATCCCTCGGGTGATGTCTGACTGCCGGCTTGCTTAGGCTCACTGGGGAGCTGGCAGTCAGACATCCCTCTCACAGTCTGGGACCCCTCACTCCTTACTTCCCGCCTGCTCACTGCTCCTTACCACTTGGCTCACTGCTCCTTAGTGCAGCTGTGGAGGTGGGAAAGGCTCCCGCCACCGCCACTGTGCTCACCAGCCATGAGCCATGAGCCTGGCTTCTGGCTGAGTGGCGCTCCCCCTGTGGGAGCACACTGACTACCAGGGGGCAGCTCCTGCATTGAGCATCTGCCCCTTGCTGGTCAGTGCACATCATAGCGACCGGTCATTCTGGTCGTTCCACCTTAATGGTCGCTTAAGCTTTTATTATACAGATGGGGGGAAAAGAAAATATAAATTTTAGTAATGAAAAGAGTTACGTACAGATACTGTAGAGGTTATAAAACAAGATAACCCTGGAAGCAGCTTTATACCAATAAGGTTGAAGAATTAGAAGAAACTGACGAATTTCTGGAAAAACATAAACTTCCAAAATCACTTACGAGGACTACAATAGACCTATCTCCATTTGACTGTATCAGTAGTTTAACATCCAGAGACTCCATCGGACCCTAGTGATTTCATAAGAAACTTCTACCAAAAACTCAGATAATCCTTATATTGTTCTGGAGGATAAAAAAATGAAAAAAAGCTGCCCAGCTCATTTTATGAGGCTAGATTGGCCTTGGTATAATATCAGAGAAGAACCTGTGAGAAATTAAAACCATGTCCAGGAACATTTGCGATCTTGCTTCCCAGCATATGTCAGCAGTTTGGCTCAAATAAACTCATAGAAATTCTCCAAAACCAAAACCAAAACCAAAAACCATGGCCAACAGCCAGGTCTTTGAGCATTTGCTCACCGTTGACTCCGGGCATGGCGCCATCTCCTTGACTAATAAACTCATTCTTGGCTACAACAGCAAAAAAAACAAAACATGGCCAATATAACTTATGAACATAGATTCAAAAACCATACATGAAGAAATCTAATGAACAAAAGAAACTGAGAAACAAAATAGATCTAGAGACATGGAAGCATGCAACAGGCTAAGGATTCTCAGAGGGAAGGGGGTGGGGGTGGGAAGAGATCTACCAAAGCACTTATATAACCCATGGATGCAGGCAATAGTGTGGTGAAGGCCTGGGGAGGGGGCGGGAGTGGGGAGGAGAGGGGGTCAATAGGTAAATAAGGGGGGACATTTGTAATACTGTCAATAATAAAGATAAATTTTTTAAAAATCTTACATCAAGTGTCACCAAGTCCAATGGAACTAAATATGTAGAGTATCCATGAGAATGGAGCCCTTGTATGGAGGCCCTTGGACATGGGGGAGTAACAGCCAGCAGTTGATGTTCACCTAAGGAGGATGTGTGAGAATGGTAGCCTAGTGATTTGGGTTTCCTGTACACAAGGATCAAGAAAATATGTAGCTATATTGAGAATAACATGATCCATTAGAGAAAGGAGATCCAAATATGAAAGGAGGGGCCCTGGCCAGGTAACTCAGAGTGTCAGTCCCATACACTAAGGGTGAAAGTTCGATCCCTAGTCAGGGCACATAGGAGAAGCAACCAATGAATGCATGAATAAGTTGAACAACAGCCTGGCCAGATGCTTCCATTGTTTGGAGCCTCGTCCCATACACCAAAAAGTTGCAAGTTCAATTCCTGGTCAGGACACATACCTAGGTTGTGGGTTTGATCCCTGGTTGGGGTATATGCAGGAGGCAACCAATTGATGTTTCTCTCTCTCATCAAAATTTCTCTCTCTCTCTCTCTCTCTCTCTCTCTCTCTCTCTCTCTTTCTTCCTCTCTCTAAAAACCAAGTTAAAAAATGAAACTGAATTAGCATTGGAAGGGTTGATATGAATACATGTTTTTCAATGTAAATATAGAAATAAATAGGCAAATAAATATGAAAATACACACACAATTTCCTATCTTGTTACGAAGATGGCCTGGGAGCAGCCATCCCAGTAGCAATGAGCACACCTAGCACCCAGATCTTGGTGTCTAAATTTCTAAATACCACTCTGCACTAAAAGAAACCAGGACTCAGCTGATTTGGCTCAGTGGATGGAGCGTCAGCCTGTGACTGAAGAAGAAACCAGGACTGCAGAGAGTCCTGTGTGGCTGTAGGGCTAGGGCAGAAAAGAGCAAGATGTTCCTGGAACTTCTTTTTATGCAACAAAGTAAGAAAGGTCTTCAAGACTAATACAATAATACAAAAGCCACTAAACTCAGTTTGAATGGACTCCCACTTCCAAATCTGGGACACCTTGAACTTCAAAATAAGGAATGACAGAAATGAATTACAACCCACTGAGTCAAATAGGAGTTCTTGAGTTCACACTGACATAAATAAGAGGAGGAGAGAGCTCTTCTTTACACTGCAATGCAACGATTTTCAACCTTTTCCACCTCCTGGCACACATAAACTACTAAAGTTCTGTGGCACGCCAATATATATATTTTGCTGATCTGACAAAAGAAGAAGGTATAACTGGCTCGGTGACCCATCCCCATCTGAGAAGCAGCAATGATGCCTAGACCAAGAGGGAGTCCGAATCTGAGAGGAATAGTGAGAGTCGGAGAAGATGGGGACCCTGGGGCTTCAGCTGCCTCAGGACCTTCCAGATCTGAGGCTGGGGCAGGAGTGGGGGGGGGGGTCAGACCCCCCTAAGGAAGACCTGATGGAAATGCTGGTCGCTCCTCAGGAGGAACCAGGAACCAGGAACAGCATGTTTGGCCCACAGTGTCCCGGCCTTTACAGCCTCTTGCAACCCATCTTCCCAGGATCTAGTTTAGAAGTTGTACCTAGAAACAGGGCTGTGTGCGTGCGTGCGTGCCTTCAGAATTCCTCTGTGTCTGTGCTGTTCTTTCCGCAGGTGGGTTTCCCAGAGGTGGGGTCCTCCCTCAAGCCCAGGCTGGAGAGAGAGAGAGAGAGAGAGAGAGAGATGCAGTGTAACTTACTGGAGAATCTCCTGTCCAGACCTACTTTATAGAATTTCCTTCTTTTTCTATTAAGACATGGAACTTGGGTTTCAAACCCCTTGCCTTACCCACCCTTCCTACCCCTCCCCCCCAATGAACTTTCTTGTTGTTCCTGTTGCTAACTGGACTGCCTTTCTCCTTCTCCGAGGTATTTTATGCAATCTGTGGAGCAATGCAAAAGGAGGAGGAAGGGGAGGGGAAGAAAGGGAGGGGCAGGAGCTGGGGAGGGGGGGCAGGAGCTGAGGAGGGGGAGGGGCAGGACCTGGGGGGAAGGGGCAGGATGGGGAGGCAGGGGGCAGAAGCTGGGGAGGGAAGGAAAACTAACCACCTTGCTTGATGCTCATCAAAACAGACCATATATAGATACAGCCACTTAGACAAACATGCAATGCACTTCATGGAAATCACTTCTGCAGTATATGCAACCGGTTGTGTGAATTAATACATGAACTGTCAGGCCCTGGCCAGGTAGCTCAGTTGGTTAGGGCATCGTCCCAATAGGCCAGGGTTGCGGGTTTGATCCCTGCAACGTAAACAACAGCGACTTAAAACAACACAGATGTATTCTCTTACAGCTCTGGAAGGCAGAGTCTGAAATGGGTGGGCAGAGCTGTGTTCCTTCTGAAGCTTCTGAGGAAAACCCATCTTCTTGCCATGTCCAGCTTCTGGGGGCCCACATTCCTTGGCTCGGGGCCCCTTCCTCCATCTGCAGAGCTGCCGCTGCCACCAGGCTCTGGCCCTCTTGCCTTTCTCTGACACGGACCCTTACGATCCATGACATTGGACCCACCTGGCTAATCCAGGATACTCGCCCCACCTCAGGCTTCACTTACTCACACCTGCAAGCCCCTTGCGTGGCGTCAGGTCACATGCACAGGCTCCCGGAGTTTGGGCGCAGACATCTTTTGGAGGCCGTTCCTGGATCTACCACACTTGGTGATTTCCAGTTTGTAGAATTACAAACATCATTTCTGAATGCCTTCCCAGGCCTTAATTCCGTTGATTTGACGCCCCCAGAAAAACCTGTTGATCCATCGAAGCTGGGTTTATTAGACCTCCCCCGGGAAAGGTCATTAGGGGGACAAGGGAATGCTGTGTGTAGGGTTTTAGGGCCTGCCCGGTGATTTAAAAGCAGGTCATGTCAGGCCAGGAACTGGTCAGGAACTGGTCAGGACTGGGCAGCTTCTGACCTAAGAGCTTTGGAATGGTGGGCCCAGGGAGTGAGGTTTTGAAGTGAGAGCTGATGCATAATCTTATCTTCCAGAGGCAGGTATTTCCTGGAACAGCAGAGGTGACTTTTGCCAGATCCAGGGACTGTATTGCTTAACAGGGGATTATGTTGGTCTGAGTTCTCACAGTTACAGTAATGATAGTTCCCCCTTTTTAGTGCCTCCTACAGGCCAGACGAGTTGAATACATTTTGGCAGTTCCAACAACCCTAAAGGCAAGTATTTCAACCCAACCTCAGTAGTATAGCCCAATAATTCCCCTCTTCCATTTAGGAGTCAAAAGTTCCCCCATATGTCCTAGCTGGTTTGGCTCAGTGGATATAGAGCATCGGACTGCGGACCGAAGGGTCCCAGGTTTGATTCTGGTCACGGGCACACCCCTGGGTTGCAGGCTCGATCCCCAGTTGGGGGTGCGCAGGAGGCAGCCAATCAATGATTCTCTCTCATCATTGATGTTTCTCTCTCTCCCTCTCCCTTCCTCTCTGAAATCAATAAAAATATATTTTAAAAGAAGTTCCCCCATAAAAATCCCGGCTCCCCCACCTACTTCCTGGGTGAAGGCAGGCAGGTAAACTCAGGGGCAGGGCCTGTTTCTTCAGCTGTAAAGTCAGGACAACTCTTCATACCCCGCGGTGGAGGCGGGCGGAGAGAGGATCCGTTTGCCCATAGCAGACCTGGTCCAGTTGGAACTGCCAAAATGTCCAGTCTGCACACAGCAGACCTGGTCCTCGCCCGCCCTCTCGGAGTCTTTATTAACAGTGCTCTTTTATTATCCTCAAAGGGGTCCTTCTGTAGATGCTACATTATACAGGCGCAGTGTCAAGCAGTGAAACTGCGGTTATAATTTCTCTGTGGGAGACGGGGAGGCTGAGGGTTAGGTGGCCGGCTCAGGACACACTGCTGAGGGCGAGACTGCTCCAGGTTAAAGTGCTCAGCAGGCCCAGTGCTATTCCTCCTGCCTGGAGGGCCCCCACCCCACCCCCACACAGTGCTACACTCGGTAACTATATGTTGGTGTGATTTTAAAAATTCAGCCCTGTCCCATTAGACCAGGGGTCCCACGGGACGCCAAACGAGATCAGTCTCAGTCATGGCTGGACAGCAGTGCCTCGGACAGTGGGGAGGTCGGGGTTGTTTACACCATGCTCAGCCTGCCCCTGTGTACGTGTTCAGGAAAGGGGGTGTCTGCATGCAAGGCAGCTTTCCGAGACTCAGCCTCAAAGGTGCCGCCCCAAAGTCTGGGAGGGCCCCTCGCCCCAGCCCGCAGGCGCGCAGTCAGGGACCGACAGTACCTGCTTCCACCCTCATCACGGGCCCCTGGAGACGCCTAGGACTTGGGGAGAAATGGCATTCTTCATTGTCTCCCCCAGAAACAGCTTTGAGGAGCACCCCCTTCGGCAGCTGGGGACACAGGAAGTGAGATGGACTGTGCGCAGGCAGGGGGCGCTCAGGTGTGGCTTATACCATGGGCGAGGCCTCACCACAAATGTCCCCAACAAACTGGATTTTCTCCTGTAATTACCATACTTCGGGCTTGGCCTTTACAAGGTTATCGCCACCCAATCAGGTGGGATTTCTTGGCCCCGATAAAATAGCGCCTGCTGTTAATGCAACAGATTAAGGAACGCTTTCTGCCTTGGTCTTCCCGACAGGGGTGTCCATGGGGAACTAAACCCACAGATAGTATATATTTAGAGGACGGTCACGGGTGGTCCCGGTATTAAAACTTCTGCCCTGATAGGAAAGTTTAAGACAATCCCAGCAGATCCCATGACTCAGCAGTTTCAATTCCTGGAACCTCATCCCCTGAGACACACGGGGCCAACAGGTGCAGGAGCTTTTATCTCGCTCGGGAACAGCAGGAAGAACTGGAATAACCGAAGGGTCCATTAAGGGGGGAGGGGCCATGACGCACACACATCAGGGTATCGTACAAAGGAATGCCTCCCTTCTCAGAAAGTAACGAGCCAGTGGAAGATGACATCAGGGACCGGGCAGGAGACAGCAAAACAAGCGTTGCTGTTTGGCCAGAGCGCCCTGCAAGGTCTGAAACCAGGTTGGGAAACCGAAGGCCAGTTTCCCAGCCTCGCCACTGCTGACGCCGGGGACCGGGTAACTCTTGGTCATAGGTGGCTCAACCTGTGCTCCCTGGCATGATGGGCAGCATGGCCTAGACTCCCCACTTGGTGTCTGCAGCAACCCCTCTCCCTAGATGAGACAACCAAAATGTCTCTGGACACTGACTGCTATTTGTCCCCTGGAGGCAGAATCGCCCCACCCCCACCCCTGCCTGAGCCATGGCCTAGGGCCGTGTAACAATGTACTTACCTATATAGTTTAAGTTTTAAAAATTTGGCTCGCAAAAGAAATTTCAATTGTTGTACTGTTGCTATTTGGCTCTGTTGACTAATGAGTTTGCCGACCACTGGCCTAGGGTGACCGGTGACCAGGTCTCCTCTCCGGAGCTGAGGAAATGACTAACATCACCCCCTTTCATTCTCAAAAATGCCTTGTGCCTTGTCTGATAAAGTTTATGATTACCCTTCTCTCCAGAAAAGAGCACCTATGCTACGGCATCATTGTCCAGACAGATGGCTGGCATCCGGGTCCCGTGGACCGTAAAGATACTCACACAGGTAACAGCACCATGAGCCTCAATCGGGTGCATTAGCTAATTGTCACCATCCCTGAAATTTGGGTACCCACCCTCCTGACTGCCACAGTCCACTTGTTTTTCCTGAGGCCAAAGTAGGGGCGCTGAGGACATGGGCACGGTGCTGTAGGTTATTTGAATGAAGTTCTCCTGAGTGGGTATCAGCCAGTTTCCAAATTTTTCAACTTTACCATCTTTTTTTTTGAAATCTGAGTTCTAGAGCGTGGGGACTTCCCATATAATCCTGCGAATAAATACAGAGTGGGGGATTGAGTTTGGGGACTGAGGTAATTCCTGGGGATAGGGCTGATCAACGGCAGGGCCCCCACCTCCTGGGCTCCTATCTGTGGTGGGCAGTGGAGGTGTTGACATTGACCAACATGAAATAAATAAGAAAATGAGAAATCAGGGATGCACCAAATTGTGACAGCTCACATCCCTAGTGGGAGGTCCTCCTGGCCACCTCTGGCTCTAGCTGGCAACTGTCCCCACCCTCTCACCTGCCTGATTAGTCCTCATTTTCTCCTTGGCCCCACATCTTCTGAGGCTGTGAATATCTGACTCGCTTATGTGTTAGGTTCTTTCAGGAGGACGGAAATGTGAGTGCACGTTGTGTACTGTTGTGTCCCTAATGCCTGGAATAGCTCTGGCACGTAACACGTGCTCCATGAATGCTCGTGGAATGAGGATGCAGAGAGACAGCTGGGGCGGAGGTGGGGGGGTCACAGGGTGAAGGACGATGGGGAGCGGGTGGCTGGGGAGGCCAGTTTGAGAAGGTGACACGGGTAACCCAAGTTCATAGGCGATGGACCACTAATCTGGGCTTCTCCAGTGCTGATGCCCAGGAGCTCAGGGGCACTGAGCACACCACGAAGTGACCTATTAGGGTCAGGGCTCCCACCAAGGGCTTTGCTTCTCACTTGCCCCTTCCCAGACCAAGAGCTTGAGAATGTCATTTCGGTTAGATGGGTGGAAACTGAGGCATGGCGAGGTTATGTAGCTTGCTAGTGAGGGATGAAGATGCGATTTGAATGCAAGGCGGTGGGACTCCATGGTCCCCACCCCCACCCCCATACACACGTGGACAGTCCCAGGCATGAGGGCTGACTGCTTCCATCCAGGTCCAGCTCAGCATCTCGCTGGCTCTGACACTGACCAAGCCCTGGCCTGGCCGAGGGGAGTGTGCACGGACGCCCATGGAATGGGCGAAGGGAGCACGAGGCGTGACATTCAGGTTGGCGGAAGCAGCCAGTCTGGCAGGTCCTCCTCTCCGGTGAAAGGGTCAGGACCACCCAGAAGCTCCATGGAATTGCTGGCAGCCCAGGCTGCCTTTGAAATGCTGGCCCTCCGCCAGCCTCCTGTTCCCTAATCCCGCTGTGAACCCTGACCCAGACCTCTGGGAAGTGGGATTAGGTAGGGAGTGAGAAATCGCACCCTTTATTTGTTGTTTCAACTTTGTTTACTATAAACATATATATTTTTGGTAATGATTCCAATTCTTCCAATTTTTGACCAAAAAGTACAATCATCTGGTACTAGCAAAAGGAAAAGCAGACAGCTCAAGGGGGCTCTGGGAAATGGCAGAGAAAGAATTATACAAAATAATATTAACCAAAGACATTTTTAAAGTGACACCTCATTTAAAGGGAAAGGCTGGTACATTTCACTGCATAAGAATTGCAAATGTGAAATGTTTCAGGCATGAAGCCAGAGAGGGGCACATTAAACACCACGACCTCCTGTGTGCTCAGCCGCCAGCTCATAAGAGGACACAGGAGAGGAGAGCCCTGGCCGGGCAGCTCATTGGTTAGAGCGTCGGCCGGATACGCCAAGGCTGCAGGTTCTATCCCTGACAGGGCACATACAAGAAACAACCAACAAACGCATAAATAAGTGGAACAACAGAATCTCTCTTTTCCTTTCTCTCTCAATCAATTTATATAAATATAGATATAGATAGATAGATATAGATACCTAGGTATAGATATAGATACCTAGGTATCTATATCTATATCTATCTATCTATATATAATAATAATTATTATTATGATAATCTTTAAGAGGACACAGGAGAAGCCCTGGGTGCATCTCCACCAATGAATGCCTCCCCCACCATCCTCCCCACAGATAAACGGTCTTAAATTTAAAGTTTTTCTTCCCTTTCATATTTTTATTCTTTTATTTCCTGTGGAGTTATTGATACCTCTTTTGCAGGTTCTTAAAATCGATATAAATATATTATATTGATATACCGTTTTTTAAATTGAGGTAAATTCATATAACATAAAATTCACTATTTTTTAACCTTTTTTTTTAATTCACCATTTTAAAGTGCACAATTCAGTGGCATTTAGTACATTCACGATGCAGTACAACCATCACTTCTATTTAGTTCCAAAACACGTTCATCACCTGGAAGGGGAACCCTGGGCCCCTTAGGCAGTCACTCTGTGCATTTGCCTCTTCTGGGTATTTCATATACACAGGATCGTATAGTGTGTGCTCTGTTGGACTGGCCTTTTTCACTTACTATGAGGGTTTTGAGGTGCATCTGCATTGCAGCCAGGAGCCACCCTTCCTTTTTCAGTACTATTCCACTGCATGGCTGGACCACATTTGTTTATTTATCTGCTGAGGGACATTTGGGTTGTTTCCATTATAACTATCCAGGGTGTGTGTGAAAAGTTCTGAAAATTTCTTAGCAATGACTTTCTTTAACAATATCTGTATTGGCACACGTGGCTTCCCACAGAAACATGTGAATCCCTTAAGGGGTTTAGGACATTCCACCCTAAAATGGGCCACTTTGCCATATTTGTTATTTTGAGCTGAAGGCACCTGAGAGACAGGTACAGGAAGGGCTGCCTGACCTCCCGTCACTACCTAAAATCAGGCCATACAATTTCCCATGAGAAAGAACATTCCCTGCATCAGGAAGAGAATGTTCCAGAAACTGGAAGCAGACGCTGAAATAAATCAGCACAAACAAACCTGCTGGCGTCGCCTTTATCTCCCACTAGCCCTTCCCCATGGCTCCTCATCGCTTCTCCTCAGGTACTCACGCTAACCCTGTGTCTCGTCATTTCTTCACCAAGGTATCATTTCTGTCTGAAAAGGGTAAAAGCCCCCTGTTAGGGTCACTTTTGGGGTCTGCACTCTCTTACAAAGGCCCCATGTACCTGGGAAACTTAACAGAACTTGCACGCGTTTCTCCTGCTCACCTGTCTTACGTCAGCTTAATCCGTAGGCCCGGGCCGAGATCTAGGAGGGTGAGAACTTTCCCTCCATGGCCTCCAAGTAGCCCACAGGGTGGCACATCAGTGCCCTGCCCTCACCAAGCTCCCTACAGGAATCCTTCCACTCACTGGTCACACCAGCTCTGGGCACGGTAGTCACCCCACTTGGCGGGTGAGGCGACCGAGGCACCAATCTGCAAAGTCCTGACTAAGAGGCAACCTCAGCCTCTGACTCCTTGCTCATCGTTTTTCTCCTCAAAACTGCACTGAAACTAAAGGCTTGGTCTTAATTTGTGTGTAGGCTTATCTTTCATATATTTTTTAATCACAGAGATTTGGGGAGAGCAGATGCGGCCTCGACCCTGTCCTCAGCATGACCTGCTCCTGAGGTGGGTGGGCACTGGCCAACGGTGGGCACCTGCAATGCCGGTGACACGTTCCTGTGCCAGCCAGCACCCGTCTTTCTGTCCTTCCCTGGTGGTGTCTTTTTATTTTATTTTAATATATTTTTATTTATTTCAGAGAGGAAGGGAGAGGGAGAGAGAGAGAGAAACATCAATGACTCGAGAAACTCATTGTTCGGCTGCCTCCTGCACACCCCACACTGGGGATTGAGCTCGCAATCCAGGCATGTGCCCTTGACCGGAATCGAACCCGGGACCCTTCCGTCCATAGGCTGACACTTTATCCACTGAGCCAAACCGGCTAGGGCACTAGTGGTGTCTTTAACTCACTCCATCTATTTCCAGAAACTGGAGGTGGACTTTATGGGCTTAATTAGATTCAGGTTAAACTTTTTTTTTTTGTCAAAAACTCTTCATAGGTACGATCGATAGATACAGCAAATCAATATATAGGGTACCCTACATTTGAATGTCAGATAAATAATGCACTCTTTTAGTATAAGTTATGCCCCACGCAGTATTTGTATAACCTACTTCTACTAAGAATGATATTAATCGTTTATCCGAAGTTCAAACTTAACCACATTTTATCTGGCCACCCTTTTAAAACCACAGGGCTGCTGTCTGTCTATTTCACGGGGTCTCTCTGTGGACCAGTGACTGACCCCGGGTTACCACGGTGACTTCCAGATCTCTCCACTGCCAGGTTTGGAACCCAACACATCAGGCCCTGGAAATGCAAAATCCAAACTGACCTTTGTCCGCAAGGAGCCAACGGCCTGGTGTCTCTGGCCCCCTCCGCTCGCCTCTCCACCCCGCGCATACTTGGAGCTCACCTGGTGCTCACTGACTTTCAGTCACAGGCCCGCATGAAGAGCTGGCGGACAGATCACAGATGCTGGGGCCCACGGACTCCGAGCTGACATCTCCAGGCAGGTTGTTCTTGCGAAAGCTCAACCTCCCTGGGTCTTATCTGCCCATTTCATAGATGAGGAAACCAATACCTGGCTCATTGGGTTGTTTTGAAGATGAAAACAGACAATCATTCAACAAACATGTTTAGGCTCCTTGATTCTATCAGTAGGTACAGAAAAGGCATTTGATAAAATTCCATACACACTCAAGTTTAAACATATCAACAATCTCTTCTATAAGAGCAACTGAAACTGACAAGGAGTATCCACCACCAACATGCAGTCAACTTCATTCTTGATGGTGAAACTGTTTCACTAAATCTAGGAATAAGACCGAAACTCACACTGTTGCTACTTTTATTCAATGTGACACTGGAGTTCCTGGCCAGTGACCAGAGACTGTCTTTTCTTGTCCTAACACATGGATTTATTTAGATCATGTGCACATTTTGTTTTTATAATGAAAAAAACACCAGTTATTTTATTAAAAACTAGAGGCCCAGTACAAAAAATTCATGCATGGGAGGGGGACCCTTAGCCTGGCCTGTATCCTCTTGCAATCTGGGACCCCTCGGACATCCCTCTCGCAATCTGGAACCGCTGGCTCCCAATCACTCGCCTGCTTGCCAGACTGATCACCTCTAAGGACTTGCCTGCCTGCCTGATTGCCCTTAACTGCCTCTGCCTGCCTGTCTGATCACCTCTAACAGCTCGCCTGCCTGTGTGATCGCCTCTAACTGCTCGTCTGCCTGCCTGATTGCCCCTAACTGCTCTCTTGCCTGCCTGCCTGACCACCCCTAACCACCTCTGCCTCAGCCCCTGCCGCTGCGGCTTCATATGGAAGATCGTTCAGCTGTCTGGTCTAATTAGCATATTACGCTTTTATTATTATAGCTAAGACCAAACACACAAGCAAAGGCACAAAAGTCCAACAGAAACAGCCTTAATAAAAGCCTCAGAGCTCCCCACTTACCATTTCTAAGCCAAGCCCATGCCTGCTGAGAAAAAGGAAGGGAAGAGCATAAGGATTGAAAAGAAAGAAATGAAAAATGCAATAGTAGTATGACTGACTACATCCAAAATCCAGGAGATTGAGCAAACTATTACAAGTGAAGGAGTTCAGTAAGATTACTAGTGAAAAAATTTATATATATATATTAATCCTCACCTAAGGACATGTTCATTGATATTTTTTTTGAAACAGAGAAAAACACAATAATGTGAGAAAGAAAGAGTGATTGGTTGCCTCCCCCACACACCCCAACCCAACCTGGGATCAAACCTGAAACCGAGCTATGTGCCTGACCAGTAATCGAACCCAAGATCTGCCAGTGTATGGGAGGAGCTCCAACCAACTGAGCCACATTGATCAGGGCAAAAAGATTAATATTTAAAAATCAAAATATATAATAATCAATAGAGTTTCTATACATAAGGATATAAGAACTAGACATATAGTTAAAATAAAGACATACTATATAATAGCAACAAAAATGATTAGGAGTAAATCTAATAAAAGATCCAAAAAATGTGGGGGAGAAGTTTATAATGATGTATTAAAAAACTAGTAGGACATTTTACATGTAGGTCAATTTTCCTCAAATTAATCTCTCAATTTAATGGAAGCCAATAAAAAACCAAACAACCTTATACATTGATTGAAAATTTGGTAATGGTGATTTTAGCATTCATCTGTTCTCTATGGATTTTAGACTCCAGAGTCTGGGTTCTAGACTTTGGAAGTTTGTTATTTTGATCAAGAAGTGCCAAAAAAAAGTTTTACAAAAGAGAACTTCCTTAAGAGATTTCCATCCTTCCCTAACACTGTGCTAAGTGAAGAAGTGTGGTGTCAGGCTAGTGGCCTAGAATAGAGCTCAGAGCAGACCCACACTTCTGTGGAAATGTATATGCGGTAGGGAAGAAATGGATCAATTGACAAATGGTTCTGCAAACTGGCTCTATCGCAAGAAGACAAATTAGATTCGTTATTAGTCTTTCACAAAATAAATTTCAGATGGATTAAAGAGCTAACCCAAAACTTCTTGAATACAGGAAATATCACCATGATATCAGAGTAGAGAAGATTCTTGAATCAAGATAAAATAACTAAAACCATAAAAGAAAAATGTTGCATTTATTGCATTAAAAAAAAGTTTCCTGCCCTGGCCAGGTAGCTCATTAGAGCATCAGCCCAATACACCAAGGTTGTGGGTTCAATTCCCAGTCAGGGCACATACAAGAAGTAATCAACGAATACATAAATAAGTAGAAAAACAAATCAATGTTTATCTCTCTCTCTCTCTCTCTCAAAATCAATAAATAAAAAAATTAAAAAGAAAAGTTTCCTATGGCAAAAAAAAGTGCCCTAAGTGAAAAGACCACCTATCGATTGGGATAAGACACAGACAATAGAAAGTAGAAAAAAGAGACAAAAGATGTGAACAGGCAGTTCACAGAAAAGAAAACCAAGTGGCCTATAAAGTAATGAAGGTGCTCAATCTTGCTAATGATGATGAGGAGAAATGCAAATTAAAACCTGATTCTGTTTTCCACTCATCAGATTGGCACAAATTAATGAGTCTGAAGACCTCAACCGCTGGTGAGGAGGTGGGGACGTGGAAATTCTTCCTGCGATTGTAAATGATACAAATACATTCATAAGATCAATTCAGAATATGGCTGTGCTGTAAGATATGACAACGGCTGTGAAGAGACTATTTTAGACAGGCTGATCTAGAAAGGAATGTTTGTAAGACGATGGCCCCCCCTGACCCCCAATTCTAGCAACAGTGTCTGGCACAGGACAGTTGCCCAGTAAGTAAGTGCTCATTAAATTTACCCAAACTCTGCTCATGTTCCTCCAGCCTCACTCAGTCTTGTGTGGATATGCCCTGCATTGTCTTTCAATGAATCAGTGGCTATGACATTAGCTTCTGAAAGGTTAAAGGTACACAGAGGAAAACTTTAAACAATGCAGATAGAAAGTGACAGGGAAGGGGCAGGGAGCTGCTGGACTAGGCAGTGGGACTGTGTGTGGACAAAATCGATGGCCAAGAAATGGTGGGTTGGACCCTCATGGGGGGTAGGGATGGGGAGAAGAGGGATGAAGGGGGTAGCGCATGGGGGCTGTCCAAAGAAACCTCTTTAGTTGGGGAGGGACTGAGGCAGGAGGATTAGTGTTCATTAAGGAGGGTGCCAAGGAGACAGGAAAAGAGGGTGCAGGGTGAGGGCTACATGTCCTAGGTTTGCTTCGACTCAGAACCCAGGAGTTCATCCCTATTTGAAGCTCTGAAGAAGGACATGTACCTTCCTTTGTACTAAGTTGTACTGAAACATGGTTGGTGAACAGAGCCATCTTGACACAGTTCTGAAGACCTTCCAGCCACAAGAATGCTAGAGTGAGTGGGCCATTGATTTTGCACATTAATAAAAGACAGTCATGTGCCACATAAATGTTTGGTCAAAGCCCAGCAGCATATAAGATGGTGGTCCTGCCCAGTGGCATGGCTCAATGGTTGAGAGTCAATCTATGAACCAGGAGGTCACGGTTCGATTCCCAGTCAGGGCACATGCCTGGGTTGCAGGCTCGATCCCCAGTGTGGGGAGTACAGGAGGCAGCCAATCGGTGATTCTCTTTCATCATTGATGTTTCTATCTCTCTCTCCCTTTCCCTTCCTCTCTGAAATCAATTAAATACACACACACACATATTTAAAAGATGTTGGTCCCATAAGATTGTAATGGAGCTGAAAAATTCCTATCGCCTTGTGACATCCTAGCTGTCATAATACCACTGCAACACATGACTCACATGTTTGTGGTGATCTAGTTATGTATATAGTACATAGTCCTTGATGAAGATAATAAATATGTTGTTGGTTCATGTATTTGCTATACTATACCTTTTGTTATTATTAGCGTGTACTGTTTCTACTCATTAAAAAGAAAAAAGCTTGCTGTATAACCATAGGTCCTGTACGCCAACAGCAGCCTCATGTATCTCATTTACCGAGTCTCTTGATTGCATCATTGTCTCTCGGGCCTGATTTAATCTCGTGTTGTTTTGAGCAGTGACATGCTGTACAGGCTTGTAGCCCAGGAGCAGTAGGCCGTGCTGTACAGCCTCGGTGTGTCATGGGCTAGACCACCGAGGCTTGTGTAAGTGCACCCCGTGATGTTCGCACAACAATGAAATTGCTTCGTGACGAATTTTTCAGGCCTTATCCCTGTCGCATGACTGTACTTGAAAAACCGTAAAGTTATGTAAAAATTAGGAAGTGAATGGCTTGGGAAATGGAGAAGCCGACTCTTTATTTTCTGCCCTTCTGTTCTATTCTCTTGTTTTTCTGGGCCACACATATGTTTGGTTTTTATGATTAAAAACGACTTGTTTTGTGATGCATCAGTGCAAATATATTAGCATAGGCCTTTCGGACCTATTTTAGCAGAAACTTCACGTCTAAGTCTCCCATTGTCCACTTGCCTACCCACCCCCACCTCTTGCTTCCTATGCCCCAGTTGTACTCAGCCAGGGTCAAGTTCCCACTGTCTGACCTAGGCTCCTGGGGGGCTTCTTTCCTTACAGGCTCCCCGGGGCCTGACCTTGAGGTGTGCAGGAGACGGCCCCCCCTGCGAAACCCCTAGCACATAGGAAATGTTCATTTGAGGAATTACAGGCATACCTCATTCTACTGCACTTCACAGATGTTGCATTTTTACAAAATAAAGGAAAGATCCTCTGACAGCAAAAACAATTCAACTCATTTTTGGTGATACCCGCTTTATCGCGGAGGCCTGGAGCCCAACCTGCAGCCCCTGCGAGGTACACCAGTGCTAGCTGTTAGCAATGGTCATGGAGCACCTACTGCTGGTTCCTCTCATAGGAGCCTGTGTATGCCATCTCCTGCTGAGCGCTGGCTGAAGGGGAGGCGGCCTGCAGACCTTATATTTCAGACAGAGCAGGGATCCTGAGCTTGACCTTGCAAAGGCGTCTAGGGAGGGCTGCTGGGACCCACCACACCACCCACACTGCTTCCATTCCGGAGTTCCAGGGTGGGACCAATCATTTGCATTTCTAACGTCTTCTCAGCTGCTGCAGAGGCCGCCTGTGGGGATCTTGCTTTGAGAACCACTGTTCTAGAGTTTAGGAAGATGGCCAATTAGGGTAAATGGGCGAACTCCCGGCAGGAAAGGGGAAGGACTTTTGAGGGGGCACAGCCTGCATTTTGGCTCTTTCCTGGGCTGAGGCAGCCCCTGTTATTCCCACAGCGGGTCTGCCTTTTCAGTCTCCCCCTGAGGAGCCTGCCTGCTGAGGACAGGACTGGGGCCAGCATCTGGCTTTTCCTCCTACTCTCGGTTCTCCAGGGTCCTGCTTCCGAGCCACACCGTGGGCTTTCCTGGTCCTCAGTGACCGCATCTGTAGAATGGGTAGGAAATTGGACTCCCAACATGGTCGGGTGGAGGCAGGAATGAAAGGTAGCTGTAGAGAATATAGCACAGGGCTGGGCCCCCACAACTCCGTCAGCATCGCTACTGCTGCAGTTTTGCATTTTCCTGAGCAGAGCACCTGTGTCAGCACAGGGGGACCTCGAGGGTGGATCTCCTTGAAGGAGAACGCAGTAGCAGAAGGATGCCAACAGTGAGCTGGCATTTATATCGATCCTGGGACCTGCATAGGGCCCATGGATCCTACGTCAGCAATAAGGAAACCCCAATTTCTCCAGCTTCTGTTAGCCTGGGGTGGCCACTTGCTATAATGTTTTCCTTCCTACACTGGGAGGGATTTTAAAATCTGAAATACCTCATTTGAAAATTTTAGGTAGTAATTTTGTCAACGTTTTTTCTTCATGGCTTGGTGTGAAAGTCATGTACATTATGCTTTTTCTTTATTATTACTTTATCACTTTATACCTTTAGCTCTTTGTTATAAGTGCACTCTCTCAGGCACAAGAAGTTATGTTTCCCCCAACATATTGAATCATATGTTCTTTCTTCACTGATGTGAGATTGTACCTTTCACCATTTGCTAAGTCCCCATGTACATGCACATAGGGGCAGGGTATTAAAAGCTTTATTTAGCCCCATTATGTTTTCTGATTGCCTCTGTACCAACAACAGATGATTTAATACAAAATTAAATTGGTATTTTTATAAAAATAACACGTTTATGGTAACCAATGTTGGAACAGCGCAGATAGGTGTAATTTGCCACCATCACCAATCCCACCTCCCAGAAGGAAAGGTCTGGGTTAGGGTTTGTGGCTGGTTTAGGGATGGGAGCCCAGGATTAGGGAAGGGGTGTCCGCATTTCAAAGGCAGCCATGCCAGGCTGTGGCTGGCAGCAGGTTTCAGTCATCTGGCCAGCCTTGGTGGTCCCCATTCATTCCCTGAAAATGATCTGTGACTGATACTACTTTACAGATGACAAACATGTCCTGAGTGGTTGGTTAGTTTTGTTGTTCAAAGTCGTGCGGCCAGTGGGCAGGTGAAATTCTTCAGGTTAGTGCCGTATAGCAGGACGTGGGCTGTTTCTTTTGCCTGGAATAGCTTCCCTCCTACATCACACGTGCTCCATGTATTTGACTGAGGCTGTCTCCCCCAATAGACTGGAAGCTCCGTGTGGCAGACACGAGGGCTGTTTAGTCACTGCTCTATGCCCAATGCCTATAATCATGGGAGGCACATAGTAGGTGGTCAACAGATATTTGTGGATTAACAAGGTAATGCTTATTCTACTGCTTGGAGCCTAAAATTATTAAGACATGCTAATAACTACTCTGAGAGAGCTTTTATGTACTGAGAGACACAGGCTCCACGTGGTTCGTAGAGAATCTTCTAAGTGTGTTACAAATTCCGGCAATATGGTTGCGTGTCAGTGACAGACATGCCTGTCTCCACCATTCATCTGTCGAGGTGCCACAATCCTGGGTCTAGAGTAGCAGTGAGTCTGTGAGTAACAGAGCGTTCATCATTTTGGCTGCTTGTATCTAAACTTTAGTAACAAGCCACCTTTCACACGGTCAGCCAGCGCCTGGATTGGAGAGAAACCACCACGCACGGGCTCCTCAGACAGGGCTCAGGTGCCATGTGGTTTGCCTACCGGGCTCCTGGCTGGGCCACCCAGGCTTTTCCTTAATCACCATGCTTCTAGGATGGAGGGGTCTCAGAGATTCACTGCCACCAATAAAAGTTCTAGATTCTCCTGGAACATTTTCTCAGCTGCTAGGATAACCAACCCTTCAACTCCTGGTCCTTCTCCACGTCTCCTCTACCTCAGAAGAAAATGATCGATTGTGTTTATTGGATAATTTAAATCCCATAAAAGGGACTAGTCTAAAGATATTTTTAAAGCTGATCTCCTGTATTTTTAATGAGATATGGCAATAGAACACGATGCAGAATAGCCAAGAATATTGCTAGTGGTAGATTTGCGTGAAATGGCAAAAAGCTGTGTGTAGAGATGTATATACTTGACTGTACAGAACAGGGACTCCAAGGATCTAACCATCGCAACCGCGGTGGCTGCTGGGCAGAGCGAGGGTCCCACTCATCCTAGCAGCAAGGCCACCGCACAGGAAGGAGCCTGGCAGGAATACCTGGGTTACCAAAGAGAAAAACCCCTGGGTTACCTCCGGAAGGAAGTTACCTTTTTGGGGAAAAGCTACAGCTATGTGTTCTGTAAGTGTACATTTTTACATATTTCCACAATATGTTATAACCAGAATAGATCCATGCATTACTGGGTAATTTTTGAAAAGTACATTAAAACAGGCAACCAATAGGAATTTATAAAATAGGGAAAATGCAGAGCCCTGTCCCCACCCACTCACCTGCCCTCCTCCCTCCAGGTAGCAAGCACCACACACTGCGTGCCTTCGACCTGTCATTGTTCCTTTGTCAGTGCGCATTCATGATAAGAAACAAGGTTAATAGCAGTTTTCTACAGTAAAGTTGGGTGGTTAGGCATGGCCATTGGAGGAGAAAGGAATTAAACCCTAGCTTCCACTAATAGAAAATAATATTGAATGTCAACTGGCATGGGAACAAAACAGACATATCTCCCCCTAAAAAATAAAAAGGAAGGAAGGAGCCCACAAAATGGACACCTTCCTGAAAGCTGATCTCCTATGCATTGTGGACATTACATAGACACAACTGTTGACTGCCAGCCTCTTAAATTACAATGATGTAAATTAGAATAATACTAGCAGCCATTGTGTGCTTGGCCCAGCTTCCACTCTAGCTTAATGGCCTTCTCTCTTGAAAATCAGGCTCCCATTGTATTTCCACTTTATTTGTTATTATTATTACGGAACCTTTCAAACACACCCAGCAGCAGCGAATGGTGCAAGGGTCCACCCTTCTCCCTGGGCCCAGCACCAGGTCAACAGCAACCCCTTGCTGTCACCTGTGCTTCCCCCATCCCTCTGTCCACTCTCAGGCCCATCATGTTAAAAGGAACCGTAGGCTTTGCGTCCGTCCCACAGAAACACTTCAGTGTGTCTCTACCTTAGCGGATAAAGACTCTTTTTTGCTTGTTTGTTATTCTGACCGTCTAAACCGCAACATGACTATCACTCCCAACGGAAGTTAAGAATAATGTCTCACCATGTAATAACCGGTGCCTTTTCAATTCTGTGTTTGTGTGAATTTAAGCCAG
>NW_006293809.1:3777-13339 GCF_000327345.1 Myotis davidii | reverse complement strand
AAGCTTGGAAAAGTTGGCAAAGCCCAAAAGGCGTTTAAGGAGTCTCTGGGGAAGCTTGTTAGAGATTCAAGACCCCCGTCCAGACCCACAGAAACCAAACTGCCAGTTTAATGAAGCTGTGGGTGACTCACGTTTGAGGCTCCCTATCTACTGCATAGGCCGCAGTGGCATGGACTCGGGACTTACCCACTTTCCTTCTCTGGGTCTTGTAGGCGACGAGGGCAGCTCCTTGGAGTCCTCTCTCCAACAGTGAGAGCCCGCCATACCGCAGGCATCACCAGGCCCCTGGGGACAGGTGAGGCCCTGTCCTCCTGAGGCTCTCCCTCCAGGGGAAGGACGAGGGCAATGAGAGGAGTTCCATGTGAGAACAAGGCTGAAAGCTTTTCCCGATCCACCTGGTACTGGCGGAGGAAAGTCTGTTGAGCCATCAGGCAGATCAGAGAATCGTCCCAGACTCATCATGCCTGTCAGGGAATCTAAGAAACGATAAAGGCAGCACTTCAACCTGGGAGGGTTTTTTAAATAAATGCTGTTGGGGCCCTGGCTGGGTAGCTCAGTTGGTTAGAGCATCATTCTGATATGCCAAGGCTGTGGGTTCGATCCCTGGTCAGGGCCCATATAAGAAGCAACCAATGAATGAATAAATAAGTGGAACAACAGATCCATGTTTCTCTCCCCTCCTTCCTTTCTTTTCCTAAAAATAAATAAATACTGTTGGGGGAATCAGCTGGAAGTCTGTCCATGTGGAAACTGTGACCTGAGTCTTCCCCCTCCAGCCTCAAGCACATGCAAACACACATGTCAATTCCATGTGGGTTCAAGACCCGAACTGGAAAATGAATTCTGTAAGATCGCTTGACACAGACAGGAGAAGAGATAGTGCGGCACGAACATGGGCGGATGGCAGGAACAGGCAGTTCACGAGGGAAGAAATCCAAGAGGCCAAAAAGTGTGGGAGATGTGGCGGATCACATATTGTCTCCACCATCAGACAATGAAGACTCTAAAAAAGATGTAGCTGCAGAGAATAATGTAGAGCAGCCAAGAATATTGGTACATGGTAAATTCTGCAAGATGGCAAAGAATAATATCTTCTTTTATTTTTTAAAATATATTTTATTGATTTTTTACAGAGAGGAAGGGAGAGGGATAGAGAGTTAGAAACATCAATGAGAGAGAAACACAGATCAGCTGCCTCCTGCACACCCCGTACTGGGGATGTGCCCGCAACCAAGGTACATGCCCTTGACCAGAATCGAACCTGGGACCCTTGAGTCTGCAGGCTGATGCTCTATCCACTAAGCCAAACTAGTTAGGGCTAATATCTTCTTTTATAAAAGTTGTGTGCAAAAATATGAACTTAAATATACAGAAAAAGGACTCCAAGGATACTTACCTGACTTACTTGCGGTTAGTTCTGGGGAGAAGCTAGGGCGTTCTTACTCATTATAATGTACTAATGCCTCCATCCCTTGCAGGTGAGTGGTCCCTGATTTGTAAGCACTAGGTAACAGGAGGCATGTTCGTGAACTGAATGGCTGAGCTCCTGACTCCACCTTCACTTCCAATTCCAGGCTGGGCTCCAGCTCATGACGCCCCAGGGCCTTGAACTCCTTCCCCTTCCCTCTGCTTCCTCTAAAGACCTACTCTCTGTCCTTCAGGGCACTCATGATTCCAGCGTCACCTCCTCTGGGAACCTGTGGCTCCCCCAGACGAGGCCAGGCTGCCTTGTACCCACGACACCCTGTTTCTTCATAGCTTCGCCTCTGTAAGTGTTGGGGTAGTTGTTTGCCCAGGTTTGTCAGCCACGAGTGGTGGCAGTTTGGGCCTTTTTGATTGACCCTGAGCTCCCAGCACAGG
Source organism: Myotis davidii (assembly GCF_000327345.1). Classification (NCBI taxonomy): domain Eukaryota; kingdom Metazoa; phylum Chordata; class Mammalia; order Chiroptera; family Vespertilionidae; genus Myotis; species Myotis davidii. Next base: position 11,479 of record NW_006293809.1, on the reverse strand, counting down.
GCCGCCAGGCACAGGTGAGGCCTCCATAAATGCCTGTGGAATGAATGGTGCAAAAGAAACAAGTCAGGGCAGAGACGGAGCGCCTCAGGGTGGAGGGCCGCTGTGGACCCGGGGGACTGGGAAGGCCAGTTTGAGAAGGTGACCTGTGTGACCAACAGGCCGTCCAGGAGGGGGCCAGTTAGTCAGGCCTTCCCAGGTGCCCACAGAAACATGTGGACACTGAACATACCACAAAGCGGCCTTTAAGGTCAGGCTCCTAGCAAGGGCTTTGCAGACTCTGCTCCTCACTTCCCCTCCCCAGCCCAACAGGGTGAGAATGTCATGTGTTGAGATGTGTAGAAACTGAGGCATGGAGAGGTCATGTAACTTGCTAGTGACGGATGAAGATGGGATTTGAACCCAGAGCCGTGGGACCACATGCCCCACACACTTGAACAGCTCTGTTCATCATGTGGGTCAACTACCTTAGTCCAGGTGGCACTCAGCGTTTGCAAGCTCTGACATTGACCGAGCCCCGACCTCCCTCCTTACTACCCTGAGCCCTTTTCCTCATGTGTAAGTGGGGTATTAACAGGACCCACCTCACAGGGCCACTGTGAGGCTCCGTGAGGCCATACGCAGGCAGTGCCCGGGACAGATGTGGTCAGTGCCACGCAAGGTTAGCCATCAGCACTCTGTCCTCTCTGCAGAGCCCGCACCAAGCCACACGGGCACCAAGGCAGTGGGTCTTTCATTGATGCTTATTATTGGTTAGGATGAACATCCAGGAGGCCCTTCCCTTCCCCAGGAAGCAGGGGAGTGTAGTGGTTAGTACCAAACCCTGGATACAAGATGCCATGTTCTGCTTCCACCCAGTGTCCTGGACCTGGGGCCTGGGGCAGCCCTCTCTGAACACTGAAGTCCTTATTGGTGACATAGGCGTGGTCAGTGTTCCTGTCTCATGAAACAGGAAGGTGAAATTACATCATTGTTCAGAAATCACCAAGTGAGCCCTAAACAGTTTGGCTCAGTGGATAGAGCGTCGACTTTCGGACCAACGGGTCCCGGGTTCAATTCTGGTGAAGGGCATGTACTTTGGTTGCAAGCTCCTCCCTGACATGGGTCCTGGTCAGGGCTAGTGCAGGAGGCAACCGATCAACGTTTTTCTCTCACATTGATGTTTCTTTCTGTCTTTCCCTCTCTCTTCCACTCTCTCTAAAAATCAATGGGAAAAAATATCCTCGGGTGAGGATTAAAAAATTTTTTTAAAAATAATATTAAAAGAATGTCTTAAAAAAAAGAAATCATCAAGTGACCATGGCCTGGGACATAGCACCCAATGAAGGTTTCAGCTCTTGTCCCCACCACAGCCCCTCCCTCGCTCCTCTGTTATCTGGTTGAAGACCTTCCTGGTGGAATTTGGCACCAAATCTCCCTGGTTTCACCTGCTCCATCAACTCCCAGTACCTAGAAATGTGGAAAGTATCCTCCCTCCTCCCCCAACTCCCATCAACAGGGAAAACTTTGAGGGGAGAGGGGTAGAGATTGTAAACGTTCCTGAAGGATCAGGACATGCCTTGGGGCCTGGAAGTCTGCTCAGTGCTCAGTGCTCAGTCTGTAGGGTGTTAACACTGGGACGCTGGCCACCACTTCTCCCTGCCCCTCCTCTCTCCCTCCATGACCAGAGGTGCAGAGGCAGACCCCTGTCCTCCAGAACTTGCTGGGTTTCCTTTTCACGACACCTTCCATTTCCCTGCAGACAAATAGGAGACACTCAAATCTGAAGGTGGGGTGTGAGTGGGGGTGCTGGTGGGGTGTGAGTGGGGGTGCCGGTGGGGTGCGGGTGGGAGGGGATGAGAGAACCCCTGGAGGCCTACCCCAGTTGACACAAAATAACAAACCATCCAGGATTCTATTGTATTTGTAAACCAGGCTTCCTTCCCACTCAGGGTCATCTGCTAGTGCTGTCCTAATGGGACATTCTTATGGAGATCTGCTATTGTCCCGTTCACAAAACAGAAAACTGCCCACCCAGAGGGGGAATGCCCTCCACAACCCCCTTTCTGTGGATGTTTACAACAATCCATCTTAGATCCTCAAATATGTCAAAAACCATTATTCTTAGTCATTTATTTATTTAAAATTTTCAATCCCAATGGACATTCAATACTATTTTATATAGCTGCATCTTTTTAAAAATACATTTTTATTGATTCCAGAGAGGAAGGGAGAGGAGGCGATAGATAGAAGCATCAATAATGAGAGAGAATTGTCCATTGGCTGCCTCCTGTACGCCCCCCCCCCCACTGAGGATCGAGCCTGCAACCTGGCACATGCCCTGACAGGGAATCTAACCATAACCATTGAGCCACACAAGCCGGGCTGTATAAGCACATCTTAAGTGTACAGCTCAATCAACATTCACAGAGTGAATTTGCCCTTGTAACCAGCACCCAGATGAAGATCTGGAACATTCCATTACCGCTGCAGGTCCCCTGCCTTTTCCAGTTCATTCAGCCCACCCAAATAAGTACACCGCTATTCAGACTTCTACCACCACTGATTCATTTCACCTGTTCTTGAACTTTAACTCCTCGGTATATACTTCCGGCTTCCTTAGCTGTGACATCGCGTCTGTGAGATCCACACATGCTCTGGTACCCAGTGGTAGCTTACCCTCCTTGATGGTCGTGCAGAATTCCGTTGTATAGGTGTCTACAATTCATATATACACTTCCTGTTAATGGGCATTTGGGTTGTTTTCAGCTTGGGGCGATTATGAGCAAAGCCGAGAGAGCATTATTGTACATCTCTCTTTATGGGCATGTCTTCATTTTTTGTCTGGGTCCTGGGTAGGCCGAATGGCTTTGAGATTCTAATGGGTTTGGAGACATGCAGATAAATGCCCAGAAAGGGCCCTGATCCAGTGCTGATCAAGCTGACATTGTTAGTTACTTCTCGGAAGGTAGCGGGGAAGCAGTCATAGAGCTAGAATGGGGAAGGGTTATCGGATTGGACCATAACATTAGCTGTCATATTTTGAATTTTTTAGAAGACAAGAACACTCTTGTATTACTGTGAAATATAATTTTAAAAATAATTAAATCGCCTAATGTGGTAACTGGCATGGGAATATGAAATATACATACAAGAATACACAAAAGGTACTTCCAGCCATGGTGAAGCAGCTCATACTGGCCTGGCCTTTCTGCTGTAAACAACTAGGAAACTGAATAAACTAAGAAACAACTATTTTCAGACACTGCACAACCAGCATCCTGACTGCTGTGGTTTCTGAGAGCAAGGCATCGACCGTGCTCTGTGCTCACCCAGCCTGCTGCCTGTGGTGTGTGCCCTGCGCTGCTGCAGAGGGTCTTGAGCGTAGAAGGGCCTTGAGCTTTGGGTTAATGCTCTGCTGTTACCATCCTGAGATTCTTAATTTCCAAAAAGGGCGTGGGTTTTCTCTTTGCACTGGACCTGTAAATTCTGCAGGCAGTCCTGGAGGCAGAGACTGGAATTCAGGGAGACTGAGTTGATTAGACCTGAGGACCTGCAGAGGAAGGAGCAACTGAGGTAAAGAGTTCCCCAAATCTCAGGGAGCTCCCGGAATCTTTGCTTGGATGTTATGATGAGTAATTTTATGTAAAATTTTTCAACATTTTTATTGATTGATTGATTTTAGGGAGAGAGAGAGAAACATGGATTTGCTGTTCCACTTATTGATGCATTTAATGATTGATTCTTGAATGTGCCCTGACTGGGGATTGAACCTGTGACCTTGGCATACTGAGACGATGCTCTAACCAACTGAGCCACCCAGCCAGGGCCTTAGGTGTCAACTTGACAAGCCACCTGGTGCCTAGACATTTGGTCAAATCTTACCTTGGGTGTGTCTGTGAGGGTTTTTCTGGATGAGATTAGCATTTGAATCTGGACTGAGTTAAGCAGGTAGCCCTCCCTAATGGGGTGGCTTGTCTGTAATCAGTGGGAGACCTGATCAGAGCAGAAAGGCAGAGTAAGAGGGAGCTCCTGGCTGCCTGCTGGCGGCACCCTGGGCTTGTCCAGCCTCCAGACTTAGACTTGAAACGTCAGCTCTCCTTGGGTCTGGAGCTGCTGGCCTTTGGACTGGAATGTACACCACTGACTGCCCTGAGACTCCAGCTTGCTATCCACCAATCTTGGGACTTGTCTGCCTCCATAATTATGTGAGCCATTCATATCTGTATCTACATCTCAAGGCAGGCAGACAACCACCACCAGGAGAGCTGTGACTGAAAGTTCCCAGAAATCACACACAAGGCTGGGTCTGAGGCAGGAAAAGAGGCATTACCAATGGGAAAGGAAGACGTGAAGCTGTTTAGGTAGAAAATCCTAAGAGATGCCCTGGCTGGTTTGGCTCAGTTGGTTGGGCATCATCCTGTGCACCGATTTCCGGTTGAGGCACATGCCAGGGTTGTGGGCTGGATCGCTGGTGGGGGTGTCTAGGAGGCAGCCAATCCATGTTTCCCTTTCACATCAGTGTTTCTCTTCCTCTCCCTTCCTCTCTCTAAAAGTCAATAAAAAAAATACATATATATGTACATTTCAGAGAAAATCCTAAGGGATTGACTAAAATGCAAATAGAACTAATAAGTGAGTTCAGCAAGGCCTCAGGATATGAGGATAATACAAAACTTTTTTAAAAAAAATAACTATCTATATATATATAAAAGGCTAATATGCTGAGTGTTCTTCCGGGTAATGAGGTCACATTGCAACACCTGGCTTCCTCTCCCTAGTGACTAGCCTCCTTGGAATTTGGTCAGCCCAGAAACATGACTTGCTTTATAGCCAGGTGGAAACACTTTACACTGTAACCAAAGGTCTATGAAGCATTTTCCCGTGCCTTGTCTCATTTGATCCTCACAGAAATCCTGGAGTAGGTAGATAGGAGGCTCAGTGGAATCCTATTTTCTTTTCATTAGCCGGAAAATGGAGATTTCGAAAGCTTAGATAATTGACCTGACTGAAAAGAAAGTCTCATCACCTTTTCTCACACATGTGTGTTTCAATTTGTCATTGTCAATTGTGAATTTGGTTGACACGTCTATTACAGAGAAAGGGCAAATAAATATATTAAAATATTTCTTCTAATTAATTTCATTTAAATGTGCGTGAATTCATGCACCAGGCCACTAGTTTGCCATAACGACTGATCAGCAGGAGGCTGCATGAGTGGCAGGCGCGGATGGGCGGGGCTACTTGTGCGGCAAGGCCTGGGGCCATAAGGCTGTGTCCCCGCCCAGCACCAGCCAGGGGACGAGACGCTGTTATTGTTTATTTGTTAATAAATTTATATGTTATTTTCATATACATTTTACTAATTTTCTTATTTGGTTGACACGTCTATTACAGAGAAAGGGCAAATAAATATATTAAAATATTTCTTCTAATTAATTTCATTTAAAGTGGCGTGAATTCATGCACCAGGCCACTAGTTTTTATATAATAGCAACAAGCAAAAAAAAAAAAAAAATTGACATAAAATGACAACAACAACATTTCCAATAGCCATAACCATTTTCCCTAGCATCCAACAATTTGAAAAGTTTAGAAACAGATTTAACAAAACATGTGAATGACCTGTATAGAGAAAACTGCCAAACAGCACTGAGAGAAGTAAAGGAAGACACAGGTGAATGGAAAGACAGGTCATGCTGTGAAGTGGGAGACTCGGATCTATTAGGCTAACAATTGTTTACAAATTTAACAATATAAATATAAAAGCCTAAGCGACCAAACAACCGAATGACCAGTCAACCAGTCACTATGATGCACACTGACCACCAGGGGGAATATGCTCAATGCAGGAGCTGCCCTCTGGTGGTCAGTGTGCTCTCATAGCCAACCTCCCATGGCTGGCCAACCTCCTGTGGCCTGATCGCTGGTCAAGCTGAGGGACCCTACCCATGCACAAATTCGTGCACCAGGCTCCTAGTAGGTGCAATATAATCCTACCAATACCCATTGGGATTTTTTAGAAAGTAGGAATTGATAACATGATTCTAAAATTTCTATGAAGACACAAAGGACCTAGATTAGCTAAAATAATTTTAAAGAACAATCACATTTAAAGAAAACACCAGCCCTAACTGGTTTGGCTCAGTGGATAAAGTGTCGTCCTGCGAACTGAAGGGTCCCAGGTTCAATTCTGGTCAAGGGCATGTACCTTGGCTGCGGGCACATCCCCATTAGGGGTGTGCAGGAGGCGGCTCATCGATGTTTCTCTCTCATCCATGTTTCTAACTCTCTATGCCTCTCCCTTCCTCTCTGTAAAAAATCAATAAAATATATTTTAAAAAAATAAAGAGAACACCATGTGCTTTCAAGACATGACGATGTGTAACTGGCATAAGGATGGCATATACATTAATGGAACAAAATGAAGAATTCAGGAGGAGATCTACAAATATGTGGTCAATTGATTTTCCACAAAGGTGTCAAGGTCATTCAATGAGGGAAAGATGGTTTTTTCAACAAATTGTGCTATAACTAGATATCCATATACACAAACGTAAGCCTCATCCAAGAATGAATGCAAAGTGACCACAGAAGTAAAAATAAGAGCTAAAACTATAAAATATCTAGAGGAAGACATAGAAGATTCTTCATGATCTAGGGTTAGGCAAAGATTTCTCAAGTAGCACACAAAAAGCACAAACTTATAAAAAAATAAGTTGCAATTTCATAAAAATTTAAAACTTTTGCCTTTTCAAAGGTGCTACAAAGAAAATCAAAGGGGGGCTTTTGTCCAGAATAAAATTCTACAACTCAACAATAAGACAAAAACCCAGTTACAAAATAGGCAACGATTTGAACAGACATATCACAAAAGAAGATATAAAATTCTCAATATCATTTATCATCAGAGAAATGCAAATTAAAACCACAGGAGATGTCACAATGCACCCACTAGAATGACTAAGATGAGCAAATTGACAATATCACATGTTGGCGAGGGTGGAGAGCAAAGGGGCTCTCAATTGTTGGTAGCAAAATGGTATTGCCACATTGGAAAACTGGCAGTTAGTTTGTTGGTTGGTTTATAAAGGTTAACATGCTCTTACCTTACCCATCAATACCAGTTCCAGGTATTTAAGCAAGAGAAATATGTATATATATATATATATAGAGAGAGAGAGAGAGAGAGAGAGAGAGAGAGACTTGTACATGAATGTATGAAGCATTTTTATTTGTAACTGGAGGCCTGGTGCATGAATTCATGCACCAGTGGGTCCCTTGGCCTGGCCTGTGGGATTGGGCCGAAACCGGTTCTCCAACATCCCCCAAGGGGTCTCGGTATGCAAGAAGGCACAGGCCAGGCAGAGGGACCCCGATCAGGGCCGGGGAGGGATGCAGGAGGCTGGCCAGCCTGGGAGGGACAGTGGGAGGACTCCAGGCCGTGTCCGGCCCATCTCGCTCAGTCCTGATCGGCCAGATCCCAGCAGCAAGCTAACCTACTGGTCCGAGCATCTGCCCCCTGGTGGTCAGTGCATCTCATAATGAGCAGTTGAGCAGCCTTAGCATATCATTAGCATATTACACTTTGATTGGTTGAACTGATGACCAGAAGACCAGATACTTGGCATATTAGGCTTTTATTATATAGGATTACAAGTAAGGAAACCAGAGCACAGAGCAGGGAAGTGACTTGCCTAAGGTCACCCAGGTGGACAGGGCCAGG
>NW_006293809.1:0-2745 GCF_000327345.1 Myotis davidii | reverse complement strand
CCCCCCCCCCCCCAAATTTTTATATTGAAACATAATTCCCAGTATGATAGTGTTTGGAGATAGGCCCCTTTGGGAGGAGATTAGATCTAAGTGGGTGTGCCCTTATAAAAGAGACCCCAGAGACCCCCCTCACCCCTCTGTCATGTCTGTGAACCATGAAGCAGGCCCTAAATAGACAATGAAACTGCTGGCACCATGATCTTGGACTTCCCAGCCTCCAGGACTGAGAGACAAATGTTGGTTGTTTATAAGCCTCGCAGTCTATGATAGCAGCCAAGGCAGACTAAGACAGCCCCAAACTAGAAATAATCCAACAGGTGAATGAATAGACAAGTGGTGGGATAGCCACACAATGGAATATTACGCAGCAATACCAAGGAAGGAAACACGGCCCATCGACAACACAGATCACCTCAAAAATGTCGTGCTGAGCAAAAGAAGCCACATGTGAAGGCGTACATACCTACATACGTTTTATTTCTGTGACACTTGAGGACAATTTAAAACAATCTAGAGTGATGGAAGGGGATTGATGGCTGCCTGGGACTGGAGGTGGGGTGGCATTGACTACAAAGGGGAGGAGGGGGTGACCTGGGTGGTGGGAATATCCTATATCTGGATTCTGATGGTTGTTACATGGTTGTGTACATTTGTCAAAACTCATCAAACTGTACTCTTCCCAGTACATTTTATGGTATGAAAATTAGACCTCAATAAAGTTGATGTAAAATGTTAAAGAAAAAAATGTACATGGTAAGAGCTAATTTTATGGAAGGACCGTGATTCACACCCTAGTGAAGGTACCTGAGGAAAGGGTGGGGTCCAAATGCCTTGCACCTGACCTGACTGCTGCCTCAGCCTCAGTGGGGCTGGGAGCCTCTGGGATGCCCCGCCCTGCCCTGAGCTGCCTCCTTCAGAAGCCGAAGGAGCCCTGGGCCCGGCAGCAGGCCGCCCTTCCAGACTCTGATTGGCTGTTGACATTTTGGACTAGATAACTCTCTGTCCTGGGGGGCTGTCTGTTCTCGGTCCATGTTCAGCAGCATCCCTGGTCTCTACCCATGAGATGCTAGGATCATGCTCCCTCAGCTGCCACCATCAGAAATATCTCCAGATATTGCCACACGTCCCCTAGGGGACAAAATCCTGCTGCTGAGAGCTCTGCCTCGGGCCCTTATTTTTCCGGTCTCTTAGGTCTATAAGAGACCTAATCTCAGCCTTATTAGTATAAAGACGGCAGATCTTTATATCTATACAACCTGAATAATTCCACTCAAGACTCGTGTGTGTGTGTGTGTGTGTGTGTGTGTGTGTATGTGTGTGTGTGTGTGTGTGTGTTGGGTGGGGAAGAACATGCTGCGTGGATTCTAAAAGGTTTCTGGAAGACTTGAGTCAGGGAGATGAGGCAGGTATGGAAACAAGGTAAAGCTGTGATCAGCAGAGCGCAGGCACAGGGATCACTGTGAGAGGAGGCAGGTGAGAGGGCAGAGAGACACATGTGAGTGGAGGTCAACCTACAAGATTAAAAGTGGCCTTTCAGTTGGCCCATCCGCACTGTGAAGTCTCCATTTGGGAAAAATAAGAATTAGGTCTGTCTACCTTAGACCATGGACTGGTATACCTCCCCTTCCCTCCTCCCCCAATGCCAGCTGCATTAAAGGGCTAAATAATGACATAAATATATGAAAGTAACTGAGAAAATATGGAAGAAAAGAATACGTAGCAAAATGGACAAGTAGCACAAATGGTTTGCAAAAGTCACACAAATAACCAATAAGTATTAAATCAAATGAGCCTTTTTTTTTTAGCCACCTGTTTGGCAAAAATGAAGAAGTGGTGAAACACCCTCTCCCACGATATGAGGAAATGGGCACCTTTTCTCCCCTGCTGCTGGGCGTGGACCTGAGACTGCAGATACTGCCGCCACCCTGCGCTCCGATGCCCACACTCCACTTCCAGGCATCACACCTGGTAAAGGTGAATCTGCTTTCTTTGCCCCAAAGTCTCCCCGTGGCCTCACCCTGGCAGCCCCCAGGCCCTGAGCAGCAGGTGGCATTTTTTGTTTGTGCCACAGGCTCTTTTTAAGACCAATGTGTTAGGTGGGTATTCAGTCTCCAAGGGGCAGGTTAGCCACTGTCCTCATTGACCCATTTCTGGCATCTGCTTTGCAGGGCAAGTTACTAAACTGCTGTGTTCCTGGGTTCCCACAAATGCCAGATGGAAAAAGTGATAATTCCCACCTTGTGGGGTTCCTATGAGGATTAAATGAGATAATACATGCACAGGGCTTAGAAACCAGCCTCCCTTCCTTCCTTCCTTCCTTCCTTCCTCCTTCCTTCCTTCCTTCCTTCCTTCCTTCCTTCCTTCCTTCCTTCCTTCTGTTATTTTCTTCCTTTTTTCCTTTTTTCCTTTTTTCCTTCCTTCCTTCCTTCCTTCCTTCCTTCCTTCCTTCCTTCCTTCCTTACTTCCTTCCTTCCTCCCATTGCAACTGTTTATTCAATGCTATGTCCCCAAGCCAATATAAATGTCATGAGTCTGGAGATTTTGTCAGCTTTGTCAACATTCTGTGTCCCCAGGACAGAGTCTGGCACCTAGTAGGCCCTCAAAACTATGATGGAATGGAGGAATGTGTGCCTCCCTTGCTAGGCTAGAAGTCCCAGGAGAGCACATTGCCTAAGCCCAGCAAAGACGCTGGTAACTAGGAATGTCTGAGTTCCTCTCACTTGCAGATTACCAACCAACCAGCCC
>NW_006293808.1:0-1445 GCF_000327345.1 Myotis davidii | reverse complement strand
CAAAATCCTGTCTATGAGTGATCAACACATTATTTGAAGTAAAAATCACGTCTACGAAATAACAATCCTGTCTATGAATAGCAATACAGTCTATGAAGTAAAAATCCTCTCTATGAAGTCACAATCCTCTCCATGATGTAACAATACTGTCCATGAAGTAACAATACACTCTATGATGTAACAATCCTTTCTATGAAGTAACATTCCTCTCTATGAAGTCACAATCCTGTGTATGAAGTAACAATACTGTCTATGATGTCACGATCCAGTCTACGATGTAACAATTTTCTCTATGAAGTCACAATCCTTTTATGATGTAACAATCCTGTCTATGAACTAAGAATGCTTTCTATTAAGTCACAATACTGTCTATGATGTAACAATCCAGTCTATGAAGTAACAATTCTCTCTCTGAAGTCACAATCCTTTCTATGATGTAACAATCCTGTCTATGAACTAATAATCCTCTCTATGGAGGAAAAATACCATGATGTAACAATCCAGTCTATGATGTAACAATTCTCTCTATTAAATCACAATCCTTTCTATGATGTAACAATCCTGTATATGAACTAACAATCCTCTCTATGAAGTCACAATACTGTCTATGATGTAACAGTACAGTCTATGAAGTGACAATCCTCTGTATGAAGTAACAATCCTCTCTTTGAATTCACAATCCTGTCAATGATGCATCACTACAATCTATGATGTAACAATCCTGTCTATGAAGTAACAATACTGTCTATGATGTCACATTCTTGTCTATGAAGTAACAATACTCTCTATAAAGTCACAATCCAGTCTATGAAGTAACTATCCTCTCTATGATGGCACAATCCAGTCTATGATGTAAAACTACAGCATAGTAAGTAAGAATCCTGTATATGAGATATCAACACATTATATGAAGTAAAAATCAAGTCTATGAAGTAACAATCCTGTCTATGAAGTAACCATACAGTCTATGAAGTCACAATCCAGTCTATGAGGTAACAATTCTCTGTATGAAGTCACAAGCTTTTTATGATGTAACAATCCTATCGAACAATCCTCTCTGTGAAGGCACAATACTGTCTATGAACTAACAATCCGCTCTATGAAGTCACAATAGTGTCTATGAATTAACAATCCTCTTTATGATGTCACAATCCTGTCTATGATGTAACAATCCTCTCTATGAAGTCACAATCCAGTCTATGAACTAACAATCCTCTCATAAAGTCACAATACTTTCTCCGATGTAACTATACAGTCCATGAAGCAACAATCCTCTCTATGAAGTCACAATCCTATCTAGTAGGTATCAACACCGTATATGAAGTACAAATCAAGTCTATGAAATAACAATCTTGTCTATGAAGTTTCAATGCAGTCTGTAAAGTCACAATCCAGTCTATGAAGTAAAAAATCTCTCTATGAATTCACAATCCTGTCTATGAAGT
>NW_006293807.1:1942-2554 GCF_000327345.1 Myotis davidii | reverse complement strand
GCAGGTCCCCAGCTGACTAGTGGAGGTGCTCCCGCCACAGGGGAAAGGCATTTTCGTCTGGCAGTCCTTTTGTCTCTGTTCCCCCTGGAAAAAGCGCTTGCCTCCAACCAGCGATGGTGGCATGGTGGGCGTCAGCGGCCCTTACACTGGCCAGGGGAAGCACACCCCCCAATCAGACTCCCTGACCTCTCCAAAAAGCACCTTTGTTTGAGTGTGTTTCCATCAAAAAGTACCGATTGTAAAAACTAATAACCAAACGGTAACAAGTACTTTTACAGTCTTGGGATCTTGAGCAGATAACAGGAACACCGCCCAAGTCCCCTGATGGGGGCCTGACAAGAACACATGTGGGGGCCTTTGACTGGGGGCGGGGGGCGGGTATAAAGTCTCCATTCTTCCTCCCTCGGCACTGCCAAGGACAGGATCACTGGGGAGGTCTCTTCACCTAGGCAAGGCTGTGCTGAGCCATCTGGGGCAAAAGTGGTTTCTGCCCCCATTTTGGCTAAAAGGTGTCTGCCCATTAGAGGGACCGGGCAATCTGGCAAATACAGGAATTCATGAACCACCCGGTGGCTGCCTAAGTGACATCGGTGGGGGCGGCAGAACGGTCTG
>NW_006293807.1:0-1205 GCF_000327345.1 Myotis davidii | reverse complement strand
ATTTTTTAAGAGACACAAACAAATTTCTCTAGCTAAACAATTTTAAACAACAAAGACACATATTTAAACAATAAAGACAGATAACATTCCCCATTAAAAACTTTGAATCACCACGGAAACTCAGATGTTTAGAAGGTTTTTTAAAGAAAACAAAACAAAACAGAAACAAACATGAACACACTTATACACCGGCATGCGCCACATTTACACCACAAAATACCAACAAAACAGTTTCAATTGTGCAGAGATATAGAACAAGTCCCTGACCAGAGGCAGTAGAAAACTGCCTAGGAACGCCTCTCTTCTACCATTTTAAAAGACAGGCCAGACTCGAACCCTTAGCCAGTCTGAGTTTTGACTTCCCTCCCAGAAGTCCCAGAGACAGTGAATACCATCTAGAAGCCATTCCTCCAGATACAAGACAAGTCCCTTAGAGATCCTTGATAACCTAGATCAGTAATCCATTCATCTAATCTTCAATAGAATAAGAGGCTGGATGAAACCACTCAATGTCCTCCAAGAGGATTGCAGCGAAATGACAAAAAGACACACAAAGCTCACAAACAAAACCAAAACCAAAACACCAAAGCCAAGAGTAGCCCCGGACGTCTCAGGGGTACTCCAAGGAAGGAGAAGTTATGGCTACGTCCAGCTCTTCTCGCAACCCACCACCAGTGACCGGTCGCAAGACTCACCGCTAGAGGATTACTCAGGTGACTCCGATGAATTTTATTTTTTTAGGGACAGGCCAACGTCCCGTGTCCGCTAGCTGGATCCCAAGGGGAGTTCTCCCGGGCCCCGGAACTTCTCAGGATGCGCACCCCCTCAGTCTCCATGACCGGCCCAGGGGAGGTTCAGCCTACCTTTGTGTCCGAAACAGCACCCCTAGGGGGCTGCATCTTGCTGGAGCCTCCAAATGTTGTAATGTACCCCGCGAATCACACAAGGACGCCTCAAGAAGTTGAATTACAGAGCACATTTATTGCAAATCCAGGACTATGAGAGGGCATTTCACTCTCCCAGATCTCATAGTGCCCTGCCCAGCCCCAACACCAGATTTATATAGGCAAAGATCTCAAAGATCCCAAGGTTTGGAATGCGGAACCTGGTTTGCAAAAAAAGCAGTTTACAGAAGCAGAAGCAGCTTCATGTTATCTAAATTAATTTTTTGTGTCTCTGGAACACTGAGTCAACAGGGACACCTT
>NW_006293806.1:0-1177 GCF_000327345.1 Myotis davidii | reverse complement strand
TTCTATAATTGCAACATTGTTGCATCTGGAGCTGAGAGGTGGCCTGCGGCAGGCGGGGAGCAAGCCTCATGTTCACTTCAGCTGCATGGCTGCCAGCCTCCATCTTTATTGGCAGTTAATTTGCATATCACCCTGATTAGCCAATCCGAAGCGTAGCAAAGGTATGGTTAATTACCATGTCTGTCTATTATTGGATAGGATGGGAGATGGCGATATAACCACGAAATGATGAATTTGGAGTCCGACATAACCCGAGGACTGCCTGTATCTATATTTATAACATATTGTAGAGTTTATATAGTGTCATTATGCAATATTTCTATTGACAAAGACTTTGCTGTTAAGGATGAGTATCCCCATTTAATGAAGAATAAATACCATCATAGTTTGGAGCATAGTCTCTAGGGCCAAGTTTACCTAAGTCTGCTGTTTTACTCTATAACCTTGAGCAAAAATCTCAACATCTGTAAACCCCAGGTGAATGATATAAACAACCTTATGACGTTCATTTAGGACTAGAAGAGATAATGCATAAAATGCTTAGCCCAGTGTTGTTCACTCAAAAACTAGAATAATGTCTAATTAGTAGTATCTATTGTTAATAAAGGGTTGGGCGTGGTTCATGGTTGATCCTCGAACTATGAGCCAGGAGGCAAAGGTTCGATTCCCAGTCAGGGCACGTGCCTGGTTTGTGGGCTCGATCCCTAATGTGGGGTGCGCAGATGGCAGCCGATCAGTGATTCTCTGTTATCATTGATGTTCCCCCCCCCTTCCTCTCTGCAATCAATAAAAAAAAATATTTTAAAATATAAATAAATAAAGTGTTGGACCATTAAGTGACTTACTAGGAAACAACAGTGACAGAACAGGGACAGCAGAGTTAGTACAGATTTTGTTCTCTACCAGCTCATTTAAGTGGAAATCAAGTTAAGTGTAGAAATTTGCTATTTGAAGGAACACTTTCAGATTAGTTTTCACAAAATAAAAAGGTGTACATAATTTGAATATTTAAACCCAGTTTCATCTATTATAATTCAGGGATCATCCAGGTTGAGATTTCTTAGAGTATACTCTTATGCATTCATGATTTGTGCTACAGAACCTAGCACATCAGTGAACACAAGATACTTTTTCAGCTTAAAAGGCAATTTAGTTAAAAAGGTACCTAATTACTCTA
>NW_006293805.1:0-428 GCF_000327345.1 Myotis davidii | reverse complement strand
TATTTCCTACAACTTTTTTGATATTATACTATGCTAGAACAGTTTTGGTAATATTATTATATTTAAAACTAGAGGCCCTGTGTCCAAAATTCATGCACGATGGGATGGAGGTCTCTCAGCCCAGCCTGCACTCTCTTGTAATCCGGAATCTCTTGGGGGATGTCCAACTGCCGGTTTAGGCCCAATCGGGTCTGTGGGATCAGGCCTAAACCAGCAGTCGGACATCCCTCTCACAATTGGACCACTGGCTCCCAACGGCTCGCCTGCCTGCCTGCCTCATCGCCCCTATCCACTCACCTGCCTGCCTGATCACCCCTAACCACTCTGCCTGCCTGATAGCCCCTAACTGCCTCTGCCTCAACCCCCACTGCAGCAGCTTTATCCGGAAGGTCATTGGAATGATGTCTGGAAGGTTATTTAGCTGTCCA
>NW_006293804.1:0-440 GCF_000327345.1 Myotis davidii | reverse complement strand
TAGCCTGCAAGTATTTGAATTTTATTTAATTTTCATTGTAGGTTATATCTAATATTAGAGACCCAGTGCAGAAAATTCTTCCATGAGGTGTGGTGATATTCCTTGAGATCAGCCTATACCCTCTCCAATCTGGGACTGCTGGCTCCTAATTGCTCACCTGCCTGCCTACCTTACCTGCCTGGTCACCCCTAACTGCCTGACGCCCCCCCCCACAGCCTGATCGACCCTCACTGCCTCTACTTGCTGCTATAATCACCCCTAACTGCCCCACCAGCTGGCCTGGTCTCCCCTAACTGCCCTGTGGTTGACCAGGTCACCTCCAACTGCCCCCTACCTACTAGCCTGGTCTTTGACAATTGCCCCTTCACCTGTCTAGTCACCTTTCACTGCCCCCCCAGGCCTAATCACCCCCAACTAAGCCCCTGCCAGACTGGTCACCC
>NW_006293803.1:0-315 GCF_000327345.1 Myotis davidii | reverse complement strand
GTAATGCTGGCCTCATAGGAAGAGCTTGGAAGTATTCCATCCTCTTGAATAGTTTGAGGGAGGATAGGTGTTAGTTCTTCTTTTAATGTTTGGTAAAACTCCCCTGTGAAGCCATGCGGATGAGGGCTTTTTGTTTGCTGGGAGGTTTTGTTTGTTTTTGTTTTTTTGTGTGTTTTTTTTATTATTATTATTACTGCTTCAATTTCATCAGAAGTTATCAGTCTATTCAGGTTTTCTGATTCTTCCTAATTGTGTTTTGAGAGATTGTACTTTTCCTAGGATTATGTCCATTTGGTCAAGGTTGTTCAGTTTATT
>NW_006293802.1:0-712 GCF_000327345.1 Myotis davidii | reverse complement strand
ATAGCATGATAATTGTACCCACTTTCAATTTTAGTTTATGGCACAGCATTCCCGAAGCGTAATACTATTAAGAAATTTGATGGGAAAATTTTCCTTTACAGCATCATTTGTGGAATCAATGGAATCATCACTCAAATATGCTTGCTTGCTGCCCTGCCCACTCCTGTAGCTCTCTGCCACCTGCTTGTAGCCAGTAGGTCACTGCTGCCCTCCTGTAACTCCCGCTGCCCCCTACCCCAACCCTCCCCTCATAGCTTGCTGCCCTGCCTCCTTGTGTAGCTCTCCTCAGCCTGCCTGTACCTCGCTGGTCCACGCTCCTGCTGATCCATGATCTGGTCATGACACGATTGGTCATTACGCCACAGGGTGTAATGGCTAATTAGCATATTCCTCTCTTATTATATAGGACTAGAGGTTCAGTGCATAAAATTCATGCACTGGGGAGGGGGGGGTCCCTCAGCCCAGCCTGCACTCCCATGGGGAGCTGGCCTAAGCCATCAGTTGGACATCCCTAGTGCTGCCGCAGAAACAGGAGAGCCTCCTGCCACCACTGATGCACTCTCCAGCGTGAGCCTGGCTTCTGGCAGAGCAGCACTCCCCCTGAGGGGGCGCACTGACCACCAGGGGGAAGCTCTTGCGTTGAGATTATGCCCTCTGGTGCTCAGTGCGTGTCATAGTTACTGGTCATTCTGCCATTTGGTTGATTTGCATA
>NW_006293801.1:0-535 GCF_000327345.1 Myotis davidii | reverse complement strand
GGCAGCGCCGTCTCCAGATGCTGTCGATGTGCAAGATGTGGAGGAATTTGGTGCAGGCCTGGGCTAGGCTGGGCAGGTCGGTGCCGGGAACGCAGGCGAAGCTCCACCAGCGCATCTCCACCGGCAGGTCCTGCAGGGAGCAGTGTGGGGGCGGCGGGGGCGGCAGGGGATTCCGGATTCCAATACAATGTGAAACCCTTGGGACCCCCTCCCCGCACAGCACCGCGCTGCCGCGTCCCCCGCCACGTGCTTTTCTTCCTGGGCCTGCTTGCCATCAGCGACTGCAGTCTCAGCTGCGCGCTGGCGCTTCTGGCGACACGGACAACCCGGCGAAGAGCCCAGGCCGCAGAGGGAAGCACGCTCCTCCATGCCTCCACCGGTAACAGCCACGGAGCCTGAGCCGGGCTTTAAACTGGCTCTTACCGCCCTAGGGTCCATCCACGCCCCCAGGGCCTAGCCACGCCCCCTCAGAGGCGAGCCAATTGTAGGACTTTCTTTTTTTTTCTTTTTTCTTTTTTTAAATTAAATCTTTATT
>NW_006293800.1:0-429 GCF_000327345.1 Myotis davidii | reverse complement strand
CGAAACCCACCGGTTTGGACAGCACCCCCTTCTCTTCAGGAAACCGAATAATTTACTGAGTAAGCCCCTGTCTCCTACCTCCTACTGGCAGGTAGAGCAGTGGTTAGATGTGCAACAGGGAACCTGGAGAGAGAGGACTAACCTTGCCTTTGCAGCTCTGCCTTCCCTGCTTCCAGGACACTCCAGAGATACCGGGGGCAGGTACGATAGAGGAGATTCCCGATGATGTCAGAGATGCCTTGGTACTGCGCGTAAAGTGTGCAGAACCACTGGGCACGGCTGCCGGCCTCCGCGGCAGGCACACATGTCCCATTCCGGAGGCTCACGAAGTCCACTCCCCCTAGTGCTCCCCGCAGGAAGCTGACTATGGTCTCCCCCGCACGCAGCTCGCAGCCTGCTGTGCCCTGGATCTCAAAGGGATCTGGAGAG
>NW_006293799.1:0-638 GCF_000327345.1 Myotis davidii | reverse complement strand
GTTTTATGTATTCATGTTATGTCATCTTCAAGGTCTTTTGGTATTAAGTATAGTATAAACAAACCTTTCTGAACCACTTCTTACCTCTAATCAGGTAAATAATAATCTTGGTATAAACACTAAGCAACACAATTTTCTATAAAAAAAAACTTTTAAGTCATAAAAAATAGGGACCAGATTAATATTCAAATGATTCATTGGTTAGCTAATATGTGACAGGTACCATAGGTTCAATGGTGAGTGTAAGCAGATATGGTCTGTGCCTTCATGGAACTTCTAGCTGAGTGGGACAAACCCTGAATCTATGAGAAACAGGCTTGTACTGTGTGAGGCCCTTGTACTGCATACTAGTCGGATGTTGAGCCGGACTGCCTGGGTTTGAGTCCCAGCTCTGTCACTTACTTGCCCTTGGCAAGTTACTTAACCTTTCTGTGCCTTAGTTTCCTCATGTGTAAAATAGGAATACAAACAATACAAACAGTACTTAACTCATAGAATTGCTGTAAGTATTAAATGAGTTAATTCTTGTAAATAACTCAGAATAGTGCCTGGTAGGGTTATATTATATTAATTATATATATTATATTATACTATACTACATTATATTATATTATGTTATGTTATGTTATGTTATGTTA
>NW_006293798.1:6267-9410 GCF_000327345.1 Myotis davidii | reverse complement strand
AGGGGAAAGATATTATGGACAATCACTCACACTCTCGTTATCCCAGCATCTCTCTTTAACCTGTGGTTTTGACACACTCTTGATAAAAGTCAGTGTAGCATGCTCAGAAGATCCAGAGCTCAGGTATATTTTATCTGCTCAAATGCCTTTATAGTGGGAAGACAAAATGTCAGTAAGAATATAAGAAGACAGGGGCTTTCATTCGATGAAGGCCTAGTGTTTTCTCTGATGTGAGGAGTAGACAGAGCAGATAGATGTGGAGTGTCGGAAGCATGACAGACTTACAGTCATAGGAGTGAATCTGATCTTGGGCTGTTCTGTCCCCATTATGACAGGATATGAACTATGAGGACGTGGCCATTGTCTTCTTTCAGGAGGAATGGGGACTCCTTGATGAGGCTCAGAGACTTCTGTACTGCGATGTGATGCTGGAAGTGTTTACACTTGTGTCATCTGTAGGTAAGACCTTGCTTGATGTTCTCCCAAGTGTCCTGAGGTGATGCCCTCTCTTCCTTTATTCCTCAGGCATAGATTTCTCTCTCCCACAGCAAGAATATGGTTTCTGCTAAATTTCCCCACTGTCCTGTCACATGTGCTGTGGTTGCCAGGGATGAGCTGGATGGAGAGTCCTGAGCAAAGGACTCCATGAACATCCAGCTAATTCCTGTTACCTCAAAAAACATAGGAAACAGAGAGTCAGGAATCTTGCAGTGAATCTTTTTTTTCTAAAAAAACAGACTTGCATGTGTGTTATGAGGTGCACACACATGCTAATTAGTGCTCGAAACCAGCTATGCCTTTACTGAATTTTACTTGGAGTAAGAACTGACCAATTCTTGTACAGCTTTTCCCTGTCCCCAGCAGACAAGCCATGCTGAATGCTGTTAATAGAAGTATTAGCTGGAAATCCATATTCTCATCCATGTGGTGCTTGCCATGTTTCTGTCCTATTTCTGGTGAGGCCTCCCTATTTTGGATTTTCATTAGCCCAGGAAGTCTCAAGAGCCTCTTATCAATACATCCTACACATCTCTTATTTCCAGACAACTGAATGGAAACAGCATGTGATGTATAATACACTTTGGTAATGGCACTTCCCCCTGTCATCGCAAGCAACATTCATTTCTTTACCCTTTCTCACTTTTCGGGTTGTTGGCATAAAATCGTGGGTGATGAGGCCTGTACAGCTCAGAGTGTATCTATAAAAGGAGAGTCGCAGGTCAGAGCTTCTAAGACAACTCCAAGCAGCCAGAAGATCCCTCTGTGTAAGTGGTGTTTCTCTGTGCTAAAAGGTATTTTGGACCTGACTGGGTCACATGCAGCAGACTTTGGCAGAAAGCCTTCTGTAGTGATGCATGTGTTGGAGACTCCTGTTTCAGTGCAAACCCTCACCAGCAACAGAGGGATGAATGTGGAGAGGATCTCTGGAAACAAGCTATGGACAGGGCCTCCTCAGTGAGTAGGTCCAATTTCTTATCGTTGCTGCCTTCCACCAGCAGGAAGGTTGGGTAAGACTTGCATTACAACTCTGAGCTTCTCCACCACCAGGCCGAGGAGCTACACTGTGGCAGTGAGATTTCACAGCAACTTCTTCATGGAAATAGTCACCACCAGTGGGGTGAATGTGAAAACGCTGCCAGACACAACCTGAAAGTTGTTCAACATCCAGGTGTATTTCCTGGAGAACTGATTCATGAGTGTAACAAATGTAGGAAAGTGTTTAGACAAAACTTGAATGTCATTTGACATAAGAGAATTCACACTGGAGAAAAGCAGTATGAATAGAGTGAATGTGGGAAGTTTTCCAGAGAAAGACCTGAACTCATTAGACACCAGAAAGTTCACCTGCAGAGAACCCATTTGAGTGTATGGAATGTGGGACGTCTTTTAGAAAAAATCCAACTTTACAAAGCACCTGAGAGTTCACAGTGGCAACAAGAATGCTCTGATTGTGGAAAGTCCTTCAATGGTAACTCTACCCTCAAAGTACACCAGAGATTTCACACTGGAGAGAAGCCCTATAAGTGTACAAAATGTGGGGTGTCATTTTATGTAAGGTCTCACCTCACTGCACACGTCAGAGTTCACACTGGAGAGAAGCCATATGAGTGTACTGAACGTGGAACGCCTTTTTGCAGAAAATATAAACTTAGTAAACACTTAAGTGTTCACAGTGGCAAAAACCCATATGAGTGCTTTGATTGTGGAAAGTCCTTCAGTGAAAGTTCTTAAGGACTTTCCACCAGATAGTTCACACTGGACAAAAGCCCTATAAGCGTAGAGAATGTTGGGTGTCATGTTGTTTAAGGTCTCACCTCACTGCACACCTCAGAGTTCACATTGGAGAGAAACCATATCAATGTACTGAATGTGGGAAGTCTTTTAGCCAAAAATCTTATCTTATTAAGCACCTGAGAGTTCACAGTGACGACAAGCCATATGAGTGCTGGGATTGTTGGAAGTCCTTCATGATAAGTCTTATCTCAACCAACACCAAAGAGTTCACACTTGAGAAAAGTTATGATTGTAGACAATGTGGGGTGTCCTTTTCTCAAAGGATTAATCTCACAAGACATCTCAGAGTTCACACTGCAGAGAAGCCATATGAATGTACTGAATGTGGGAAGTCCTTTAGCCAAAAATCTTGCTTTATTAAGCACCTGAGAGTTCACAGTAATGACAAGCCATATGAGTGCTTGATTGTGGGAAGTCCTTCAATGATAAGTATTATCTCAAGCAACACCAGAGAGTTCACAGTGATGAAAAGCCATTTGAGTGTGGACAATGTGGGGTGTCCTTTTGTCGAAGGGCCAACCTCACTGCACATCTCAGAGTTCACACTGGAGAGAAGCCATACGAATGTACTGAATGTTGGAAGTCTTTTAGCCGAAAATGCGACCTCATTAAGCACCTGAGAGTTCACAGTGATGACAAGCCGTATTAGTACTGTGATTGTGGAAAGTCCTTCAGTGATAAGTCTATCCTCAAACAACTCCAGAGAGTTCACACTGGAGAAAAGTCCTATAGGTATAGAGAATGTGGGATGTCCTTTCCTTAAAGGGCTCAGTTCACCACAGAGTTCACACTGGAGAGATGCGTTAAATGTGCAGGGAATGTTATCTTTTTCTCACTTAGTATAACAC
>NW_006293798.1:1954-3539 GCF_000327345.1 Myotis davidii | reverse complement strand
AGAGCATACATCAGTGTCATCTTGGCTTACAAATATACACTAGCTTGGAGAAGGGTGAGAGAGAAATACATTACAGAGGTGGTGAATTTGACATTTGGAAAATAAGATAAAGAGAAAATAAACTGAGCTCGTCATGGTCAATTTGTTACGTTTCATGTTGTGCCTCTGGGAATGAAGCTGTGTGAGAGGTGTGGTTCAAAGACTTATGTGCAGCAGGTAGTGCAAAGTGAAGGCCTCAGCACCCTGGGATTGTGTTCAAAAGGTGGAAATCTGATGCCATAATTCTCTGGGTTTGAAATTAGAATGTGGAGAGTGTCGACAAGGCTACTGCCTAACAGGAGCAGTGTCAAATCACTCACAGTCTCCTTATGGACAACATCTCTCCCCACCCTATGTTCATGACACCCACTGTGTTGACAAAGGACAATGTGGCCTACATGTGAGTCCCACAGCATAGGTATCATCTATACGGACATCTGCCCTTATTGTTGTGGGAAAACACAGTGTCAGTAGGAATATAAGGAGGGAGTGACTTTGATGGAACCCATGCCTGCTATCTTTTCTGATGTCAGGGGTTGAGGGAGCAGATATATGTGAATGTGGGGAACATGATGCACATAAAATCCTTGGAGCGAAGCTAATCATGGATTGTACTGTCCCCATTATTACAGGATATGAACTTCGAGGATGTGGCCATTGCCTTTTCTCAGAAGGAGTGGGGGCTCTTTGATGAGGTGTAGAGGCTTCTGTACTGCGATGTGATGCTGGAAGTGTTTGCACTGGTATCATCTATAGGTAAGCCCTTCACATCTCTCCTAGTCTCCTGAAGTGATGTCCTCTCTTCCTTTGTTTTCCAGATGTAGCTTTCCCTCTCCCACAGCTAGACCATGGGCTAGTTTCGCCAGCTGTCCTGTAAATGTGCTGTGGCTTCCAGTGCTGACTTGTTGTGTGTGGAGATCCCTGATCAAAGGACTCTATGAATAACCCTCAAACCCATCACCTTACATAGTGCAGCAAATGTCAGGGAATCAGGATTGTTGCAGAAAGCTTTTTGGGTCCCACCTCGAACGTCCTTTTCCTATGAGGAGGACTATGTCCACATGCATGGCTGCTACCTCTGACCCCTTCCTCAGCTAAAGGCTGTTTGTGACTATGCCAGGTTACGATCTTTACCTATATGAACCACATGCGGTTCTTGTAAGACATTACTTCCATTGTTTGTAATACTCTGTTATCTGGATACTATTACATGCTGTGTTGATCAGAGCCAGTGCTGGCTGCTCACCACTGTTGTCTTTTAGTAAAAGTCAGAATATTTGTGTTTTATGTGCTTGTACAGTAGAAGGTGCAAAGACAACCCTTGTTTGTTTTTTTCACAGGGTGAACTTGCAGGATGATCTAAGACAGTGGTTCTCACCTTCAGGCCCTTTAAATACAGTTCCTCATATTGTGACCCAACCATAAAATTATTTTCGTTTCTACTTCATAACTGTAATGTTGCTACTGTTATGAATCATAATATAAATATCTGATATGCAGGATGGTCTTAGGCAACCCCTGTGAAAGGGTCATTTGACCGCCAAAG
>NW_006293798.1:0-1148 GCF_000327345.1 Myotis davidii | reverse complement strand
ATGAGAGAAAAAGAGGTTATGAAGTTGGTGAATAATTTTGGAAATGAAGGTGATTAGGAAACCACTCATGCTCATCAAGGCAAATCTGTGTTACCTTCGAATTTGTATGCCTGGGAAGGAAGCTGTGTGAGAGAAGTGTTTTCAAAGAACTATGTGCAGCAGGTAGCGAGAACTGATGGCCTCAGCACCCTGGAATGAAGGTGTAACGGGGAAGTGTGATGCCATGTATTTGGTGTCTTCGAGGAGCCATCTGGGGGACTACAAGGAGATTGCCTGACAAGAGCAGCATCAAATCACTCACATCTTTCCCTGTCCTATGTTCTTGACACCTACTTTATTGACAAGGGGCAGTGTGGCCTACATGTACGGCCCAGAGCTCAGGTATCTTCTCTCTACTCAACTGCCTTTATTGCTGTGGGAAGACACAGCATCAGTAGGAATATAAGAACAGAGCGACTTGCATGGGACCAAGGCCTGCTGTCTCCTCTGATGTGTGGAGTTGAGGGAGCAAATAGTTGTGTGTGAGGGGGGAGCGTGATGACTATAAAAGCCTAGGAGAGAAACTGATCATGGACTGAACTGTTATCATCATGACAGGATATGGACATTGAGTATGGGGCATTGCCTTCTCTGAGGAGGAGTGGGGGCTCCTTGATGAAGTTCAGAGATTTCTGTACTGCGATGTGATGCTGGAAGTGTTTGCACTTGTCTCATCTATAGGTAAGACCTTCAGATCACTCTTGGTGTGCTGAGGTGATGTCCCTTCTTCCTTTATTCTCCAAATGTAGCTTTCTCTCTCTCATAGCCATACAGTGGTTCTGCTAATTCCCCCGACTGTCATGTAAAATGGGCATGGCTTCCAGGGGTGAGCTCTGGGGAGATCCCTGAACAGAGGTCTCTAGGAACATCTCTAACACCCACTGCCTCAAAAGGTGCAGCAAGTGTCTGGGAATCAGGAGCCTTGCAGTGAGCTTACTGGGTCCCAGCTTTTCTTTTCTCTTCCTGGGAGGGTGACTAGATCCACCTGCATGGCTTCCACTTCTCCCTCCTTCTTCTATCTAAGGGTGCTTAGTGATGGCCAGTGCCACTTTATGGAATTTTCGGACATGAACCATGTTCTTGTAAGACCCCCCTTTAAGTGTTCGCAA
>NW_006293797.1:0-454 GCF_000327345.1 Myotis davidii | reverse complement strand
CTGTGGAGAATCAATAAAATATATTTTAAAAAATCAGTAAACTTAGTAAATGAATTTGGCAATGTAGCAGACTACAAAGTTAACGCCGAGAAATATATGGCATTTTTATAAACCAATAGTGAACTTACAGAAAAGGAGATTGAAAAAAGAATCCCATTTATCATCCCACCAAAAAAATTAAGACACCTAGGAATAAATTTAGCTAAGGAGGTAAAAGACCTCCACTCAGAAAGCTAGAAGATGTTGGAAAAAGAGATAGAGGAAGACATAAACAGATGGAAGAACATACCTTGTTAATGGATTGGTAGAAACAACATCAATAAAATGGCTATACTACCCAAAGCAATCTATAGATTCAATGCACTCTGCATTCAAATACCAACAGCCTATTTCACATACCTAGAATGAACTCTCCAAAAAACCATCTGTAATAAAAAAAAAAGACCCTGAGCCC
>NW_006293796.1:6663-16317 GCF_000327345.1 Myotis davidii | reverse complement strand
CCTTTAATGCCTTCAATTCCATGGGTGATAGGTGCTGGTTGGAGGACCATCACAGTGAGGGGACCCCTTCACTGCAGAAACACTGACCTAATTCCAGTTGGAACAGACTGCAGGCCATTAGATGGAATGGTCTTCATCTAAACTTGTACCCAGACTTTTTTTTTTTTTTTTGAGGAAAAGACTACAGAAGTCATGTGTACACAGACCTGAGGGACACCTGGGTTTGTTTATCTTCTGTGCAGCAGTCATTGTCACTGATTATAATCAAGAGGTTTTGTGGCTTCCTGTAGCCTCTCAGATATTCCCATCAGAGCCAGTGGTGCTCTGGCAGCAAAACTAAGAGGAAAATAAAGTGTGTCTTTAAGCCAGAGATGTGGCTTTTGAGACCCAGTCAACATTCCAATGGGTTTGGGTGAAAGTTCTTCATTGTTTGTTACATTTTCTGTCACTGAACTGAGACTCGCCCAGAGGGCATAAGAATGGCGATTGAGCCCTAACCGGTTTGGCTCAGTGGATAGAGCATCAGCCTGTGGACTCAAGGGTCCCAGGTTCCATTCCGGCCAAGGGCATGTACCTTGGCTTCTGGCTGGCACCTTGGTTTCAGGCACATCCTAAGACAGAGAGTAACATTGATATTAAGGAAACACATTGATTGGTTACCTCCTGCATCAGCGGTGACCAAGGCACCGATTGGGAAGGAGTCTTCAACCAAGGTATGTGCCTTAGCTGGAATCGAATCTGGGACCCTTTGGATTGTAGGCCTTTGCTCCATCCAGAGCCAAATCGGCCAGGGCTCTGGTAGATATTCTTATCTTTCAATATATCACTATTATGTCCATTTTAATGAATATTTGGTTATTTCTATGAAAGGTGGTACAAATATTTCTGTGTAATTCTTTATATGGATATAAATGTTATTTACCTTTGTCAGTTGGACATCTCCCACAGGCTCCTGGACTGCAAGAGGGCACAGGACCGACTGAGGGATCCTACCTGAGTGTATGAATTTCATGCACCAGGCCTCTCTTTTAAACATATGAACCAGGACATCATGGTTCCATTCACAGTAAAGGAGGGTACCTGAGCCCCGTCTTGAACCGCAGTGTGGGGTATGCAGGAGGCAGCTGATCAATGATTTTCTGTTAGCACTGATTTTTTTCTCTCTCTCTTTCAATCTCCTGCATCTCCCAGTAGAGACCTTCCCCGGCCAGGCACTTCTCTCTCTCTGATGCTCTCAAGGATATTTGTCTTTGGGTGCATTTTACTAAGAAATGGGACCTGTAAGAAGCCACTGACTATGCTGCAGGGAGGCAGGTGCTGTGGGCACTCAGGTCTCCTTGTGTTGGGCTCCACCTGGGAATGTCCAGCAGACACACTAGAGCTCCCTGAATCTCAGTTGGCTGAATGTGACATGCAGATGATTGATGGCGCTTACTCTTTCCTTCCAAGATCAATAAAAGTACCAAGCTGAGTACTTGTTGCCAGGATTGCAGGGTTAGATTTTTGAGCATTTTCTTTTTTAATGCTCACAAGAACCTGGACAAGTGGAAACTCCTATCAAATTGCTGAAAAAATTCAGTATCTGAGAAATGAAGTCAGCTCCCCAAGTTGACACCACAGACAAGTGTCAGATTCAAGGGGCTGGATTTTAACCCATTATTTTCTGCAGCATCAGACACAGCCTCTACCACTGATGTGCAGCTCTCACTGGATCAGGTACAGTCTGAGGACCAGGGTGGCTCAGCTGCAGCTCCTGTTTCCAATGTTGCAGTTATGCGTTTCCTCCCATTCCCTTTACATCTCAGAGCAATTCCCCTGGCCTCCCTGTGTTCAAGGTAATGCCATCATTTCTTAGCTGCAGTGGTTTCTCCAAGGGAATCTTCTTTCAGAGTGAGCTGCTGTTTGTCTGCCTGCCATTTGATCCCCGCACAGAGTTTGACCTTCAGGAGACCTAGGTAATTAGGGCTGGGTCTCTGTACCTTCCCCTACATTTTGAGTATCCTGTGGGGATCACATCCACTGTGATGAATTTCATGCCTCAGTTTGAACTTCAAGTGGTGTTCCTATGTGGCATTGACATTCACCCTGCAGGAGTGGATGCAATTGGACATGAATTATGGGACCTAACATTGGGAAGTGTTGCTGTAGTTCTACATGATTCTCATTAAATGGAAGCTCACCACATATTTATCGATAGGACCTACAGCCCATGTGATTCTGCCCTCTATGTCCCTACTGGCTACATGAGACAATGGTTCTAACCAAGTTTTCCCTGCAACCCAGGTCATGTTCTGAACTAAAGTCCTCTTTCCCATTCAACTATGTCTGTATTGTGGATCTTGGGTTGGATGAGAAACAAAGTTGCCCCAGACATCACCTACACTGAAGGTGCTACAAGACCCTTACTATACTTGGCGTGTTCCTGGACTATTTGCCCCTAAATCCAATTCTTGATTCAACTGAGAAATACAGGATACTGGCCTATGCGCGTAGAAACTACATTACCCAGAAGGCCACGCATAGAATGCCATCAGCCTGGGCCAAAGGAGGGTCAGAGAAGGCATTTGCTTTTGGATGCTTCTGTAGGGCAGGACCAGTAATCCTTGTGGCGGGATTACCTCTTCTCAGGTTTTTGTCTCAGGCAGTGAGGTTTTCCAATTCCACACTCTTGTGGAGAAGGACGGAGAGTGGTGCTCCCTGCCACACAGCCAATGGTGGGAGTCTCCAGTGGTGCTCACAGCTCACACTTGGGATTGAACCTTGGAGTCACCACCCAAATTCACACCAGAACCGGGACAGGGACCGCCACTCCAGCAGGGCTTCTACTCCTGCCGCTTCCGTCTAGCTCAGCCCACAGAGGGCAATGGCGGTGCCCATTCGGAGGAGACGGGCTGAGGTGAGTTGAGTCCCCCAGGCCCTCACCGCCTCCTCACACACACACCACAGCCTGGGGAGGGCGCCTGTCCCGTCCTGCAGCTCATTCCAACCGTGAGGAAGGTGGAGGGGAGAGAGGAGTGTTGTGGCTTCTGAGGACACAGCGAGTGCAGGGCAGAGGGACAGGGGTTACTTGCATCTGAAGGTCCCTGAGGATGTGGGCTGTGAGCATTGACGGAAAGAGCAGAGGCTGCAGGGAGGACGGCACAGCCTCATTCGGCGCTTTCCCAGCTGTGGGATCCATCAGGGGCCTGGGGTGGTCTTGGATCCGGCTGGACTACAAACTCTCTACACGCCATATGCCATGTTCATGGGTGAGTCTAGCGAGATCCAGTGGCATTGGAGTAGGAAGGGGGCAGAGCTGATATAGTAAACCTCGGGACTGAACATGGGAAGGGGGTAAACATTACCCAGTGGTGTGCACATCTGGAGGAATTGTGAGCTGATGTCCCCGGGATCTGCTTTGGAGACTTAAAGGTGAAGCATAAACCCACACTTGGCTTTGTCTTGGAGGCAGGATCTAGGAAACTGCAGTGGTGTTGGTTGGCAGGAAGGATGGGTCCCTGCAGGCATTGCCCAGACCTTAAATAGCATTGCTCTCTCTCCTCTCCTCCCCCAATTCTTCCCTGAGTCTGCTCTGCTAAGGGCCATCACAGTGAGTAATGGGACTGTCATGAGAGAGCAGCCTGCACTGGCATTAAGGCCTGGTGTCCACAGTAACCAGAGGTCCCAGAGGAGGTTGAGGGTGGGGAAGAGGTAAGGAGTAGCATTACTGGTTCTCAGAAAAACAGCTCTGGTTACAGTTGTCTCCATTCTGACAGGTTGGTGTGACCTTTGAGGACATTGCCCTGTACTTCTCCAGGGAGGAATGGAGCCTCCTTGATGAGGGTCAGAGTCAGCTGTACCTGAATGTGATGCTGGAGAACTTTGAACTTATATCCTCCCTGAGTAAGACCCTCACTCTCACCAGTGACCTGGACATGGCGTTGCGATTTCCCAGGCCCCAGAACCTAGTTTGTGCTCTGTCCTCCCATGTAGCCTGTGGTACTGCTTCATTTTTCCAGTTTCCTGGGTAATTGCTGTCCTTGGGTGGGTTGGTCTATTTCCACTGCTCCCTTCTATTACTGAAGTCCCAGCACTCCCCGCTGTACTAAATGCACAGGTAAGGACTTGAGGTTGATGGTGTTGCAGGAAGCCTAAGGGATTCTACCTTGATCAGTGATGAAAGCATTTTCGATATTCTTATTGGTCATGTATATATATTTTTTCAAGAATTGTGTATACATCCTTATCCCGTTTATTAACTTTATTTTTTGGTTAAAGATTCTTCTGATTACCTTGTATATTTTATATATTAACTAGAGGCCTTACGCACAGATTTGTGCACTGGTGGGGTCACTCGGCCTGTCCTGCGCCCTCTCGCAATCCGGGACCCCTTGGGGGATGTTGGACTGCGGATTTTGGCCCCATCCCCACAGTCCAGGCTGTGGGACCCTACCAGTTCACGAATCTGTGCACTGGGCCTCTTCTATTCATATAAGATTTTTGGTTAATCTCTTCCTGCTCTCCCCTCTCCCCATTTCCCTCTGACATTCATGAGTCTCTTCCAATTTTTCATGTCTGTGCTTTGAGCATCTGCCCCCTACTGGCCATTTTGTGACATACCTACTGGTTGAATGGTTGGTCGGTTGCTTACATTTTTATATATATAGATTGCTTATTACATGCTGAACACATATATTTAGAAGTACTTAATTGTGCTTCTCAGATATTGCTCTCCCAGGCCTGCTTTTCTACAAAGTCCATAATTTTAGAAACAGTGCATTCAGCAGTCTAGTGCAACCATTTTCTAGCTAGCTCAGTTGCTGGTTACTAGTGCTTAGCAATAAAGTATTTTTTTTATTTTATTTTATCTCTTTTTTAATATATTTTATTGATTTTTTACAGAGAGGAAGGGAGAGAGATAGTTAGAAACATTGATGAGAGAGAAACACCGATCAGCTGCCTCCTGCACATCTCCCACTGGGGATATACTCACAACCAAGGTACATACCTTTGATTGGAATCGAACCCAGGACCCTTGAGTCCTCTGGCCGATGCTCTATTCACTGAACCAAACCGGTTAGGGCAATTAATTCCCTTTTAATGTGAGTGAATTTCGTGCACCGGGCTACTAGTTCTACTCATAATACTGATCATATCTATGACTGTAGTTGCTTCATGACCTTGTTTAATCTGTTGCTGTTCTTCACAGCTTTCCTAGTACCCAGGAATTTACATTCCATTTTAATACTTACCTTCGCTTTTTCTAAGTATTTTCCTGCTTTAACTTATATTTCATAAATTGTTGGACATTTATTAAAGATATATTAGTAAGTCATCTTTTTTATTTTTTTAAATATATTTTATTGAATTTTTACATAGAAGAAGAGAGAGGGATAGACAGTTAGAAACATCGATGAGAGAAATCGGTCAGCTGCCTCCTGCACGGCCACCAGTGGGGATGTGCCCGCAACCAAGGTACATGCCCTTGACCGGAATCGAACCTGGGACCCTTGAATCTGCAGGCCGATGCTCTATCCACTGAGCCAAACCGGTTCGGCATCTTTTTTATTTTTTTGATAAATATTCTTTTCGTTGTTGTTGTTAATCCTCACGGGAGGATATTTCTCCATGATTTTTTTTTTTTGGAGAGTGGAAGAGAGAGGGAAAGTCGAGAGAAACATCGATGTGAGAGAAACACATCGATTCGTTGCCTCCTTCATGAGCCTTGACCAGGGCCCGAGTTTGGAAGTAGTCTTGAACCAAGGTATTTGCCTTGGACTGGAATCGAATCTGGGACCCTTTGGTCTGCAGGCCTATGCTCTATCCAGAGACAAACCAACTAGGGTTCTGGTAGATATTCTTATCTTTGAATATATCACCATCATGTGTCCATTTTAATAAATATTTGGTTGTTTCTAATAAAGCTGGTACAAACATTTTTGTATAATTCTTTATATGGATATAAGTGTTATTTACCTTTGTCAGTTGGACACCTTCCCAGAGCTTCAGGGTGCAAAAGGACACAACCCGGGTTGAAGAATGCCACCTGTGTGCTGGAATGTCGTGGACCAGGCCTGTAGTTTAAAGATACTCTGTAAATTTGTGTTTCTACCTCACTGTTGTTTGATTGTATTTTTTGTAAGAATTTATGGTGAGCCTTTTCTCAAAGTCTTAAGTGCTTTTTTTTGTATTAGAATAATATGTGTTAATATTTTTTAAATAAATATTTTAATTGATTTTTAAAATTTTTTTCATTGATTTCATAGAACAAGGGGAGGGAGCGAGAGATAGGAACACGATTTTTTGAGAACACAGCTGTCATGTCTCAGTTTTTCCATATGGACCCATGAATGAGGAGGTCATGGTTCCATTCATAGTTAGGGAGGATTCCTGTGCCCTGGCTTCATCCCCAGTGTGGGGCATGCAGGAGGCAGCTGATCAATGATTCTCTCAGCATTGATTTTTCTCGGTCTCCGACTCCTTACAACTCCAGCCTCTTCCTGCAGACACCTCCCCAGGCCAGGCACTACTCACTGCCCTGATGCC
Source organism: Myotis davidii (assembly GCF_000327345.1). NCBI lineage: Eukaryota > Metazoa > Chordata > Mammalia > Chiroptera > Vespertilionidae > Myotis > Myotis davidii. Next base: position 9,792 of record NW_006293796.1, on the reverse strand, counting down.
CATAAGCACCTTTATCTTTGGGTGCATATTAGTAAGAAATGGGACCTAAAGAAGCCAGTAACTTCTTCCGGAAGGCAGGTGCTGTGGGCACTCAGGTCTCATTGTGGTGGGCCCCACCTGGGAATCTCCAGCAGCCTCACTAGTGCTCCCTGAATCTCCATTGGCTGAATGTGACATGCAGAAGATTGATGGCACTTACTCTGGCCTTCCCACATCAATAAAAGTAACAAGGTCACTACTTGATGCCAGGATTGCAGGGTTCGATTTTTGAACATTTTCTCTTTTAATTCTCACAACAACCTGGACAAGTAGAAACTCATATCAACTTCCTCAACATATTCAGTATCTGAGAAAGGATGTCAGCTCTCCAAGTTTACACCACAGCCAAGTGTCAGATTCAAGAGCTGGATTTTAACCCATTGTTCCCTCCAGGTCAGACACAGTCTCTACCACTGATGTGCATCACTCACTGTTGCAGGTACAGTCTGAGGAACAGGGTGGCTCAGCTGCAGCTCCTGTTTCCATGGTTGCAGTTTTGCATTTCTTCCCATTCCCTTTACACCCTTGGCCTCACCTTGTTCAGGGCAACTCCATTTCTCAGCTGCAGTGGTTTCTCCAGGGGAACCTGCTTTCACAGTGAGCTGCTGTTTGTCTGCCTCCCCTTGATCCCAAAGCAGAGTTTGACTCACAGGAGACCACGGTAATTTGGTCTGGGACTCTGTACCTTCACACACATGTTGGGTGTCATGCTGTGCCCCCATCCACTGTGATGAATTTCTTGCCTCATTTGACCCTTCAAAGGATGTTCCTATGTGGCACTGACATTCACCCTGCAGGAGTAGATAGAATTAGACATGAATTTGGGGACCTAATTCCCAAGTGATGCTGGAGTCCTACATGAATCTGGTCTCATTGGGCGGATGCTCACGTCTTATTCATGCTAGTGCCTACTGGCCATGTGATTCTGTCTCCATATGCCAACTTGCTAAATTAGACAATGGCTCTCACCATGTTTTCCCTGCAGCCCAGGTCATGTTCTGGACTCAAGACCTACTTCCCAGTCTCCTGTGTCCGCATCATGCATCTCTGGGTTGGAACAGAGTCCTTTTTTAAAAAACCATATATTTTATTGATTTTTTTACAGAGAGGAAGGGAGAGAAATAGAGAGTTAGAAACATCAATGAGAGAGACACATCGATCAGCTGCCTCCTGCACACTCCCTACTGGGGATGTACTCACAACCAAGGTACATGCCCTTGATTGGAATCGAACCCGGGACCCTTGAGTCCTCTGGCTGATGCTCTATCCACTGAGCCAAACCAGTTACAGCGGAACAGTCCTTTTGAGTACAATTTGTCACCACAGTGCACAGCACAGTGGGCCACAACTGAGTTCCTTACTGTGCTTTTCCTCACCATCTACCCTAACTGACTATCCACACACAACATTTTCTGACTGTTGGTGAAGGTGGCTTTTCAGATGATGGTGTTTGCCATTTTATTCAGTTACTTAAATGCAGAAACACTCACCTAATTCCATTAGAGGAATGGACTTCATCTAAAGCTACACCAGAAATTTATTTTGAAGAAAAGACTACAGGAGACCTGTGTACACAGATCTGAGGAAATCCAGGCTTGTTTATCTTCCGTGGAGCAGTCATTGTCATTGATTATAATCAAGAGGTCCTTGATGCCAAGTATCTCTGAGGTGTGACAAAAGCAGGGAGGAGATATAGCAAGAATGTAGACTTGAAAATATCTTGTTCAGCTGAGAAACCAAGATGGCAGCATAGGTAAACACTGGAAATTGCTGCCTGTCACAAACACTTCGAAAATACACCTAAATAAAGGAATGGAACATCATACAGAACCACAGGAAGGCTCGCTGAGTGGAAATTCTACAACTAGAAGGAAAGAGAAAAGCACTGAGACTCAGAGGAGGTGAGGTGTGGAAGTAAAATACAGAGCTACAGAGGTGCATGCAGAGAGGGCTGGCACCTGAGGACAGGGTTGTCTTTTTCAACCGGGCGGGAGTCTCAATCTCTGAGCTCCATTTCTGGGTGAGTCTCTGGGGACCCAGACTCATACAGGAGAAACTGGACTGTCTGGCATTGGTCGGAACTCAAGGGTAGCTTTCTCTCAAGGGTGCTTGCAGCGATTGCTGGGACACTGAGAAGTGGGGCCTCTGAGGGCTGCCATAGCTGCTTGTTCCACCTTGTTGATCCCTGGAGCCCTGCCCCGCCCAAGCCCTGCAAGGAGGCTTTTGCATATGAAAGGGATGGCCCTTTGCAACCTGATAATTACCTAACAATCTGCAGCTGGCCCAAGGCCCCACGGCAACTTGCATTGCATCACAGGTGACTTCCGCTGGATGACCTCAGGCAGAGTCTAAATTAGCACCTTCTTAGAGATCCAGGAGCCAGTGTGCCCGGTGGTCCGAATGAGACCATCCAGATTACAACTCCTCAGATGCATAAAGGACACACTCAGGGGGCAGACTCAGTGAGCACCCAAGCCCCACTGAAGCAATCTTGCCTCCGAGGGGTGTCTCCAGCACAAAAGTTCCCCACTGCAGACACAGCTGATTCTCACAGCCAATTGGCTTGGAAGTCAGTCACTCCCAGTGTTACCTACAATCAAGGCTTAACTACAACAAGACTGTGCACAAAGCCGACAAGGGAGTGCACCAAGAGTGTCTACCTCAGGTAATTGGGGAGGCTGAGCCACTGGGCCCTATAGGACACCTAGCACAGAAAACCACTCTATCGACACAGCGAAGAATAAAAAAATGTGGAGACAAAGAAACAGGACACAAATGACAGAAATGGAGGAAGAATTCAGAACCACACTTTTAAGGTCTTTCAATAATCTTCTAGAAACTGCTGATAAACTTAATGAGAACTGCAAGAAATCTAATGAGACCCTCGATGTTGTGATAAAGAACCAACTAGAAATTAAGCATACACTGACTGAAAGAAAGAATGTTATACAGACTCCCAACAGCAGACCAGAGGACCGCAAGAATCAAGGCAAAGATTTGAAATGCGAAGAAGCAAAAAACACCCAACCGGAAAAGCAAAATGAAGAAAGAATCCGAAAATACGAAGATAGTGTAAGGAGACTCTGGGCC
>NW_006293796.1:4630-6571 GCF_000327345.1 Myotis davidii | reverse complement strand
GGGAACAAAAAGAGTAGCAAATCAAAGCACATCATAATTAAAATGCCAAGAGCAAAACACAAAGAGAGAATCTTAAAAGCAGTGAGAGAAAAACAGTCAGTTACCTACAAGGGAGTACCCATATGACTGTCACCTGATTTCTCAACAGAAACCATGCAGGCCAGAAGAGAGGGGCAAGACATATTCAAAGTGATGAATAGCAAGAGCCTACAACCAAGATTACTTTATCCATCAAAGCTATCATTTAGAATTGACGGTCTGATAAAGAGCTTCACAGATAAGAAAAAGCTAAAGGAGTCCATCACCACCAAACCAGTATTATATGAAACGCTGAAAGGTATCCTTTAAGAAGAGGAAGAAGAAGAAAAAGGTCAAGATACAAACTATGAACAACAAATATGAATCTATCAACAAGTGAATCTAAGAATCAAGTGAATAAATAATCTGATGAACAGAATAAACTGGCGATTATAATAGAATCAGGGGCATTGAAGGGGAGTGGACTGACTATTCTTGCGGGGGAAAGGGGTGTGCGGCATGTGGGAAGAGACTGAACAAAAATCATGCACCTATGGATGAGGACAGTGGGGTGGGTGGTGAGGGTCGAGGGTGGGGTGGGAAATGGGTGCAGGGGAGCTATGGGGGGAAAAACAACCACTGTAATAATCTGAACAATAATGATAGCTTTGCTGGATAAAGTAGTCTTGGTTGTAGATTTTTGGTATTCATCACTTTGAATATTTCTTGCCACTCCCTTCTGGGCTGCAAAGTTTCTGTTGAGATATCAGCTGACAGTCGTATGGGCACTCCCTTGTAGGTAACTGATTTTCTTTCTCTTGCTGCTTTTAGGATTCTCTCCTTATCTTTTGCTCTTCCTTTAAGATTCTCACTTTGTATTTTGCTCTTGGCATTTTAATTATCATGTGTCTTGGTGTGGTCCTCTTTGGGTTCCTTTTGTTTGCGGTTCTCTGTGCTTCCTGGACTTGGAAGTCTATTTCTTTCACCAGGTAGGAGAAGTTTTCTGTCATTATTTCTTCAAATGGGTTTTCAATATCTTGCATCTTTTCATATGTTTCTTGACCATCTTATCCACACTTCAGCCCAGACAGTGCTGACACTTTTCATGGTATCAGAAGCAGATGTCCTTAAGTATGAGCGTCTGTTTTGTGGCCTTAACATTCTATAATGGATTCTACGGAGGCAGGTTAAGGCAGTTAGAGTCTTGAACAACCTCCTCCAGATACATACGGTCTCAGGGAAACACATGCCAAAAGTCTTTTTTTAAAAATATTTTTTACTGATTTTTTACAGAGAGGAAGGGAGAGAGATGGAGAGTTAAAAACATCGATGAGAGAGAAACATCAATCAGCTGCCTCCTACACATCTCCCACTGGGGATGTGCCCGCAATCCAGGTACAAGTCCCTGACCGGAATCGAACCTGGGACCAGGTCGACGCTCTATCCACTGAGCCAAACCTGTTCGGTTCAATGCCAAAAGTCTTGAATGAAGAAACAATGCCTGCTTTTCAGAAAGATCAAGTCCTGAACAAATATATGCAAAACCACAGCTAAAGAAAGCCCTTCAGGTGCAGGAGAAACAAACTCGCCTCGGAAATCACCTCCCCAGACGGCGCTAGAGGACCCTGAGTGTACTTGGTGTGTTCTTGGGCTATTTGCCTCTGAATCCAGTCCTAGAGTCAACTGAGAAATACTGGATCCTGGCCTTGGCGCTTAGAAACTACATTACCCAGAAGGCCTCGCATGGAGTGGCATCAGGCGGAGCCAATGGAAAGTCAGAGAAGGCATTTCCGTTTGGGCGCTTCGGGAGGTCGGGACCGGTAAGCCTTGTGGCAGGATTTCGTCTTCTCAGGTTTTTGTGTCAGACAGTGAGGTTTTTCCGTGTCCGCAGTCCGTGGAGAAGGCCGGAGAGTGGTGCTCCCC
>NW_006293796.1:0-982 GCF_000327345.1 Myotis davidii | reverse complement strand
ATGCATTCCCACCAGCCGTGCACACGGGTTCCTTTTCTCCACATCCTTGCCAGCACCTTGTCGTTTATTGATTCGTTGATGATAGGCATCCTGACAGGTGTGAGATGATATCTCATTGTCATTTTGATTTGCTTCTCTCGGATAAGTGGCTTTGAGCATGTTTTTATATGTCTCGGCTTTCTGTATATCCACTTTCGAAAAGTGTGTATTTAGGTCCTTTTGCCCATTTTTTGATTGGATTGTTTACCTTCATTTTCTTACCATAAACTAGTTCATGTGAATTTTGCAGAGTAAACCCTTATCAAATATAACATTGGCATATATGTTCTCCCATGCAGTGTGCTTTCTTGTTGTTTTGTTTATGGTTTCTTTGGCTGTGCAGAAGCTTTTTATGTTGACATAGTTCTAGTTGTTCATTTTTTCTTTAGTTTCCATTACCCTAGGACAGTGATAGTGAACCTTTTGAGCTCGGCGTGTCATCATTTTGAAAAACCCTAACTTAACTCAGGTGCCATGTCACATATAGAAATTTTTTCATATCTCTCACCATAGTAAAACAAACATTTATATTTTTGATGTTTATTTTTTATATTTCAACTAGACGTCTGTTGCACGAAAAGATTTGTGCAATAGGTCTTCCCTTCCCCTGGCTGCTGGCACCAGTTTTCCTCCTATACCAGGGACCCAGGCCTTTGCTGCTCCAGCTGGATCCGCCTTCAGTCTTCCCTCTGCCGCTTGGTGCCTATGTATGCAAATTATCCATCATCTTTGTTGGTTATTTTGCATATCACTCTGATTAGCCAATGGAGGCATAGCGAAGGTATGCTCAATTACCATGTTCATCTATTATTAGATAGGATGCTATTTAACAAAGAAAAATCAACAAAAATACGAATTCGCGCGTCACCTCTGGAACACACGTGTCATAGGTTCGCCCTCATTGCCCTAGGAGCTGTATCCGTAAAGACATTGCTAGGATATA
>NW_006293795.1:29074-30384 GCF_000327345.1 Myotis davidii | reverse complement strand
CGGGGACAGGCCACCAGGGCCCTGGTGTTGACCCCGCAAAATGAACGGGGAATGACCAGTTGACCTCGCAAAATGAACAGGGAATGACCCCAACAAATGGGGTCAATCAATGTGCACACCGATATTTCTGCCTTGACGCATTCTGATATTGAGAGTTTACATGCATATCTAGAGTTTTCCATGTGGTCATAATACCCAACACCAAGGCCCCTATTGATTCCCTGCATTCATTAGCCAAAGGAAATCTCCCACCTGACCTGATCCCTCCCACTCTCTCTGTCCTTCACAAAAGACCTCTTTGCTCTCAGGTTGTCCCCTCTGCTTCACTATATTGGAGCCCCAAGGTGACACCATCCTCACAGAGGTGAGGTGCTTACCAACCCCCACACCCAGGGAAGAGCTGCCCTGGAAGGAATCCCTAGACACCCTCCAGGTGGCAGTGAGCTGGCTCCGGGACCAGAGGGACACCTCCTCCATGTCTGTGCTAAGCTCTAGGCCAGGGGTAGTTTTCAGACACAGGGCCTCCCTTACAAACACACCCCAGGCCAGGCGATCAGCTTTGGACACTCCCAGGGATTCATCTCCTTCACTGGGCAAGGAGCTGGGATATCCTGTGCTGCCAGGTCTAAGGATTCTCCAAGGTAGAGAGCCCCAGGATTGCCCAGGGAGGGAGCAGGGCCCCCCTCCCATAACCACCAGGGCCACACAGGGTGGAGTTCAACTTCTACAGGACAGGCCAAGACCATGGCCTCCTCGGCCACATATTCCTTTTCCAAGGTCCTGCCTCACTTGAGGACAAAGTTCTCAGAATTGATGGGACAGTGTCTGCCAGAGAGGAGATGATGGGACTTTCATCCCCTGATTCTGAGCCTGCACAGTGTTATCAGCAGGTTCCAGGAGGCTTCCAGGGCTGACCATAGGAACGGGATATGGCCTTGCAGAGCCTCCTCCCGGAAGCATTCTGGACACAAGTCGTTATGTCTAACAAGGACCTGGTCAGAGACCCTCCTCGGTCTCCACGCCCCTAGAGGGACAAGAATGAGGATCGCCCATATGGAGCCTCTTCCTGTCACGTTCCATCCCAGGCATGATTCAGACTAAGAGAGGGGCTCTGATAGGGTGTAGGGTCCTGTACCTGTTGCAGTTGGAGAAGAGGCAGGTGTGGATGACATTGTGGTAGAACTAGTCCATGAGACTGAAAGAAACAAGAGAGAGAAAAGCCGAGGTGAGGCCTCAGGAAAGGAGTCCTTCCCAAAAGGGTGGGTCCGTCAGCGTAACACTTCCGTATGGCTCGGGCACGTGCTCCCTAC
>NW_006293795.1:21853-25088 GCF_000327345.1 Myotis davidii | reverse complement strand
TGTCTGGAATCTGCCCTTCTCAAAGGACCTCTGTGCTCTCAGGTTGTCCCATCTGAGTCACCGTTTTGGAGCCCCAAGTGACACCATCCTCACAGAGGGGAGGCGCTCACCAACGACCACTCCCAGGGGCTAGCTGCCGTGGAAGGAATCCCCAGACACCCTCCAGGTGGTAGTGAGCTGGCTCCGGGGCCACAGGGACACCTCCTCCACCTCTGTGCTGAGATCCAGACACAATTTCCAGACACAGGGCCTCCCTCACAGCCAAGCCTCAGGCCAGGTGGTGAGCTTTAGACTCGCTGAGAGATTCATCTCCATCACGGGAAAAGGACCCGGGACATCCTGTCTGCCAGCTCTGAGGATGCTCCCACGTAGGGCGCCCCAGTATTGCCCAGGGCGGTGAGCAGGACTGCCCACCCCCCATATCCACAAGGGTCACCCAGGTAGATTTCCACAGCTCTGGGGATAGGCCAAGACCATGGCCTGATTGGCCACTTATTCCTTCTCCTCAGTCCTGCCTAACATGAGGCAAAGCCAGCGGAGCCACATCTGCCAGACTGGGGAGGACGGGCACTCTCATCTCCTAAGGCTGATCCTGCACATGGCACTCAGCAGGTCCCAGGAGGCCTCCAGGGCTGCCCATAGGAATCTGATAGGGCCTCGGCTGAGCTTCCTCCCAGAAGCCCTCTGGAGACTAGTCATCAGCCAACCATGTCATACAAGGACCTGGTCAGAGACCCTCCTCTGGCCCCACCATCCGAAGGGATCGTGAAACCAGCCTCATCCCTCCACTATCTCTGACCAGCATGTACCTCCCATTAGACGACCTTTCCCGTCTCCTCCCCATGAGCCTGGCACTCACTGGTGGCTTGAGGTGTTGGCCTGGCTCTGAAGCTTTACTAGAAATGTCAGGGCCTGCTGTGTGAACCTGGAGGCAATCACAGGTCCACCCATGGTGGAGTTTTCACGTCTCCATGGACCGCCCAAGACCATGCCCCCTTGGGCACACTTATTCCTTCTCCTCAGTCCTGCCTCACTTGAGGCAAAGCCCTCAGAGGTGATGGGACCAAGTCTGCCAGACAGAAGAGAACAGCACTCTCCTCCCCTGAGGCTGAGTCTGCACATGGCCCTTAGCAGGTTACAGGAGGCCTCCAGGGCTGACACTGAGCAACGGGATAGGGCCTTGGCTGAGCCTCCACCCAGAAGCACTCTGGAGACAAGTCATCAGCCAACCATGTCTACCAAGGACCTCGTCATAGACCCTCCTCTGACCCCACCACCCAAAGGGAGAAGGATGAGGATGGCCCATGCGGAGCCTCTTCCGTTCATGATCCATCCCAGGCGGGATTCAGACTCAGAGAGAAGCCCTGACAGGGTGTAGGGTTCTGTACCTGTTGCTGTTGAAGGGAAACTTGTGGAAGCAGTTCTCCATGAGTCTGCAAGGGACAACAGAGAGAAAAGCCATTGTGAAGCCTCAGGAAAGGAGTCCTTCCCAAAAGGGTGGTCGGTCAGCATGAATTTCCCATGTGTCTCCTGCAGGGGCTCCCTGACTGTCCACAAACCTCCCGCTCAGCTGGGTCATCTTTGTCGAAGGCCTGGGAGAGACCAGCCGCATCCCTCCACTTCTCTGACCAACATGTACCTCCCCATCAGAAGACCTTTCCCATCTCTCCCCGATGAGCCAGGCACTCACTAGTGGCTTGAGGTGTGGGCCTGACTCTGAAGCTTTAATAGAAAAATCAGGGCCAGCTGTGTGAACCTGGAGGCAATCAGAGGACCACCCAGGGTAGAGTTTTCACGTCCTTGGGCACAGGCCAAGATCATGGCTCCCTTGGCCACACTTATTCCTTCTCCATAGTCCTGCCTCACTCCAAGAAGCACTCTGGAGACAAGTCATCAGCCAACCATGTCAGACAAGGACCAGGTCAGAGACTCTCCTCTGGCCCCATCACCTGAAGGGACAAGAATGAGGATGGCCCATGCGGAGCCTCTTCCTGAAAGTTCCATCCCAGGCGTTATTCAGTCAAAGAGAGAATCCCAAGGAGGGTGAAGGGTCCTGTACCTGTTGCTGTTGGAGAAGAGAAACTCGTGGAAGCAGTTTGCCATGAGTCTGGAAGGCACAACAGAGAAAAAGCCGTGGTGAGGCCTCAGGAAAGGAGTCCTTCTGAAAACGGTGGTCGGTCAGCGTGACTTTCCCATGTGTCTCCTGCACGTGCTCCCTGCCTGTCCGCCAGCCTCCCCCTTGGCTGAGTCATGGGGATCGAGAGCTGGGAGAAACCAGCTGCATCCCTCCACTTCTCTGACCAACATGTACCTCCCCATCAGAAGACCTTTCCCATCTCTCCCCGATGAGCCAGGCACTCACTGGTGGCTTGAGGTGTGGGCCTGACTCTGAAGCTTTAATAGAAAAATCAGGGCCAGCTGTGTGAACCTGGAGGCAATCAGAGGACCACCCAGGGTAGAGTTTTCACGTCCTTGGGCACAGGCCAAGATCATGGCTCCCTTGGCCACACTTATTCCTTCTCCATAGTCCTGCCTCACTCCAAGAAGCACTCTGGAGACAAGTCATCAGCCAACCATGTCAGACAAGGACCAGGTCAGAGACTCTCCTCTGGCCCCATCACCTGAAGGGACAAGAATGAGGATGGCCCATGCGGAGCCTCTTCCTGAAAGTTCCATCCCAGGCGTTATTCAGTCAAAGAGAGAATCCCAAGGAGGGTGAAGGGTCCTGTACCTGTTGCTGTTGGAGAAGAGAAACTCGTGGAAGCAGTTTGCCATGAGTCTGGAAGGCACAACAGAGAAAAAGCCGTGGTGAGGCCTCAGGAAAGGAGTCCTTCTGAAAACGGTGGTCGGTCAGCGTGACTTTCCCATGTGTCTCCTGCCCTGCTTCCCAAAAGGGTGGTCGGTCAGCATGAATTTCCCATGTGTCTCCTGCAGGGGCTCCCTGACTGTCCACAAACCTCCCGCTCAGCTGGGTCATCTTTGTCGAAGGCCTGGGAGAGACCAGCCGCATCCCTCCACTTCTCTGACCCACATGTACCTTCCCATCAGAAGACCTTTCCCAAATCTCGCCCATGAGCCAGGCACTCACTGGTGGCTTGAGGCTTTTGCCTGACTCTGAAGCTGATATAGAAAGAGTCAGGGCCCAGTTATTGAACCAGGAGGCAAGCACAGGTCCTGGTACCCAGAGGACCCTCAGCACATATTCACCACCGTCCCCAGGCACTGTCTTTGCCCA
>NW_006293795.1:16012-20842 GCF_000327345.1 Myotis davidii | reverse complement strand
ACAGGGACCCCCCCTCCATGTCTGTGCTGAGCTCTAGGTCCGATGCAGGTTCCAGACACAGGGCCTCCCTCACAGCCAAGCCTCAGGCCAGGTGGTCAGCTTTGGACACACCTTGGGATTCATCTTTCATGGGGAAAAGAGCAGGGACATCCTGTCCTGCCAGCTCTAAGGATGCTCACAGGTAGGAAACCCCAGGATTCTCAGGGCGATGAGCAGGACTGCCCCCCATCCCCCATATCCACCAGGGCCACCCAGGGTGGAGTTCCATGGCTCTGGGGACAGGCTAAGACCATGGCCTCCTTTGCCACTTATTCCTTCTCCTCGGTCCTACCTCACTTGAGGCAAAGCCCTCAGAGGTGATGGGACCACGTCTGCCAGACAGGAGAGGATGGGCACTCTCATTCCCTGAGGCTGAGTCTGCACATAGCACTCAGCAGGTCCCAGGCGGCTTCCAGGGCTGACACTGAGCAACGGGATAGGGCCTCGGCTGAGCTTCCTCCAAGAAGCCACTGGAGACAAGTCATCAGCCAACCATGTCAGACAAGGACCTCGTCAGAGACCCTCCTCTGGCCCCACCATCCGAAGGGATCGGGAAACCAGCCTCATCCCTCCACTTCTCTCACCAACATGTACCTCCCCATCAGACGACCTTTCCCATCTCTCCCCGATGAGCCAGGCACTCACTGGTGGCTTGAGGTGTGGGCCTGACTCTGAAGCTTTAATAGAAAAATCAGGGCCAGCTGTGTGAACCTGGAGGCAATCAGAGGACCACCCAGGGTAGTTTTCACGTCCTTGGGCACAGGCCAAGATCATGGCCCCCTTGGCCACACTTATTCCTTCTCCATAGACCTGCCTCACTCCAAGAAGCACTCTGGAGACAAGTCATCAGCCAACCATGTCAGACAAGGACCTGGTCAGAGACTCTCCTCTGGCCCCATCACCCGAAGGGACAAGAATGAGGATGGCCCATGCGGAGCCTCTTCCTGAAAGTTCCATCCCAGGCGTTATTCAGACAAAGAGAGAAGCCCTAGGAGGGTGTCCTTTCCCATCTCTCCCCCATGAGCCAGGCACTCTGGTGGCTTGAGGTGTTTGCCTGACTGGGAAGCTTTAATAGAAAGGTCAGGGCCTGGTGTGGGAACCTAGAGGCAATCAGGTGCAAGCACAGGTCCTGGTACCCAGAGGACCCTCAGCACATGTTCACTGCCATCCCCCGCACTGTCTCTGCCACCTTGGGATGCAGTGACCATGCTGGCCCTCAGGTTGCGGCAGGTGTGAGAAGAGGAAAGAATCCAGAAGCCTGCTATCCCGTCATCAGAAAGCCAATGGGCATCAGTGTCCACTATCCCACAAAGCCCTCATCAACCTGGAGCCATGGGGCCACCTTCTTGGAAGGGGAGGCACTTCTTGATCATGGGCCGCCCTTCCCTGGTGGCCCCCAAGCATCTGATGAGAACTCAGAAGGAGGATGGACAGACAGAGTCCTTGGAATCTCCCCACCCCCACAGTTAAAGAGACAGAGGGCAAAAGTGTGGTCCAGATGAGGTTCATGAAATGAAGTGTTTGCTGTTCACTGTTTCAGTACTCTTCAATCTGTTTGCGCTTTTAAGGAATCTCCTTAGAAAACTTAAGAATACAAGGTAAAAGAGCTCAGAAGAGACTCTCCTCTGGCCGCATCACCCGAAGGGACAAGAATGAGGATGGCCCATGCGGAGCCTCTTCCTGAAAGTTCCATCCCAGGCGTTATTCAGTCAAAGAGAGAATCCCAAGGAGGGTGAAGGGTCCTGTACCTGTTGCTGTTGGAGAAGAGAAACTCGTGGAAGCAGTTTGCCATGAGTCTGGAAGGCACAACAGAGAAAAAGCCGTGGTGAGGCCTCAGGAAAGGAGTCCTTCTGAAAACGGTGGTCAGTCAGCGTGACTTTCCCATGTGTCTCCTGCACGTGCTCCCTGCCTGTCCGCCAGCCTCCCCCTTGGCTGAGTCATGGGGATCGAGAGCTGGGAGAAACCAGCTGCATCCCTCCACTTCTCTGACCAACATGTACCTCCCCATCAGAAGACCTTTCCCATCTCTCCCCGATGAGCCAGGCACTCACTGGTGGCTTGAGGTGTGGGCCTGACTCTGAAGCTTTAATAGAAAAATCAGGGCCAGCTGTGTGAACCTGGAGGCAATCAGAGGACCACCCAGGGTAGAGTTTTCATGTCCTTGGGCACAGGCCAAGATCATGGCCCCCTTGGCCACACTTATTCCTTCTCCATAGTCCTGCCTCACTCCAAGAAGCACTCTGGAGACAAGTCATCAGCCAACCATGTCAGACAAGGACCTGGTCAGAGACTCTCCTCTGGCCGCATCACCCGAAGGGACAAGAATGAGGATGGCCCAAGCGGAGCCTCTTCCTGAAAGTTCCATCCCAGGCGTTATTCAGACAAAGAGAGAATCCAAAGGACGGTGAAGGGTCCCGTACCTGTTGCTGTTGGAGAAGAGAAACTCGTGGAAGCAGTTTGCCATGAGTCTGGAAGGCACAACAGAGAAAAAAGCCGTGGTGAGGCCTCAGGAAAGGAGTCCTTCTGAAAACGGTGGTCAGTCAGCGTGACTTTCCCATGTGTCTCCTGCACGTGCTCCCTGCCTGTCCGCCAGCCTCCCCCTTGGCTGAGTCATGGTGGTCGAGAGCTGGGAGAAACCAGCTGCATACCTCCACTTCTCTGACCAACATGTACCTCCCCATCAGAAGACCTTTCCCATCTCTCCCCGATGAGCCAGGCACTCACTGGTGGCTTGAGGTGTGGGCCTGACTCTGAAGCTTTAATAGAAAAATCAGGGCCAGCTGTGTGAACCTGGAGGCAATCAGAGGACCACCCAGGGTAGAGTTTTCATGTCCTTGGGCACAGGCCAAGATCATGGCTCCCTTGGCCACACTTATTCCTTCTCCATAGTCCTGCCTCACTCCAAGAAGCACTCTGGAGACAAGTCATCAGCCAACCATGTCAGACAAGGACCAGGTCAGAGACTCTCCTCTGGCCCCATCACCTGAAGGGACAAGAATGAGGATGGCCCATGCGGAGCCTCTTCCTGAAAGTTCCATCCCAGGCGTTATTCAGACAAAGAGAGAATCCAAAGGACGGTGAAGGGTCCCGTACCTGTTGCTGTTGGAGAAGAGAAACTCGTGGAAGCAGTTTGCCATGAGTCTGGAAGGCACAACAGAGAAAAAAGCCGTGGTGAGGCCTCAGGAAAGGAGTCCTTCTGAAAACGGTGGTCAGTCAGCGTGACTTTCCCATGTGTCTCCTGCACGTGCTCCCTGCCTGTCCGCCAGCCTCCCCCTTGGCTGAGTCATGGTGGTCGAGAGCTGGGAGAAACCAGCTGCATACCTCCACTTCTCTGACCAACATGTACCTCCCCATCAGAAGACCTTTCCCATCTCTCCCCGATGAGCCAGGCACTCACTGGTGGCTTGAGGTGTGGGCCTGACTCTGAAGCTTTAATAGAAAAATCAGGGCCAGCTGTGTGAACCTGGAGGCAATCAGAGGACCACCCAGGGTAGAGTTTTCATGTCCTTGGGCACAGGCCAAGCTCTAAGACTCTATCAAGCCTCTACCGTGTACCTAAGATGTGTTAACTATTATGGGACATGCCAAAGAGGCCTAAGTGGCAAATCTCCAAGACTTTTAAACTAATGTCAGCAAAATAACTTAAAAACAATATATAAATAAAACTTAGGTTTAAGTAAGAAAAAAATGTACTTTATGATGAATTAAAGATGTAATTACAAGGCGCTCTCCGTCATCAGAAAGCCAGTGGGCATCAGTGTCCACTATCCCACAAAGCCCTCATCAACCTGGAGCCATGGGGCCACCTTCTTGGAAGGGGAGGCACTTCTTGATCATGGGCCGCCCTTCCCTGGTGGCCCAAGCATCTGGATGAGAACTCAGAAGGAGGAAGTACAGACGGAGTCTTTGGAATTCCCCTTCTCTGAATAGTTAAAGAGACAGAGGGCAAAAGTGTGGTCCAGATGAGGTTCAAGGAGCCATGGGTCTGTTGGAGAATGCCGACCGGCAGAAGTGGGCTGGACAGTGGGACATCCCGCGAGATGTGGCTGGGACTCACCTGTCCAGGCTATGGAGGGCTGAGTAGCTGTAGGAAAAAAAAGGACAGTCACACACCAATCTCCCAGGTGCCTGGCCCAGATCCCTCAGCTCTGCACATGGAGCTGGCGCCATGGACATGGCCTCACTGTGGACGCAGAGGTGCTGCCCGGGACCTCAGAATCCTTCCAAAGCCACGCCCTCTGTCCTTTGGGACCAAGTCTGACAGACAGGAGAGGACGGGACTCTCCTCCCCTGAGGCTGAGTCTGCACAAGGCTCCTAGTGGTTCCAGGAGGCCTCCAGGGCTGACACAGAGCAACGGGGGAGGGCCTCGGCACAGCCTTCTCCCAGAAGCCCACTGGAGACAAGACATCAGCCAACCATGTCTACCAAGGTCCTGGTCAGAGACCCTCCTCTGGCCCCACCACCCGAAGGGACAAGGATGAGGATGGCCCATGCGGAGCCTCTTACTGTCACCTTCCATCCCAGGCGTGATTCAGACCCATAGAGAAGCACTAAAAGGGTGGAGGGACCTTTACCTGTTGCTGTTGGAGAAGAGAATCTTGTGGAAGCAGTTTGCCATGAGTCTGGAAGGGACAACAGAGAGAAAAGCCGTGGTGAGGCCTCAGGAAAGGAGTCCTTCCCAAAAGGGTGGGTCGGTCAGCGTGACATTCCCGTGTGCCTCCTGCACGTGCTCCCTGCCTGTCCACAAGCCTCCCGCTGGGCTGGGTCATCGTGGTGGAAGGCCTGGGAGA
>NW_006293795.1:13634-14516 GCF_000327345.1 Myotis davidii | reverse complement strand
CCACGCCCTCTGTCCTGTTGCCATGGCCTGCCTCCCGGAACCCGAGGACTTCCTGTCCCGTGTATGGAAGCCAGTGTCATGCCGGGGACAGGCCACCAGGGCCATGGTGTTGACCCCACAGAATAAACCGCGAATGCCCTAACAAAAGTGGCCAATCAATGTGCACACTGATGTTTCTGCCTTGACGCATTCTGATATTGAGAATTTACACCATTTTGTAGAGTTTTCCATGGCTTCCTAATACCCCATCCCCAAGGTCCCCATTGGTTCCTTCCATTCATTGGCCACCTGCCATCTCCCACCTCCCCCTGCTCCCTCCCACTCTCTCTGTCCTTCACAAAGGACCTCTGTGCTCTCAGGTTGTCCCCTCTGCGTAACTGTCTTGGAGCCCCTAGGTGACACCATCCTCACAGAGGGGAGGTGCTTACCAACGACCACTCCCAGGGGCCAGGTGCCCTTGAAGGAATCCACAGACACCCTCCAGGTGGTAGTGAGCTGGCTCAGGGGCCACAGGGACACCTCCTCCACCTCTGTGCTGAGCTCCAGGCCCTAGGCAGGTTCCAGACACAGGGCCTCCCTCACAGCCAAGCCTCAGGCCAGGAGGTCAGCTTTGGACACGCTGAGAGATTCATCTCCATCACGGGAAAAGGACCCGGGACATCCTGTCTGCCAACTCTAAGGATGCTCCCACGTAGGGTGAGCCTGGCACTCACTTGTGGCTTGAGGTGTTGGCCTGACTCTGAAGCTTTAATAGAATTGTCAGGGCCTGTTGGTGAACCTGGAGGAATCACCTGTCCACCCAGGGTGGATTTTTCACGTCTCCGGGGACAGTCTAAGACCATGGCCCCCTGACCACATTGATTTCTTCCCCTCGGTCCTGCC
>NW_006293795.1:10942-12018 GCF_000327345.1 Myotis davidii | reverse complement strand
CCACCACCCCGCCCAGGGGCCAGGTGCCCTTGAAGGAATCCACAGACACCCTCCAGGTGGTAGTGAGCTGGCTCAGGGGCCACAGGGACACCTCCTCCACCTCTGTGCTGAGCTCCAGGCCCTAGGCAGGTTCCAGACACAGGGCCTCCCTCACAGCCAAGCCTCAGGCCAGGAGGTCAGCTTTGGACACGCTGAGAGATTCATCTCCATCACGGGAAAAGGACCCGGGACATCCTGTCTGCCAACTCTAAGGATGCTCCCACGTAGGGCGCCCCAGGATTGCCCAGGGCGGTGAGCAGGACTGCCTCCACCCCCTCATATCCACCAGGGCCACCCAAGGTGGAGTTCCACGGCTCTGGATTCAGGCCAAGACCATGGCCTTATTGGCCACACTGATTCCTTCTCCTCAGTCCTGCCTCACGTGAGGCAAAGCCAGCAGAGGTGATGGGACCACGTCTGCCAGGCAGGAGAGGAGGCACTGATTTCTTCTCCTCGGTCCTGCCTCACTTGCTGCAAAGCCCTCAGAGGTGATGGGACCCAGTCTGCCAGGCAGGAGAGGACGGGCACTCTCATCCCCTGAGGCTCAGTCTGCACATGGCTCTCCTCAGGTCCCAGGAGGCCTCCAGGGCTGACACAGAGCAACGCGGAAGGGCCTCGACTGAACCTCATCCCAGAAGCCTACTGGAGACAAGACATCAGCCAACCATGTCTACCAAGGACCTCGTCAGAGACCCTCCTCTGGCCCCACCACCCGAAGGGACAAGGATGAGGATGTCCCATGCGGAGCTGCTTCCTGAAAGTTCCATCCCAGGCGTATTCAGACCCATAGAGAAGCCCTAGGAGGGTGGAGGGACCTTTACCTGTTGCTGTTGGAGAAGAGAATCTTGTGGAAGCAGTTTGCCATGAGTCTGGAAGGGACAACAGAGAAAAAAGCCGTGGTGAGGCCTCAGGAAAGGAGTCCTTCCCAAAAGGGTGGGTCGGTCAGCGTGACATTCCCGTGTGCCTCCTGCACGTGCTCCCTGCCTGTCCACAAGCCTCCCGCTGGGCTGGGTCATCGTGGTGGAAGGCCTGGGAGA
>NW_006293795.1:7874-10009 GCF_000327345.1 Myotis davidii | reverse complement strand
AATGAATCCCCCTGCTCCCTCCCACTCTCTCTGTCCTTCACAAAGGACCTCTGTGCTCTCAGGTTGTCCCCTCTGCGTCACTGTCTTGGAGCCCCCAGGTGACACCATCCTCACAGAGGGGAGGTGCTGACCCAGGACCACTCCCAGGGGCCAGCTGCCCTTGAAGGAATCCACAGACACCCTCCAGGTGGTAGTGAGCTGGCTCAGGGGCCACAGGGACACCTCCTCCACCTCTGTGCTGAGCTCCAGGCCCTAGGCAGGTTCCAGACACAGGGCCTCCCTCACAGCCAAGCCTCAGGCCAGGAGGTCAGCTTTGGACACGCTGAGAGATTCATCTCCATCACGGGAAAAGGACCCGGGACATCCTGTCTGCCAGCTCTGAGGATGCTCCCACGTAGGGCGCCCCAGGATTGCCCAGGGTGGTGAGCAGGACTGCCTCCACCCCCTCATATCCACCAGGGCCACCCAAGGTGGAGTTCCACGGCTCTGGATTCAGGCCAAGACCATGGCCTTATTGGCCACACTGATTCCTTCTCCTCAGTCCTGCCTCACGTGAGGCAAAGCCAGAAGAGGTGATGGGACCACGTCTGCCAGGCAGGAGAGGAGGGACATGCTCATCCCCTGAGCCTGAGCCTGCACATGGCTCTAGCAGGTCCCAGGAGGCCTCCAGGGCTGACGGTGAGCAACGGGATAGGGCCTTGGCTGAGCCTCAGGTCCTGCTGCCCACGACCGCGCTGAGGACGGTGGGCAGGAGCACCCCCTTGACCCCGCACAGACCCCCAGGGCGGAGCTGCAGGCTCCTGGGCAGGTCCGCCCACTGGGCAGCTCGCTGGCTCCTCCGTGGGCCTGGGTGACCTCAGGCTAAGCCTGGGAAGGTACCAGGCCCTTGCCAGGCTGGGAGGACAGCAGCCCCTCCCGGGACAGCAGCCGGGGCCTGAGCAGGCACCTGCCATCCTGCCAGGTCGAAGGACACGCCCTGTGACCGTCCGTGGCGGTGAGAAGGCAGCCACCCTGCCCTGCTCAGGGCTTCTTGCTGTGGTTCCCTAGGAGCACGACCTGCCTTCCTCCATCATGTTCCTCTTATGTTTCATGCTTTAGGCCCTTCGGGGTGCGTCCCAGGAAGCGAAGCCCGGGAGCCCCTCCACCCGCCGGACTCCTCACGTGTGTCCTCAGGGGGAGTTGTGGGGAAAGGCAGTGGCTGCTCTCCCACCCAAGCTGCCAGGACTTCCGGTGAGTAATGCCCTCGGGGTGCTCCCTGGAGAGGCTGTGGGGGCACCTGCCCCTCCTCTCGGCAGCCCCTAGGCAGTGCCGTGATCCCTGGGGCGTGGCGCCCATCACTCCCCCAGGCTGAGGGCCCCCTGTGCCACCTGGAGTCCGGGAGGGCCTCGGCACATCCCTGGGGCTCCCTCCTGGCTGGAGCTTGGTGCACAGGTGCCCCCTGGTGCTCGCCAGGTCTGTGGGGCGGGGCTGGCGGGGTCAGCAGGTCTGTGCCAAAGGAGGGGCTGCCCTGGGCTCTCAGCCAGAGTCACAGGCTCCTGCTGACACGGCCTTGATGGGCTCTTCCCAACCCCCTGCGACGCAGAGAGTGTAGGACCTCCTGTCCCAGCAGCGCCCCTGTGTCCCCCGAGGACAGAATGGAAGTTGAGCTGCTGAGGAAACCACCGATCTCATTTTAATAGAAAAGTCAGGGCCTGGTGTGTGAACCAGGATGAAATCACAGTTCTGTTACCCAGTGGACCCTCATCACATGTTCACTGCCATCCCCGGGCACTGTCTCTGCCCCCTTGGGATATGGGTATGACTATGCTGGCCTTCTGAGTTCGGCAGGAGTGAGAGGAGGGCAGAACCCAGAAGCCTGCTGTCCGTCATCAGAAAGCCAGTGGGCATCAGTGTCCACTATCCCACAAAGCCCTCATCAACCTGGAGTCACGGGGCCACCTTCATGGAAGGGGAGGCACTTCTTGACCATCGGCTGCTCTCCCCCGGGATGGCCGCCAAGTGTCTGATGAGAACTCACAAGGAGGATGGACAGACAAGTCTTTGAATTCTGCCCACCCCCAATAGTTAAGGAGACAGAGGGCAAAAGTGTGGTCCAGATGGGGTTCAAAGAGCCATGGGTCAGCTGGAGCCTGCTG
>NW_006293795.1:5657-6172 GCF_000327345.1 Myotis davidii | reverse complement strand
CCGGTCCCAGCAGCGCCCCTGTGTCCCCCGAGGACAGAATGGAAGTTGAGCTGCTGAGGAAACCACCGATCTCATCGGGGTTTGCCTTCCTGTGTGACTTTGCAAAAGTCAACCAACCTGCTCAGCCTCCCGTGAAGGCTGGTGTGGCTCTGTGGATAGAGCGCTGGCTGAAGGGTGCAGGGTTCAATTCCTGATCGGGGCACATGCCCGGGTGGTGGGCCCCATCCCCAGAGAGGGGCGTGAATTAGCAAAAGGGACATCAGAGAAGGTGTGCTGGGGGGTCGTGAGGGGGGCAAAGAAGGATGGAAGGAAGAGAACGAAGGAGGAAAGAGAAGGAAGGAAAAAAGGGAGAAACAGGATGTTTCTCTCTCTCCCTCCCTCCCTGAAATAAATAAAAATATTCTATTTAAAAAAGAAGGAAAGGAGGGTGTCCCCAGCCGGCCCGCTGGTGGCCCCATGTGGTGCACGCATATCCCCGCGGGCGTGGTCTGGGCGCTGCTTTCATGAAAGCCATT
>NW_006293795.1:3555-4688 GCF_000327345.1 Myotis davidii | reverse complement strand
GCGAGGGCAGCGTTCACGCAGACGGGGCGGGAGGCGGCCAGCGAGTCCACGGAGGCCGAGGCCGTGGCCGGGCGAGCAGCAGCTCTGGCGTCTGGACCTCACACTATTCCCATGGCACAGGGCCGAGGACCGGGGCTCCGGCCGGGCCACCTGACATCTCACGGGGTTTCAGATCCTGCTCTTGGCGGTCTCACGGGGCTGGGACAGACCTCGCAAACCCACAAAACCAGCCCTGACCTCCCCCTGCCTGTGCACAGCCCCTCTCCTGGGTTTTTTGTAAACACTTTTACATATATTGATTTGCGAGAGGAAGGGAGAGGGAGAGAGAGAAACATCAATGATGACAGAGAATCATGGATCGGCTGCCTCCTGCACACCCCACACTGGGGATCGAGCCCCCGACCTAGGCCTGGTCACACTGGCTGGGCTATTTATTCATATTTTTTTATGGAGGAAAATTATTGGGTGTTTTCTGTTGTTATTGTATTTATTTGTTTAATTTTTTAAGTATTTTTTAATGTTGATGATATTACAGATCTCTCCCATCCCCCTTGGAGGCTCACACTGGCTGGGCTATTTATTCATATTTTTTTTGTGGAGGAAAATTATTGGGTGTTTTTTGTAGCTATTGTATTTATTTAAGTTTTTAAAGTATTTTTTATTGTTGATAGTATTACAGATCTCTCCCATCCCCCTTGGAGGCATTAACGCCACTTGCCATGGGAACCTGCAGAAAAGCAC
Source organism: Myotis davidii (assembly GCF_000327345.1). Taxonomy (NCBI): domain Eukaryota; kingdom Metazoa; phylum Chordata; class Mammalia; order Chiroptera; family Vespertilionidae; genus Myotis; species Myotis davidii. The sequence goes on along the minus strand of NW_006293795.1, from coordinate 3,947 downwards.
CCAAATCCGACGGCATGGGCAGTTTTCCTGAGACAGTAACCCTTACAGGAGTCACCTGCACCCAAGGGTGGTTAGACCAGACAGGGAACAAGGCCTGAGTGAGCACGAGGCACGAAGGTCCTGCCAGCAGACCCTGAGCAGCCGTGGACAGCTCAGCTCGGACCAGGAACGTTATCCTGAGAGCAAGTGACATTTCCCCGACGCACGCCTTCCTGTGGCTGATCCATCCTGTTCCCTGTGGGATCGGGCCTAAACCAGCATTCAGACATCCCTCTCACAATTTGGGACTGCTAGCTCCCAACGGCTCACCTGCCTGCCTACCTGCCTCATTGCCCCTAACCATTTCTGCCTGCCAGCCTGATCACCCCTTAACGACTCCCCTGCCAGCATGA
>NW_006293795.1:867-2905 GCF_000327345.1 Myotis davidii | reverse complement strand
GCAGCAGCCAGTCCATGATTCTCTCCCATCATGGATGTTTCTCTCTCTCCCTTCCTTTCTGAGATCAATAAAAATATATTTTAAAAAAGAAAAATAAATTAAAAGGGGGTCACAGTTTGCCCCCGGGCTGAGAGCCGGCTGTGCCCCGTGTGCTCAGGTGGCAGGTGTGGCCGGGGACCGGGAAGCTGCCCCTGGCCACCCCTGGAGAGCGGGGCCACTTGGGGCTCGGGAAGCCGTCAGACCCACCGCTTCGCTCACCCGCAGCCCTGCCAGCCTTGCCGTGGCCGTGACGAGTGGTGTTGAAACAACAACAAATACTCAAATCCAAGGAAACTGGAACAAAGGAAGGGGCTCTGAGGACACAGGGCTGTGACGAGCCGCAGCTCTCGCCAAACCAGGGGAACAAAAGTGCGTGGGGTCAGCCGAGCCCAAGAGCCGCGGCCAGAATGGGCCCCTTGTGCGCGGCCGGAGGAGGAAGCCAGGCTGGGGCCGCCCCTCAGGTGAGTTCCTTGAGTGAGAAAGGGTTCATTCACATTTCCTTCTTCCTGTTACACACGAGGCCTCCAGAGCCAGCGTGTGTGAGTGTGTGTGTGCGTGCATGTACATGCATGTATGGAGCCTTATCTGAACCTGAATGCATTTGTGTGTGCATGTGCACACAGTACATGCATATAGGTAGGTACATTGTTATTAACTTAATTAAGGAACTCCTAAGGCTTAGGAAGAGTCACACTCAAGGGGCCAAAGAGCCACATGTGGCTCGCGAGCTGCAATTTGCTACCCACTGACCTAACGCGTAGATGGCGGGAAACCGCCCCACCAGTGGCTTTATTGGGGGGTGACTCTGAATCCCAAAAGTCTTCCAGACAAAGTCCACCAGCCGCTCCTGGGGCCACGCCCGCACTATCAGGGGCTCTCCAACCCGCTGAGATGTGTGGAACGGGTGGGATAATAAATTTCCACTTAGCGAAGCCGGTGTTTGCTGGAGACGCCATAAACCGCCTGCTGCTGCTGCCCCTGATAATCGTTAATAGGGGGCAATTATGAGCTACTATTTACTCAGACCGTTCTGTCTTCCCTGGAAATCTGAAAGAAATTCTTGAGAAGTGGTTGGTCCAACCCCGTGTTCTAAGGACCCACACTTCCTGCTCATTCAGCTCATGAAGCCGCTAAGACTGTTCATGTTTTGAGCAACTTCTGTTGCGATAAATAGTAAAGTCGCAGATGTTCTCAAATCTTAGGTCACAGAATCAGGGGGTCTGGGAGGGTTGGGAACCCTGCCAGGTGCTCAGGTAATTCTAAGGCAGGTGGTCGAGGCAGGTCGCTGCCCTGCCTGGGTTCAGGGCCATCCCCTCCCCATGGCGATGCCCTGGGCTGAGCCACACCTGGTGGAGGGACACCTGGGGTTAGGCTAACAGTTCCAGCCCCTCCTCCACGATCTTTCCCGGGTGAGGGCCAGAGATAAAGGTGCTGTGACCTTGGGAAGGTGCCTCGTTTGCTCAGTTAGGAATTCAAAGGCAGGATAAGGGGCTGGAAGCCAGGGAGACACGTCCGATTAGAGCAGTTTCCCAGGCCCCTCCTGTTCCCGAACCTGGAGCCCTGGGCCTCCACTGGCACCCCCGACCCCCTCCAGCCCTTCACAAACACACCCTCCTGCCCCTCTCAGCCTCCGCTGCCTCCACTTCTCCTTCTCCCTCATTCAGGGCTAAATTGTTGAAAGAAATGTCTGTTTTTATTGTTGTTCATTTATGAATCAGAGGACCCCGATTTCTAGTTTCATTCATAAAAGCTTACTAAAGTTATCTGATTTTCTTTGTGGGATCATATATATTTTTAAAAATATATTTTTATTGATTTCAGAGAGGAAGGGAGAGGGAGAGAGAGAGAAACATCAATGAAGAGAGAATCATAGGTCGGCTCTGCCTCATGCATATCCCCTACCGAGGATCAAGCCTGAAACCCAGGCCTGTGCCCTGAACGGAATCAAACTGTGACCTCCTGGTTCCTAGGTCCACGCTCAGTCACTGAGCCACGCCGG
>NW_006293795.1:0-856 GCF_000327345.1 Myotis davidii | reverse complement strand
AGGTCGGCTGCCTCCTGCCCCCCCCCGCCCCTCACCCCCAGGTGATGGAGCTCGCAACCCGGGCCTGTGCCCTGACCAGGAATTGAACCCTGACCTCCTGGTTCATAGGTTGATGCGGCCGGGCTGTAAGGTCATATTTTTCCTTTGTATGATGGGGACCCTCGTTGCTCCCTAATTACTACTCATCACTTGTGTGTGAGATTTGGAGCTGGAACCTCTACAGACACAAAAATTTTGGAGGTTGTGTCCCCGAGGATGGAGGGCGCTGCAGGGGGAAGAGACCACCAGGTTTGCAAGGCAGAAGTAAAGGGTGTCCCAAAATTCACGCCAGAAGTAATTTTGATAGAAAACACAGGTTTATAGTTAAAAATTGTACATTTTTTTACTGATTCATAAAGCATACAGTATAGGGTTATGTATGGAATAGCACATCGGGTAAATACCCTCCACAGCTTGGCTGGCACGTATGCAAAGCCGTGGTCTTCATTGGTCTTCACTGTCCCTGCTCCTGGGCCATCATTGGTACTTGGTGATGCTTATCAAATTGAAGGGATTGGAATCAAAGGGCAACAGATATTAGAATCTGACTCAATAAACCAAGTAAAATTAGGCTTTTCTTTTGTTGTTGTTGTTGTTAATGCTCACGCAGAATTCAAATCTTGCGTGAATTTCGGGACACCCTTTACAAAAGGGTCTTAAGGACTGAAGTCAAGGCCAGCCAGAGTGGCTCAGTGGTTGGGTGTCGACCTAGGAACCAGGAGGTCAAGGTTCCGTTCCTGGTCAGGACATAGGCCCGGGCTGTCGGCTCGATACCCAGTGTGGTGCCTGCAGGAGGCAGCTGGTCCATGATTCTCTC
>NW_006293794.1:0-343 GCF_000327345.1 Myotis davidii | reverse complement strand
TGTTTATCTCTGCCTCCATCTTAGTTTCTCTCCAAATAAGTATTTTTAGAAGGCCACTACAACGAGTGTAATGGAGTCCATAGTTATGTACCAGAATATAGTAAACTCGTTATTTGAACAGTTCAGTGAAAGATTCGACCAGTTTAGAAGCCTAGAACAGACCATTAAAATAATTAAGTATCCGAATGTAGTTGTTTACAGTACTTTGGAATTAAAGGATTTCCAATGGATGCAAATTGACGATTTAGAGATGCAACTTGCAGATTTTCTTTTTTAAAAAAAACCTATTTTATTGATTTTTTTCCAGAGGTGAAGGGAGAGGGATAGAGAGCCAGAAACATCG
>NW_006293793.1:0-717 GCF_000327345.1 Myotis davidii | reverse complement strand
CTATATATATAAAAAGCCAGAGACCATAACGCCATCACGACCATAACAACCTAACACCTGGTCGCTATGATACCCACTGCAGCCAGCAAACTGGTCTGATCTGGGCAGGATTCCCCCAACACCCTGATCAGGGCATGCTAGCCGGCCAACTGCCTTGGCTGGCAGAAATTTGGGGTCCGGGGACCTTGGAGTTTTTCGGTCACAGTCTCTGACAGCTGTGCGGGCAAAGCTCTCTTTTGGCAGAAGTGGACCCAAGATCAGGGCGCTGGAGTCAGGGATGGGGTGCGGAGGCTTTCCTGGTGGCCCCAGCAGTCCCCGCAGGCCACACACAACACCTGGGCATCTTGCTCTGGTTGGAACAGTGGCAGGAATAGGGGCTGCGGGGAAAAGGGGGCACTAGCCCACAGGAGCCAGGAGGTGCGAGGCCCGGCATTGGCTGTTATCCTGCCCGCTGGGCCCAGCAGCACCAGCAGGTGGGCCATGATGTGCAAGGAGGCTCTGGGCCGCAGACGGGAGGGGAAGTGAGCCAGGAGGGCAAGACCTCATGCCAGACAGAGCCCCGAGCAGTGTGGGCAGGGCTGGAGTTGGAAACCCTGGAGAGGTGGGTGGGGCTACAGCCCCATGCCTTTTTGGCCTTGGCCTTGGAATTCAGAGGTCAGCCCCACTTCAACAGAGAGGACATGACAGAAAGTGGCAAGGCCACAGGAGGGATAGGAA
>NW_006293792.1:41508-41769 GCF_000327345.1 Myotis davidii | reverse complement strand
GACCATGTCAGGTAAAAACCATAGAAAAATACGATTAATCCTGGGAGGCTAGCCGCCGGCGCAGCGGCAGCGACGGGGTGCCCATGGCGCGGCTACTCAGACAGCATGTGTGCCTGGGCGGTGGGCATGCCAGGCGGGTGGGGCTCTATGCCGCCTCCAGACGGCGCCAACACGGCCAACTTCTTCTCTGCCCTGGTCCTGACCGGGTTCTTGGGGCGCCTGGGACGCGCCTGCCGCGGTGTGGCCAGCAGGAGGCATGCA
>NW_006293792.1:23777-24564 GCF_000327345.1 Myotis davidii | reverse complement strand
GCCCCTCCCCCACCAACTCCATTCCTCTCCTACTGAAAGGGCCCTATCACCTTATTTTACCATCTGACCTGTAACAAAAACTGTCCAACTTCCTCTTTCCTTTCTCACATCAAGCCTCCATAGGGGCAGTCTGTGGTCCATTATGAAAGGGAATTTTATCTTCAAGGGACTCTACATTGGGCTCATCAAATCATCAAGGGTCACAGGTTCGGTTCCCGGTCAAGGGCACATACCTGGGTTGTAGGTTCAATCACTACTCCGGTTGGGGCATTGCAGGAGGCAACCAATGTGTCTCTCGCACATTCATGTTTCTCTCCCTATCCATCTCTCTCTCTTTAAAAAAAAAAAAATCCTCAGGTGAGGATTAGCAACAACCAGGAGCAAGAGGCACACTGCTCCAGCGGAATAGGAGATGCTCTAAAAACTAAAGTAGAAGTTACTCCCTTTTTAAGAGCCGCTTACATTGGTAAGAGAGACCTCCATTTGTAAGTGTGTCTTCCTCTCTGTACCAGGAAGAGAAGGACTAAGTCTCAAAAAATGAAAGGAGAAAGCATGAACTTAAATCTGCATAATAACTGTATCTGTGCTTTGTCTGATAATCCCCCGTAACTGGCTTCCCCCACCCCCACATCTTTGCCTTTAGCTGAAGATGGTATTTAAGGCGATGGCTTGGGCCCTTCCAGGGAGCTACTCAGTGTCCCTGGGCCTTTCCCATCAATACAGGAGGTGTTCATGTTATTAAACTTCTGTTTGTTTGTTTTTCCTCTTGGTCTGTCTTTTATTTCAA
>NW_006293792.1:21654-22223 GCF_000327345.1 Myotis davidii | reverse complement strand
ACCCCACCTCCGCCCCCCAGAAAGGCTGCCGTGACCGGGGACCCGGGCTTCCAGATGTACAGACCATCAAGGCCTGAGGCCGCCCTTCCACGCTTCCGACGCCCCCAGACCTCTCCCAGGTCTTTCCCACCTGTGAGAAGAAGGGTGTCGGGGGGCGGTCCCTCAGGAAGAGGCAGGGCAGGTGGCTCCCAGCAAGGAGAGCTGACTGTGAGTGAGGGGACAGACCCGAGCAGACGAGCAGACGTGTCCTGGACGATCTCGTAAAAGCTCCGCTTCAGTGCCCAAGGGCAGGGAGTGTGGCTGTCCCACCCCGCACCTGGGTGGGCGGATGCCCAGGCCCCGAAGGAACACACTCGGTCCGACCACAGTGCCGTCCTCGGAAACAGCCCTCAGTGATTCCGTCACAGCTGCGGGCACCGGGCCGGGTTCGCAGATAAGATTTCCTAACGGGGAGGCACCCAGGATTCCAGTGGACGGGGGGCTCTGGGGTCCCAGGGACAGGGCAGGGCTGGGGAGATGGGTCATCGGCCGCCTTCCGAGCCAGACCCTCACCCAGCGGCCAGGGCTCT
>NW_006293792.1:19422-20316 GCF_000327345.1 Myotis davidii | reverse complement strand
CCCCCAATCCACCCTCCTGGCCTTCCTTTGGCCACTAGCTAATTGCCCAATTATTTTATTTCCCCCAGCAAAACGTCAAGCTGCCTGGAATCCACATTCGGGGCGGGGAGCCTGTGTCCGGATAGCCACAGGGGTCTGGAGATTTGTCGTGTCTGTCTGCTTCTCCCGCCTCCCCTGCCCTCCCCTGCCCTCCCCTGCCCTCTGCCCTCCCCTGCCCTCCGCTGGCCTTCCCTGCCCTCCCCTGCCCTCCCCTGCCCTCCCCTGCCTTCCTCTGTTCCAGCTGGACTCTTGGAAGGTCCCGAGGATGCCCGCCTTGTCCCCACTGGGCCCGTTCTCCCTGCCTGAAATCTCTGCCCCGGACACTGGCAGGGTGTGTCTTTCTCTTCTATGAAGTCTCTGCTCAAACGCTTTCTCCAAAGTCCCATGGGTCAGCACGCCCTGCCTACTGCACCCTCAGCCCTGCCCCTGTGTCCCTCTCCACGGAGGGCAGGGCCATGTGCTCTCATGTCGGGCCTCACAGTAGGTTCTTGGGCGCAGTGGCTCCTGTCCTTTGCTCCTGTCCTGGGTGTAAGTGCCAGAGCGCATCTGGACGAGTTCGCAGAAGCGCTTTCCAGCCATTCTTTTCACGTACGGAATAGTGGGATAGAGGGATAGTGGGATAGCGGGATAGCGGGATAGCGGGATAGCAGGATAGCGGGATAGCGGGATAGTGGGATAGAGGGATAGAGGGATAGTGGGATAGAGGGATAGTGGGAGAGTGGGAGAGAGGGATAGTGGTATAGAGGGATAGAGGGATAGTGGGATAGAGGGATAGCGGGATAGCGGGATAGAAGGATAGAGGGATAGTGGGATAGAGGGATAGAGAAATAGAGGGATAGTGGGATAGAGGGATAG
>NW_006293792.1:17167-18002 GCF_000327345.1 Myotis davidii | reverse complement strand
GGAGACTAGGGGGTGTGAGGCGCAGGCAGGGGGTGGGAGGGAGATCTCTAATGAGAGAGGACAGCAAAGGCTCCTGTGAGGAGTCAGGCCCTGGCGGGGAGGGCCAGGCTCTGGGTCGCTAGTCACTGCCCAGAATGCTGTGATTTTAATGGCGTCCCCGGGAAACAGGTGGTGCCTCTCACTTTGCCCCTAGAGCCGGGCACTTGCCGAGGGCGGGAGTCCAATGGGAAGTGACTTGCCTAGGGCGGGCATCCAATGGGAAGTGACTTGACCAGGGCAGGCGTCCAATGGGAAGTGAATGTTTCTTCTCCTAGGGGGACGCTTGTCCGGCTGTCACTGAGGGTTTGCCGGGGTCTGGCCGCACTTACTGAGTTTAGCATCTTGCAAAGCGTTTGGTGATTGATTCTGGGGAGCGGCCCATGGAGCGGCCCATGGAGCGGCCCAGGAGAACCTGCCCCGGTGGCAGTGAGGGCTGTGAGGACGCAGCCTAAGGGCAGCGACGGAAGCTGGGCAGCGGCCCTTCCTGAGCAGGGAGCCTCCAGGTCCGGACTGGGACAGTCACAGCAGAAAGGAGCCAGCGAGCGCCTCAGACACGCGGTGGAGACGCCAGAGGACAGTGGCGGGCGCACCAGGCTGCGCGGTTCTCTGTTCAGGCTGCGTCCAGCAGGGACAGTGCCTGTGGCGCGGATGCCGCGTCCTCCTGCTTGCCCCCGTGATGAGCGGGCTATTGGCAAGACCAGAAGTAGAGGCAGGACATCTAGGCACGTGGGGCCTGGACGGGCAGGGTTCCCCCAGCTGTGCACTGGGGAGGGCAGCCAGGGTCACCCTGGGCCGC
>NW_006293792.1:12016-13433 GCF_000327345.1 Myotis davidii | reverse complement strand
CGGCGAGCCGTAGTTTGCCCATGGCTGGCCCAGACAGAAGCCTGGGGGATGCCTCTTACGAACTGATTTTCACCTCGGACCCCAAACGGGGAAGCTTGGGTGTGTGCCACAGGACAGGGAGCCTGGCTGGCAGGTAGGCCTGGACCTCATCAATGAGCTGCATCCCCAGCCGCCTGGGCTGACAACCTGGGCCAAGGCCTCGCATGCTTTAGTCTCCGCTTATTCGTGTGTGAAGTGGGGAAGGCAGTAGCCACACTGGCCACGCTGCAGCCAGGGTGGGTGTGGCCCTGAGGCCCTGAGCCAGTGCCAGGCCTCACAGGGACTCAGCAAAAGCCAGCACTACCATGAGCCCGTCCCCCGGGCTCAGCCCCAGGCCTGGCTGCAGGCTCTCCTCGCCGCTGCTCTTCCCCCGTGGAAATCAGCTCTGTGATCCGCACGGAGAAGCCAGGGCCCCACGGGAGCAGGGAGCTGGGCTGTGGACCAGGTGCCTAGAACGCATCAGAAAGTGGCGCATGCGTCCCGCCCAGGAGGAAGGGCCGTCCCCACGCGCACTCACATCTTATTCTGCTTCTCGTCGTAGGAGAGGATCTTGGTCACGTCCCAGTCCCTGGACGTGATGGACTGGATGTTGTCGTTGCTGCTGTTGGGCTGCAACAGACGGGCCATGAGGCGGAAGCCCAGCCCCACCTAGCTTCCTTCTGAGTCCCGGCCCCTCAAGACCAGGTGCAGGGGTGTCGCCCGCTGCCCGTCTCTCCTCAGGGGGCCACCAGCCCACAGCCCTCCCCTCGTGCGTCCCTGTGGTCCCTGCTGTGGGGCTGACCATGGTGCCACCACTGCACCCTCCCACTTGGCGATGTCTCCTCTCAAGAGAAGAATCGATGCTTCATGTGCTGCTGATACTTTTTCTTTAACTTTTGTAAATCCAACTGGTAGTCATTGTGGGGGATGGAGAGGGAAGGGAAAAATATGGGCAAGTGGGTGAGAAAGGGTAAGGAGATAGAGAAGGGAGGGAAGGAAGGAGGAAGGAAGTAGGAGGAAGGGAGGAAGGAAGGAGGGAGGTGGGAGGGAGGAGGGAGAGAGAGAAGAAGGAGGAAGAGGGAGGAAGGGGAAGAAGGAGGAAGAGGAGGGAGGAAGGAGGGGGGAGGGAGGTAGGAGAAAGAGAAGGAAGGTGGGCAAGGGCGTCCAGAGCGCAGCCCCCGAGGCTGCCGCCCACATAGCAGTTAGGGAGCACGGGGACTTGCCTGGGAGGAGGACACGGTGATGTGGTAGAACTTGCCCTGCCCCCACTGCGGGATGGCTCTGACGAAGAAGAACTTTCGCCCGTCCCTGGAGAACAGCGGCTCTTCATTCTGTGGGTGACAGCAACCCAGTGAGTCCTGGCCACGGCTCCTTTGTTTCCAAGAGGCCGAGCCAGGGG
>NW_006293792.1:9556-11496 GCF_000327345.1 Myotis davidii | reverse complement strand
GCCCAGGAACACTGTGTCCATCCCAGGAACATGTGTCCATCCCAGTACCCGTTCTAGAACGTCGATGGCGGGACCTCCTCCCACGTGCTCCCTGTGCTACAGCATGGCTTCTAACTGGAGAAAAGTTGATGAGAAACAAGCAAGGGTTGGGGACATTCTCACTGTCCTGAGGAGGGATTTCCAGGCTAGATTCAAAGCCAGGTGCCAGGTCTCCACCCCGTCCCCCAAAACTAAGCAGCACTGCTCAGCCCTGCCAGCCCCTGTGGGTGGCTGTCACCTTGATGGGCAAAAAGGGATTTGGGTGCAATCTCAGCTCTCAGAAGCTTCCGTCGCAAAGTTTCCACCCATGAACACCAAGCCGGTGGACCTCATGCACATTTTCTGACTCCAGGAGGCCCCCTCCCGCGGGGATGAGCACGAATGGTGAATGGGCCCCAGCTGGCGGACAGAAACTCATCTCCCTGAGTGAACAAACCCAATACAAATCCGATGTGCCCAGAGAAATAAAATAACATGTGATTAAAATGACATTTAATCTCCAGGAACATTTGCAATGAAATGAAACCTTTAACCTGCAAATATTTGTTTTTCCATTTGGAGTTGGAAGCGTGGCATTTACAAGTGAGAAACGAGGAAACTGGCAGGTAAATCGGCTTTCCACATGGACTTCTGTTTGCCCAGCGCAGGACGGAAACCCCACGGCGCCTGTGTTTCTGGGTGTGGATGGAAGGGGCCACCTGTGAACCTGACTAGTTCAGGGGAGGCCTGCATGGCGGTTGTGCAAACTCAGAGACTTAAAGTCACCACAAAGGATGGTCTGAAAATTAAATATGAACTACAAACAGATTATGGTGGGTAGTCGGGTCCTAGGCCGGTATTTTCCCTGACAAAGGGAAACTTAGATCTTTGCTGAGCCCGTTTGCCTTTTTGCCTCTAAGATAACGTATTTTGCAAGGTATCTGGGTAACTTGTAACTTTCTTTTCCCCCCGGACTCCTCAGGGCACAACAATGGCACCAGGACATTCCCTCATTGTTATTGTTATCAAGTTCATGGTCATCTATTAGCTATGTTAACTATCCTGTACCCATCTGCGTAAGAGAAGCACATGTCCATCATTTCACTTTTGATCCAATCCCAGAGGTTTCCCACTTTGCTTTCTCCCACCTCCTAATCTATCACCAGTGGATTCCATGTCACCCACTTCCGCATTGTCCTTTTGATGGTAATTTATAAGAACAAGGTATGAACTCCCCATTCTCCGGAGCACTATCTCAATTCATTGAGGTTCTGCTTCCCGGCATATGTCAACAGTTTGGCTCAAATAAAGTCACAACATTCTTTACAGGTCCGAGTGGTTTTTACATTAACATGGGGAAGGGTTGGCATGCTCCGCAGAGAAAAATGCTTGGGATAAAAGGAATGAAGAATTAATTCTGGGCCGAAGCACCGTCTTTATCCCGAGAAGGCGTCGATCACGGGGATGGCATCTTTACGCGAAGCACGGAACGCCCCATGGTGGGCAGGGGAGGGCCAGCCTGGAATCCCCGAGGCTGGTTTCTAGGGCAGTAACGGCCTTCTCCCTGGCTCCGGCTCACGGGTTTGGGGGAAGCACGTCTAGTGTCTCTGAGTCCAGGGAGTTACCCCGCGGTGCCTGGCCACCTCCGCTCAGAGCAGATCCTTGCAGAGTGCGTCCTTCTTGCTGAGATTCTTCGCGAGGGACGGGCAGCCTTTCTGCCCGTTCTTCCCATGGTTCCGATACATTCATCTTGGCCAAACTTTGAAATCGCAAAACGAAATCCTGGTTAAAGAAAGAGGGTCAGAAATGGATGTACAGGACCGACTCTTCAGTCAAAGGCGACGGCCTGGTGCAGGGCTGCTGGTGAGTTCGCATCCGGACGCTCTGAAGGTCGCGGACAGCGGTGACCGTGTGTGTGTGTG
>NW_006293792.1:5397-9534 GCF_000327345.1 Myotis davidii | reverse complement strand
AGTTTCTCTGGAATATTCCCAGAGGAGATAGAGAGGGAATGGATCACATTTGCCTCTGCTGGTTGGCCTGTGGGAAGCTCTGTGGGGGCCACTGCCTCAGAGCAGATGGAGGAAAAGAGAGGAGGGGGAAGTTCAGATGGACCCCAGGGTGCCCTAGCCCACCCTGTTGCCCTGGCAACGAGTATCTAGCAGACCCTTAATCTGAGCAGACGGGGTCTCTGGGAGGTTGCCACGAGGCCCAACACTCCAGTCCTCTCCTCAAATGACACTGTGCCTGGGCCAACAGGGGCGGGCGGGGGGTGAGCATCTGGGACGCCTTTGTGATGACTGTCACTCGGCAGCCTCAGACGGCAGGTCCAGCGCAAATACGTTCCTCACTTGCCTTCTAGGACCGCGGGCTTCTTGAAGGATGTGGATCATTCGTGAAAGCTGCCTTCAGAAGGGATGTCGGGAAAATGGTTGGAACTGATCTCCCACCGACCCGCTCAGAGGGAACAGTCCTCCCAGGACCCGGCGTCTCCGGCCAGGGCGCTGCTGCCCTGTGCCGGCTGGATGAGGGTGCTCGCTGTGTGCTCAGCAGGCGCTTCAACGTTTACATCTGAAAGAGTGGGAGTCACACTTCGGCTGCTTTCCGAGTGCGGGTGTGATTTGTGTGGGAAGATCTGGCTTCTCCAGTCACGTGCAGGCTGCCTGTTGGGTGCTCGGCTGTCTCCACTCAGCGAGAAGCACAGGCTGAGAGTCCGTATTACAGGCAGAGTCTCGGGCACCTGCAGAGCTGAGGAAGGGGTGAGCGGAGGGGGCAGCTCCACGGCCTCCTGACCGAAGGTGAGTTGACAGGAGCACACATGGGAGTGCTCCCCCCGTGGGAGTGCTGTGCCCGTGGGAGTGCTGTGCCCCGTGGGAGGGCTGTGCCCCGTGGGAGGGCTGTGCCCCGTGGGAGGGCTGTGCCCCGTGGGAGGGCTGTGCCCCGTGGGAGGGCTGTGCCCCGTGGGAGGGCTGTGCCCCGTGGGAGGGCTGTGCCCCGTGGGAGGGCTGTGCCCCGTGGGAGGGCTGTGCCCCGTGGGAGGGCTGTGCCCCGTGGGAGGGCTGTGCCCCGTGGGAGGGCTGTGCCCCGTGGGAGGGCTGTGCCCCGTGGGAGGGCTGTGCCCCGTGGGAGGGCTGTGCCCCGTGGGAGGGCTGTGCCCCGTGGGAGGGCTGTGCCCCGTGGGAGGGCTGTGCCCCGTGGGAGGGCTGTGCCCCGTGGGAGGGCTGTGCCCCGTGGGAGGGCTGTGCCCCGTGGGAGGGCTGTGCCCCGTGGGAGGGCTGTGCCCCGTGGGAGGGCTGTGCCCCGTGGGAGGGCTGTGCCCCGTGGGAGGGCTGTGCCCCGTGGGAGGGCTGTGCCCCGTGGGAGGGCTGTGCCCCGTGGGAGGGCTGTGCCCCGTGGGAGGGCTGTGCCCCGTGGGAGTGCTGGGACCGTGGGAGTGCTGTGCCCGTGGGAGAGCTGAGCTCGTGGGAGTGCTGTGCCTGTGGGAGTGCTGTGCCCGTGGGAGTGCTGGGACCGTGGGAGTGCTGTGCCCCGTGGGAGTGCTGTGCCCTGTGTGAGTGCTGTGCCCTGTGGCAGTGCTGGGACCGGGGTGGGGGTTTGTCGAGAGGGGGCGCGGACCACTGACAGGCTCTCCCACAGCCCCACCTCCCGGAGAGAAGCATGGCGCAGGGAGCCTGGGTAAGTTTGGCTCTCGCCTCCTCCTGGTCAGACACAAACGGCAGCCACAAAGGCCGGCCCTGATGCTGCCCCCCAGTCACACCGTGCTCCCCGCCCAGCCTGCCAGCAGCTGGACACCTCAGTTCTCAGGGCATGTTTATGGCATCCCCGTCCGCCACCTCTGAAGCCACCGTGCTCTCTCACCTCCCTCCTGCTGTGACGTCTGGGGAGCTGAGGCTCCAGCTGGCTCATTTTTAAAAAAGTTGAGATGAAATTCTCAACACAAAAAACATTTTAATAAAAGGGAACCAAACAGCTGGCTGGTGTGGCTCACTTGGCTGGGCATCATTGTCCCATGTACCAGGAGGCTGCTGGTTCGGTTCCCGTCAGGGCACATGCCGGGGTTGTGGGCTTGGTCCCCAGTAGGGGTCACACAGGAGGCAAAAAGGCGAACCAAGCAGTGCATTTATCCACTCACAGCTTGTGCCGTTGCCATCCGTACTAGTTCCAAAGTGTTCCCATCGCCCCAATCAAAGCCTCCACTGTACGCGGCCCCTGGCCGATCCCGGCATCTCTAGACAATCATGTAGCAGTTTCCTGTTTCCGCAGATTCATTTGTTCTGGACATTTCACCGGAAGTGGACCACGGGTTGTCTTCTGTGCCTGGTGCTCTCCCGCCAGCAAGGTGTTCATGGAGCCAGAAGGGGAAACAACCCGAAGTCCAGCAGCTGAGCCAGGGCGGTGGCCGCACGTGGGAGGCTCTGTGCCACAGCAGGCCCGCCCTCAGAGGGAGGAGCTGAGTCACTGATACCCACAGCGCCCGCACATGCCCGCCGACGCGTAAACAGTAGCTGGACACATAACTGGGCAGATAGCGGTGTTTCCTGGCCTTTCTTTCATCTCGCGGTGTTTTATCTGATGGAGGGGAATGCCATGATGTTACCGTGGGTCTCTGTGCTCAACACGGTGGGTCCAGGTGGCAGTCGAGGGCTTATCCCAGCCCCAGCCCAGCCCTGCCCAGCCCAGCGCCCTAGCGAATATCAGGCTCTCTCACTCTCTCATGCTGCATTTGTTCTAGGCTTGGACTTGGCACTCGAACTTGTTCAGAGGAAAACCCGTGGCCACTGTGGCCATTTGCTTTTGGAGAAGATGGGCAGGGAGCGGACATGGACACATTTAAAAGCAACAGTGTCCATGTCTGAGGCCACCACCCAAGACAACGGACGGGAAGCTGGGGTCGATCGCCGGCCCACAGACAAAGGAGGGTGCGCAGTCAGTGCTGCTGGAATGTTCGTGGAGCCACGTGGACTGGTGCACTGCCCAGGCCCCCCGGTCCCACACATGATAAAGGAGCACACCTGTGCTCCCTCGCCACATTTCCCACTTGGATCCGGCGTGAGCTTCCCCAGCATTTCCAGACCGTCTCACCCCGTTAGGCAGGGCAAGAGGGGAGTAACCCCCCCCAGGGTGCCCCCGTCCTTTCTAACGCCCGTGTGGACAGAGGGGCAAAAAGCAGAATATGCCAATGTTTAGGGTTTTCTTTTTTGTGTAAGTTTAATACACACACACACACACACACACACACACACACATACACATATATACTAGAGGTACGGTGCACAAAATTTGTGCACTCGGTGGGTGGTGTGTCTCTCAGCTCAGTCTGTGCCCTCTTGCAGTCCAGGAGCCCTTGGGGGATGTCTGACTGACAACATCTAAAGGGAGCAGGTCTAAGCCATCAGTCAGACATCCTTAGTGCTGCCCGGCTTCTGGGGGAGTGCTGCTCCCCCTGTGGGAGGGCACTGACCACGAGGGGGCAGCTCCTGCATTGAGCATCTGCCCCTGGTGGTCAGTGCGCATCATAGTGGCTGGTCATTATACCATTTGGTTGATTTGCATATTAGCCTTTTATTATATAGGAGGATATTTTTGGTCATGGAGTAACTGTAGGCCTCCCTGCCCTCCTGTGATCTCCAATTCCAAGAGCCTTTCTGAGGGCACTTCTTACCTGGGTCAGAGATGGGGAAGCCAGGAGTGGGGTTGATGTCTCGTCCCTGGGAGGCTCATGCTGAACCCTGGCGGCATCCACTGCAAATGAGACCCCACGAGACCACGTGGAGAAAACAGAACTATTGCCCATGTTTCCTTTCCTTCTGGGAAACTCACCATTTTTCCTTCACCCACAGGGCATCATGTACCAGAGACCTGAGGTCTCACCACACGTTGTAGGTTGTCAAGAGCAGCGAGTCTCAAGCATCCTCCTCGGAGCCCGCCTTCCAGGAGTGCGAGGGCCACGGAGGGAGCAGGGCGGCAGGCGGCGCGCTCACCAGGGCCACGCACGCCTAGCATTGCTGGGGTCTGACCCCAGCAGGTCCAGGGGTCCCCATAGGTGTGGACGGAGTCAGCGAAGAAGGAATGACATGGAGACAGCGTTCAGTTGATCAGCAGCCTTGGCA
>NW_006293792.1:923-4195 GCF_000327345.1 Myotis davidii | reverse complement strand
GGCTCAGGACCAGGCCACAGCTCGGGACCAGGCCACGGCTCGGGACCAGGCCACAGCTCGGGACCAGGCCACGGCTCAGGACCAGGCCACGGCTCAGGATGAGGCGGTCTTATAGTGTGGCTCAGAGCCAAAACCAAGTGTCCCCAAACAAGAAATGTCACTCTCCCAGCTCCAAGAACAACTCCATGCAGGTGGAATCCTTTGGAAGATGGGGCACTTTTACCACTTGATGCTCAGCCCTGACCAGGCAGGTCCCTATTAGATGGTAACCCCTCACTTGGCAGGTCCCCATTAGATGGTCACCCCTGATCTGGCACGTGCCCATTAGATGGTCACCCCTGACCTGGCACGTGCCCATGTAAAAGCAAACGCAAGTGCTGTTTGTTTTAGGAACTTGTGTGTGCACCCGTCCGTGCATATGTGGACTTACCAACTCTGAGTAACAATCCTTGTTCGGATACATTAAGGGGGTTTAGAAAGGAAATGAGAAGTAGGCCTACCGAAATGGTGGAGTAAGCCTAATAGAAGATCAAACACATCCGAACCGTGAGCTGGCCCGGGGGTTGGTCCGCCTCCAGGCACCCAGGGCTGTTGTTGGACATGGCGTTTCGGTGGTGGACACTCGCAGGGGCACAGGTAAGAATTAGGAGCAATTCCCAGCATCCTAGCTGGTGTCCATCCTTCCTCCTTCACCTCGAGCGAGCCCTCAGATAACCTGGATCTGCGCTAAGTGATGTGCAAATCCCTCGGTCTCAGTACAGGCCGCTGCGCCTCACTGAGGCAGTTCAGCGAGAGCTGCTATGTGGCGGCTCCTGAGGCCCAACATCCTAGCTGGTGTCCATCCTTCCTCCTTCACCTTGAGCGAGCCCTCAGAATAACCTGGATCTGCGCTAAGTGATGTGCGAACCCCTTGGTCTCAGTACAGACCACCGCGCCTCACTGAGGCAGTTCAGCGAGAGCTGCTATGTGGCGGCTCCTGAGCCCCAACAGAGTGGCTTTGCAAGCCTTTTCCTCTGCAGTTGGGAAATGAAAATTCAAGGCCAAAAAAAGAGTGCACACGGCTGGGAGGCACTGAAAGAGCAAGCCCCGGGTGCTCGGCAGTACTGCAGCCACCCACCAGGTGGCACCCAGGCAGAGACTGGGATGCAGGCTGCTACCTTGACCAGCAAGCGGCTGAGCGGTTTGCCTGCAGCTACCAAGCCCAAAGGGCTCAAGGGTGGCCTTGCCGAGGCCTGGGTGCTCCCTGCCAGGACCTTGGTGCAGACGCCCGTCGTGGCGTCACACGGGGTGAGGATGGACACGTTCTGCGCCCGGCTCAGCCAGTTCACGGCGACCTTGGTGTTGGTGGCCCACTTCACCATGGTGATGTAGTATTCCCTGGAAACACACAGGCACACAGGTGAGCGGCTTGGCCGGAGCCACGGGACCAGAGACAGCTCGTCTGGGCCCTGGACGTCGGGGCCACAGCAGCAGCACGTGTGTGGGGGGGGTTTCCCAACTCCGGTGGGAAGGCCCCGCTGCACTGAGGAAGGCTCTGTGGGCCACTTCCCTCTCCCATAGTGACGAGATACCCGACACATCCTCAGGCTAATCTGGGAAACTGGCTCCGGTGCCCGTGAACTTGGCTTGACAGCCTAGAGGTCACATGCCCCAAAACACCACGGAGCTCTGTGCTGAGGTCGGCAGGAGGGACTGGGGCTGCTGGTGATTAATCCAGTGGCTCAGGGCCCTCCAACACTGGGATTTTGTTTTAGGGGGAAAAGTACATTTAAGAGGAAGAAGAAAATAAATGCACAGGAGAATATTCTCAGGTGAATTCGAAGAACGTTCTGGAGGCCAGAGAACACTCCTCCCATTGCTTGTCCCATCCACCCCTAGTGAGGGCAGCCGCTCAGGACGGCCTCTGTGGTCCTATTGACCCTTTGCCACTAGAGACTGCAGGATGTCGCTCGATAGCTCCCAGCTGGAAAGACGCCTCCGTGTACTTTGTAACCACGTCCACGGAAAGGCTGGCGTAGCCCGGGGCTTGCCCTAAGCTCTGCTCACCAGGAGATTCATTGCTGTGCTGACCTCAATCTCCCCGTTTGTTGTCAGGGTTTTAGCTACTCCACCTGAGCCAGGAGCCCGTGGGAAACTGGTCGGTGGAGGGCAGGCCGGGCAACTGCTTGGGGCCGGGTCCTCGACCTTAGAGAGAATATGGCAGTGGGTCAGGCCAGGGGAGCCAGCGTTTACGGGTTTCAACCCTCCAGGTTTCCGGCCTCTTTGCAGCACTGTTTTCTGCGTGTGTCTGCCCAGCGTGCCCAGGCCCGTGGGGTCTGGCTGTGCTTCCCCGACCTGCTCTCTCCCAGGCCTGTGGCTTCTGTGCCCGCTGCAGGCTCGGAGCCGCGTGTGCAATGGTGGGTTTGAGCGGCTCCTCAGTATTTGCGCCATAAACACATGGATGCACTCAGGCCCTTCAAATCAACTCAAGGCCCAGCCCCCACTGCAAAGGGAAGACTTTTATTTGAATTATGTCACACATGGCCTGAGTCCCTGCTGGGCAGACGATGAAGA
The DNA here is from genome assembly GCF_000327345.1 of Myotis davidii. Taxonomy (NCBI): domain Eukaryota; kingdom Metazoa; phylum Chordata; class Mammalia; order Chiroptera; family Vespertilionidae; genus Myotis; species Myotis davidii. Next base: position 1,642 of record NW_006293792.1, on the reverse strand, counting down.
AGCAGGAAGTGGGAGAGCCATGGGGACGGACGCGCGCTCACTCTGCCATGGCCGGAGATGCCGATGTTCACGTGGAGGGTGTGGCGCGTGGGTCAGCGACCCCTGCTCCGGCTCTATCAGAAAATAGCCCGCCTGGTGAAGCCAAGGGAGCAAAAGGCACAGCTGCCCCCCAACAAGCGCTGCAAGTCTCCGGCTGTAAGGGAGACGGTGGCGATGACGGCCACCGCGGGCCTGTGGGCTGGGCCGGCTGGGGGCAGGGGCATGTTCTCTTGCCCACTCACTGTCCTGCCCTCCTGGGAGCACCAGCCAGCACCAATCTCGGCTTTCCTGACTCGGCGGCGTCACAGACACCAATCAACTTAGAATTCGAACAAAACCATTCTACAGGCGGCAGGAGGGAACCCGCCTCAGCCCAGCGGAGCAGGAGCCGCACTGAGGCTCTGCTCAGAGTCCCTCGGAGAAGCGGCCACGCAGCACCCACGGGCGGGGAGAGGAGCGAGGCCTCGCCACCCTGTCTGCGGCCAGACGTCGGGGGTGGGCTCTATCCTCGGGGAGAACACGAGGTCGTGCGCACATGTGGGTGGAGGAAACCACACAGAAAACATGAGAGGAGCGCGTGAGGCTAACCTCCAGGGCGAGCTGAGGGGACGACAAAGACGCGAAGGGAAAGGCCAGAGAGATGGACTCGGAGAGGCTGAGGGGGATTCGGCAGCTCTGCC
>NW_006293792.1:0-867 GCF_000327345.1 Myotis davidii | reverse complement strand
AGAGTGGGTGACAGGGAGGGGACGTCCAAAGGCAAGAAAGAGACGCTGCATAGGACACACCCCTGAGCATGCGGCCCCCCACGTCCCAGGCCAATGAGTCAGACAGTAGGCGTGCTCTCCCAGGCCCCGTGCTCCGCGGGCACGGGTGACACATCTGACAAAGGACAGAGGTCTGGCTGCTCCGCTGTTCCCCGGCTCGGGGCCTGATGGCCTGTGACACCCCGGCGTGCTTTAACAACCAACGCAGAGCGCGTCTTCTTGACTAGACCGTCTCTGAGGGCCAGTCACAGGTAAAGGCTTGGAGTCACAGCACAACAAGTGAGATGATACTTTCTAAAGTCCATTCAGCCCCATCTGGTCCCAAACTGCTACCAATTTGATCACAAAACTTGAATGCAAATGTAAAAAGTCCTTATTAGGTGATAAAATAGCATAAAATAAATATTGGGTGAATATTTCATAGAATTAGAAAAATTGAGTAATTTTTTTTCAAGGAAGATTAAAAACAAAAACACAACTGATGAAACAGAAAGACAGCATTTAAGAGAAAGGACTGCAAACACACTATGTTCCTAGAATAAAAACATTAAACGTGGCCACGCTTTCAAAATCATGACCATCTGGGGAGGAAGTGACTGGGCACAGTCAGCGCCGAGTGGCAGCAACCGTACCCGCCCTCCTCATGTTCGTATCCTCAGCACTTTGCACAGCTTGTCCCTCGGGGAGCACTCACATTTGTGAGAGAACGCCACTCAATTCTAATAGGAAGAGCAAGGAGCTTCTTTTCCAAGAGGGGGTCAGCTAACAACATAATCCTAAGCTTTATATATAAGAAATGAACAAAAATGGCCAAGATAGTCTTTAAAA
>NW_006293791.1:66101-66639 GCF_000327345.1 Myotis davidii | reverse complement strand
TTGTATGTTCTTGCCTCCTTTGTCAAATATAAACTGAGTATAGTGGCTTGGGTAAAGTGGGTTTTGTTTTTGATTCACCCTTCGGCACCACGGTGGCAGGGCATGCCTGGCTGCTGGGGCTTCCTATAGGGGGCATGCCTTCCCTGGCAGCCAGCATTCCCTGGATGGTGGCAGGCTGGCTGTTGGCGCTGTCCCGCCCTGCCTGCAGTATGCAAATTAGCTCCCATCTTTGTTGGCGGTTTATTTGCATATTGCCCTGATTAGCCAATGGGAAGCATAGCGAAGGTATGGTCAATTACCCTTTTTGCCTTTTATTAGATAGGAAAACCCACCAACACAAAGAATTACAATTCTTAAATTGATGACAAAAATACCTGTAGGAATTCTGTTGTCATTCAGTCAAAATCCCCCCAGACTTGATATCTCCTCTTAGTACTTTTCTTTGCACCAATTGCTCCCACCCCACACTTGCTACTTGAGTATAAATTCCTACCGGCTTTATTTGAAACAAACACATATTTGTAATTGAGCCTATTTT
>NW_006293791.1:62180-63191 GCF_000327345.1 Myotis davidii | reverse complement strand
CTTATGTGCCCTGACCAGAGATCCATTCCACAATCTTGTATCCTGACAATGCTCTAACCAACTGAACTACCAAGCCAGAGCCTGTACCTTCATTATGTATCATGCAACTTTACTCTATTTGTTGTTTCCAGTAGTTTTTTGGTGGAGTCTTTAGCATTTTCTATATACAAAATCATGTCATCTAAAAATAAGGATATTTTTACTTTTTCTTTTCCAATGTGGATGCCTTTTATTTCTTCTTCTTGTCTGATTGCAATGGCTAGTACTTCCAGTACTATGTCGAACAGGAGGGGTGAGAGTGGTCATCCCTGTCTTTTTCCTGTTCCTAGGGAAAATGGTTTTAATTTTTGCCCATTGAGTGTGATGGTGACTGTGGGTATGTCATATATGGCTTTTATTATGTTCAAGTATGAGCCTTCTATTCCAACCTTGCTGAGAGTTCTTATCAAGAAAGGATGCTAGACTTAGTCAAATGCTTTTTCTACATCAATTGATATGATTATGTGATTTTTATCTCTCAGTTTGTTTATGTGATATGTCATGTTTATTGATTTGTGGATATTGTACCATCCTTGCATCCCCCAGATAATTCCTACTTGTTCATGGTGTATGATTTTTCTGATGTAATGCTGGATCCGATTTGCTAAGATTTTATTGAGGATTTTGGCATCTATATTCATGAGGGATATTGGCCTGTAATTCTCTTTCATTGTGTTGTCTTTATCAGGTTTTTGTATTAGGGTAATTCTAGCTTCATAGAATGAGCTTGGAAATGTTCCTTCCTCTTTAATTTTTTGCAAAAGTCTGAGTAGGATAAGTTTTAGTTTCCTTGAATGTTTGATAAAACTCCCCTGTGAAGCTATCTGGCCCTGGGCTTTTGTTTGCTGGAAGCTTTTTGATGACTGCTTCAATTTCTTCCATAGTTATTGGCCTGTTGAGATTTTTAGATTCTTCCTGATTAAGTTTTGGAATGGTGTATTTTTCTAGAAACATGTCCATTTCCTCCAGGTT
>NW_006293791.1:53604-61274 GCF_000327345.1 Myotis davidii | reverse complement strand
TATGCTGTATTTTTTAAAATGTCCCATGTGCACTTGAGAAGAATGTGTATTCCGTATCTTTGGGGTTATATGTTCTGAGGATGTCAATTAAGTCCATCTGATCTAGTGAGTCATTTAGATTGCTGTTTCTTTGCTAATTTTTTTCTAGAGAATTTATCTAGTGATGTCAGTGGTGTATTAAAGTCCCCTACTATGATTGTATTGTTGTTGATCTCTCCCTTGATATCTTCCAGGAGTTGTTTTTTGTTTTTATTTTGTATTTGGGTGCTCCTGAATTGGGTGCATATATGTTTATCAGGGTTATACCCTCTTGTTGTATTGATCCTTTTAGTATTATGAAGTGGTCTTCCTTATCTCTTGTTATGGCCTTCACTTTGAGGTCTATCTTGTCAGATATAAGTATTGTTATCCCAGCTTTTTTTAATTTCCATTTTCCTGGTAGATATTTTCCATCCCTTCACTTTCAGTCTGTGTGAGTCCCTTATTCTGAGGTGGGGCTCTTATGCAATATATATATAAATTTTTTTTTATCCATTCAGCCACTTGATGTCTTTTGATTGGAGCATTTACTCTGTTTACTTTTAAAGTTATTATTGATAGGTGCTTGTTTGTAGCCATTTTTATTTTTTGTGCCAATGTTCCTTCTTATCTTCAGCCCGCCCCAATCGAAGGAGAAGCACTCCCTTTAGCATTTCTTGCATTGCTGGCTTGGTAGTGATAAACTCCCTTAGCCTTTTTTTGTCTGTGACGCTCCTTATTTCCCCCTTCAATTTTTAATGCTTGTCTTGCTAGATAGAGTATTCTTGAATTCAGTCCCTTGCTTTGCATCACTTTGTAAATTTCCTTCCATTCTTTTTTGGCCTGATGTGTTTCTGTTAAGAAATCATTTGATAATCTAATGGAGATCCCTTGTAGTTAACTTTCAATCTCTCTTGCAGCCTTTTCTATTCTCTCTTTGTCTTGAACATTTGCCATCATAATTATGATGTGTCTTGGTGTAGGTCTTTTGGGGTTTATCTTGGTTGGGACTATCTTTACTTATGTATCATTTTTCTTCCCCACATCAGGTAAGTTTTCTGACATTATTTCTTCAAATAAGTTTTCTAACCCTTGTTCTTCTTCCTGTTGTTCTGGCACCCCTATTATTCGTATGTTGCTTTGTTTCATGTTGTCCCAAAGCTCCCTTAGGCTCTCCTCCTGCCTTTTAAGTTTTTTCTCCAAGTGCAGTTCAGTTTGGTTGTGTTTTGCTTCCCTGTCTTCTAATTCGCTAATTCAGTCCTCCGCTTCTCCTAGTCTACTGTTGAAACTTTCCACTGTGTTTTTTTATTACAGCTATATGACTCTTTATTAGTTCTTGATTCTTACATAAGTTGTCGTTTTTTCATCCATCCAGTTTATGAACTGTATGACCCTTATTCTGAATTCTTTTCCTGACATATTGCATGCCTCTATTTCACTTAGCTGCTTTTCTAGTGATTTCTCCTTTTCTTTCCTTTGGGGGTTTCTTTTCTTTCTTTCTTTCTTTTTAGTTTTATTGCTTAAAGTATTACAAAGGGTATTACATATGTCTCCGTCATGGCAGTGGCTGCTCCTCAGTTGGCAGCAGCTCCTCTGGTTGGTGCTGTTTGCAGCAGCGGTTGCTCCTCTGGCTGTGCGGGGGGGAGGCTGCTCACACAGCTGGTGTTCCTCGGATGGGGATGGGCTGCTCACAAGGCTGCTGCTTCTCTGACGGGGTCAGGCTGCTCATGTGGCTGCTGCTCCTCAGATGGGGGTGGACTTTTCACAGGGTTGGTGCTCCTTGTATGGGGCTGGCTGCATAGGGCTCCTGCTCCTCAGACAGGGAAGGCTGCTCATGTGGCTGCTGCTGCTTAGGCAGGGACGTGCTCCTCCTTGGACCAGGGTGTGCTGCTTGTGCAGCTGCTGCTCTTCGAACTTGGGGTGGGCTGCTTGCACAAGTGCTTCTCCTTGGGTTGGGGTGGGCTGATCACGTGGTTACTGCTCCTCAGACAGGGGGGTGGGCCACTCTCACAGCTGCTGCTCCTTCTCCTGCACCTCAGCCATGGGTGAGTGTCTGTATCCTAAAGTACCTATGAACTATGTTCAGCGAAGAAAAGTAAAGGCCACAAAGAGGGGAAAGAGCTGCTCCTCTGCAAGTCCCTCTTCTGCCTGCACTCTTTAAAAATTAAAAACAAAAACAAAAACAACATTGTATGGCCCTGGCTGGTTTTTTCCAGTGATTAGTGTGTCTGCCCTCAGAAGGTTCAACAGTTATATTCCTGATCAATGGCCTGTGCCTCAGTTGCATATTCCATCCCCCAAGGTCTGACCAGGGCCAGGTGCAGGAGGCAACCAATTGATGTGTCTCTCTAGATATCTCTCTCTCCTTCTCCTCCTCCTCCTCCTCCTCTTCCCTCCGTCCCTCCCTTCTACTATCTCTAAAAAAAAAGAAAAAATATATCCTCAGGTGAAGATTTAAAAAAAGAAAAGTAATTGTATGAAGACTGTACTGTAATGGTTGGTATTAATATCTTTCTGGGAGTTTAAAAGTAAGCAGTCACATTTTCATCACCCTTATTAAGTCTCTCAGAATTGAAATAGGTTTTGTTTGGAAATCGCTAAGTCCTTACCAATAATGTTGATATTGTTCTGCTGATATGAAAGTGTGATGCAAACAGTGAATCTTATAGATAAAAATGTTTGGTAGATAGTTGGTTATATGCTAGTAGATCAAAACAGATCACATTTTTAAAACTAAAATTGATGGCTTTTTTTCATCAAGAAACACTAAAATGGAGACATGAAGGGGGGTTGTAAGTGGAACATTGGATGGATGGAGAACTGTGGAAAAGGATTTTCCCTACCTTCAACCATTTGCCACTTAGAGCTCCTAAAATCTTGGCTTAGGCTAAGGAAAGAAACTAGGCCAAGTGCAGTCAAAGCAGAGAATGGGCCGGAGCCAAAATTTGGTCTTGGAATGGCACCAACAATAGTATAAGATTTAGGCTAGACTAGAAATAGGGACAAGGCTAGACATGTGATCAGGCTTAGGAGCTGATATGCACTTTGTCTTATGTTCCAAGCAATGCAAGTGTGGAAATTCTAGAGGGTTGGGTATATGTAGCCTGAGTTCCAGATCTGTCAGCTAGCTCTTCAGAGAAGTTCAACATAAAGTCGTAGTTAATACTAAACCTGAGATAATTTCAAATGATTTGCTACAATTACCAACAAATGAACTGAACTACTTTTTCCATATTATAGTACCAAGTACATGCAGTCACATAAGCAGTAGGTAATGGCGATTAGATATTGACGTATTGGGCAGGAAGGCATTATGATGCAATGGCAAATAAATGACTCCAAAATCAGACCCAGATTTAAACCTCTGGTATATGATTTTCTGGGTGACCTTGATCAAGTAGCTTAACTTCTCTGAGTTTCAGTTGATTCATCTGTTAAATGAAGGTTACAGTAGAATCTTCCTTATTGATTTGTTGTGTAAAGTAAATGAGATAATTTATGTAAAGTGTCTGGCCTAAGAGAAGTCCTCAACCTATGCTGTCCCCTCTCTTTCCATTTTTCACTCCTACTTCTCCTCGTGTTTCTTTCCTTGTTAGTGATATAGACCAATTAACACCTGAATCTTTTCTACCTTTTCTTGAAAGAGGGACTGTAACATTTTAGGATAATGAGCTTTAGGGTTTTTTAAAGAATCACATGGTTTATAAAATATTGTTTTGTAATTTATTTATTTAATCTTTATTGTCCCCCTTATCCCCCCACCATTGACCCCCTCCAGCCTGCTCTGGCCCCGTCTCCCACCCAAGGCCTCCACAGCTCCTTCGTCTGTGTCCATGGGTTACGCATATATGCACATGAGGTCTTTGGTTGATTACCACCCATCCTCCCTCGCCTTCCCTCCGAGATTCCACACTCCTTTCCATGCTTCCATGTCTCTGGAGCCACTGCGTTAAGATAAAACTCTTTTAAAACACATCTCATAAATTACTGAAGCCGAACAATGTCCTTTGGAAAACTGCCTTTCATTTCAGGCTCTCTAAAATTTTTGAAAAGAGCTTAAGGAGAGTAACGTCAGAGGAATGGCGGCATAAGGGCACGTCTATCCTCTCCCCTTAACATTTCAACTAAACAACCACCTATAAATTCAACAAGGAAATCCCTGCTCAACACAGATGCACGCCTGAGAGACCTGCACACTGGAACAACTAAGATGGGTTCCTTGGAATAAGCGGGGAGACGAGAGAAGGGAGGGAAGCCGAAAAAGGGCTACAGTTATAGCAGCGCGTCTGCAGCGCACTGGGAACTGACAGCAGCAGTTCCGGGCATTTTCCTCAGCCGGTATGGACCAACAGAGCTAACCCAACAAGTGGCTGGCTGTTGGACAGCCCTCTGGAGTGGCAGCATGGTGTGGTTGCGCACACAAACAGTGAGATAGTGTCTGAACCGTGGGGGCGCATTGTGAATGGGATCGGAGTTGCATGTAGAGCTGAGAGTCAGCAGACACCCTCCCTACAGAGTTACTTCCCACAGCTGGGACTCGCTGTAGGCTTTCAGGCAAAGAAAGTAGATCGCAGAGCCCTGACACTGATTAGACTCCCAAATCTCACCTTCCGTTGCCCTTGGAATTGTTTTCAGGAGTGTATTATTTGTAGGCCAAGAGCTGTTGCAGTAGAAACACAGTTTCCCTCTGTGACTGAACGCTAGGAGGGCTGCTTGGGCTGGACCCTTGGAGTTCAGGGACCACCATTACTGTGAGGGAAAAACAAACCTCAGCCCCAAGCAGCAGAGACAGTACAGCCCTACAGAAGCCACAGAGGCTCAAAACTGTGAGGCCACAGAGAAAAAAAATCTTGCAATTTAACGCCATCTACTAGAACAGAGTAAAAAGACCTCCTCAGAGATGGGAAAACAAAAAAGAATAATGAACACCATGAACAACCACCACAACAAAGATAACCAGAAAGAAAATGAAAAATCCCGAGAAAACAGGCTGGAACACACGGAATTATGCGAGTTGAATGACAGACATTTCAAGATTGCGGTTCTGAAAATACTCAATGAGATGCGAGAAAATACTGACAGGCAATTCAGCTTACTCAGAAAACAAATCAATGAACAAAATGAGTATTTCTCCAAAGAAATTGAATTGTTAAAAAAGAATATAGCAGAAATCCTGGAAATGAAGCAGGCAATTAAATAAATTAAGAGGGAATTGATGAGCATAGAAAAGAGAACCAAACAGTGGAAAGAAGTAGTGATATTGAAATGATGCAAAGGGAAGAAGAGAGAGACTCGCAGATCGTGCATGCAACTCAGATTCCATTCACAATGTGCTATGAGACCTCTCTGATTCCACAAAACAAAGTAACATCACATTCATAGGCATAGTGGAGGAGGAAGATAGTATGGAATGTAGAATCTATTAAAACAAATACTGGATGAGAACTTCCCAAATAAAGGGAAAGAACTAGATCCTTGAATCCAAGAACCAAACAGAACAACTAGTCACCTCAATTCAAAGAGGCCCTCTCCAAGGCACTTGGTAATGAAGCTGTCAAAAATTAGTGAAAAAGAAAAACCCTCAAAGTATCCAGGGAAAAGAAAAAAAGTGACCTACAAAGGAAAACCCATCAGAATTTCACCCGACTTCTCAGCAGAACCTCTACAAGCAAGAAGAGAATGGAATCAAATATTCAAATGTCTGAAAGAGAAAAACAACCAGCCACATATATTATATCCAGCAAAAATTATCCTTTAAATATGAAGGAGAAATAAGAAACTGAGCAGTTTTATCAGTACAAAACCTCCATTGCAGGAAATACTCAAGGGAGCTATTCTACCTGAAACAAAGAACATAAGATCATAAGACTACCAATAGGATTGCCAGAAACTTGCAGCATAAACAGGGATAACTTGTGACAATAAAAACATACAAGGGGAAGAGGGACGGGTATGGACAGGCAAAGGAAATGAAGATCAGATGTACTCAAAAGGGAAAAAACTATGGTATATATGCAACTTCACTTTTTATAAAACTAATGGCAACCACACACAGAAATTCCCTAAACAAGACATATAGCTTAAAAAAAGAGGAAGCAGAAGAAAGATGTAGGGAATACCACCAAACAAAAAAACAGATAGAAGCATAAAGGAAGAACCAATGGAGGCACAGAGTTACCAGAATACAAAAGATAAAATGGCTATAAAAAATCCTCATACATCAATAATTATACTAAATGTAAATGGTCTAAATTCACGAGTAAAGAGGCACCATAAAACCAAACCAAACCAAACCATATGCCTACAAGAGATACATCTAAACAGCAGAGACAACGGTAGATTCAATGTAAAAGGGTGTAAAATGATTCTCCAAGCAAAAAACATCCACAGAAAGCAGGTGTAGCCATACTTATATCTGATAAAATAAATCTCAAGATAACAAGAGACAAAGATGGACACTTTATAATGATAAAGGGAACATTACATCAGGAAAACATAACACTTCTTAATATATATGCACCCAGCCAGGGAGCACAGAAATATATTAAACAGCTACTCACAGAAATAAAGGGAGAAACAGATGAAAACACAATTATAGTTGGAGACCTTAATACTCCATTGACAGCTCTAGACATATCAACCAAACAAATATCAATAAAGAAATGAAACACTAGACCAAACGTATATAATCGACATTTACAGAACATTTCATCCCAGAACATCAGACTATACATTCTTCTCCAGTGCACATGGAACATTCTCAAGGATAGACCATATGCTGGGTCACAGAACAAGCATCAACAAATTCAAAAGGATTGAAATTATTCCAACTATATTTTCTGACCACGATGTCATGAAATTAGAAATAACCTGCAAAAAGGAGGTAAAAAACAACAACAACAAAACAAAACAAACAAAAAGCCCCTACAAATGCGTGGAGATTAAACAACATACTACTAAAAAATGACTGGGTCAAAGAAAAAATAAAAAGTGAGATCAAAAGATATACAGAGAAAAGTGAGAATGATAACACAACATATCAAAACCTCTGGGATGCACCGAAAGCTGTAATAAGAAGGAAGTTTATATTACAACAGGCCTTTCTCAAGAAAAAAGAGAAATACCAAGTAAACAACCTAACATTACACCTAAAAAGACTAGAGAAAGAAGAACAAAAGAAAGCCGAAGTTAGCAGAATAAAGGAAATAATAAAAATCAGAACAGAATTAAATGAAATAGAGAACAAAGACTGTAGAAAAATTAATAAAACGAAGAGCTGGTTCTTTGAAAAGATTAATAAAACTGACAAACCCCTGGACAGACTCACTAAGGAAAAAAAAGGGGGGGGAAACCCATATAAACAAAATCAGAAATGAGAGAGGAGAAATCACCGCAGACATCACAGATATACAGAGGATCATACTAGAATATTATGAAAGACTTTATGCCACAAATTCAATAATCTAGAAGAAATGGATAAGTTCCTAGACATATATAACCTTCCTAGACTAAATCATGAAGGACTGGAAAATCTAAATAGACCAATCAGCAGTGAGGAAATAGAAACAACCATAAAAAACCTCCCCAAAACAAAAGTCCAGGACCAGAGGGCTTCATCAGTGAATTCTACCTAATATTAAAAAGGATTTAAT
>NW_006293791.1:51263-52398 GCF_000327345.1 Myotis davidii | reverse complement strand
CTGGAAGGCAGCCATAACTGCTAGCCCCGCCCTGTTGATCCGGCACGGAGGGGTGTCTCCAGCACAGAAGTTCTCCCACTGCAGACACAGCTGATACTCACAGCCAATTGGCCTGGAGGTAAATTCCTCTCAGTGATACCAACAACAATCAAGGCTTAACTACAAGACTGTACACAAAGACCACAAAGGGGTGCACCAAGAGTGTCCTCAGGTAATTGGAGAAACTGAACCATTGGCCCTATAGGACACCTAGCACAGAAAGCCACTCTATCAACACAGGGAAGCAGCCAAAATGGGGAGACAAAGAAACAGGTCACAAATTACAGAAATGGAGGAAAGCAAATGACTGGATATAGAGTTCAAACCCACGGTTATAAGGTTTTTCAGGAATTTTCCAGAAATTGTGGAGAAATTTAGTGAGACTCTCGAGGATATGAAAAAGGACCAACTAGAAATTAAGCATACACCGACTGAAATAAAGAATAATATACAGAGATCCAACAGCAGACAAGAGGATCCCAACAATCAAGTCAAAGATTTGAAATATGAAGAAGCAAGCAATACCCAATCGGAAAAGTAACAAGAAAAAAGAATCCAAAAATATGAAGATAGTGTAAGGAGCCTCTGGGAAAACTTCAAGCGTACCAACATCAGAATTATAGGGGTGCCAGAAGATGAGAGAGGGCAAGATATTGAAAACCTATTTGAGGAAATAATGACAGAAAACTTCCCCTACTTGCTGAAAGAAATAGACTTATAAGCCCAGGAAGCACAGAGAATACCAAACAAGAGGAATCCAATGAGGGCCATAACAAGACATATCATAATTAAAATGCCAAGGGCAAAAGACAAAGAGAGAATCTTAAAAGCAGCTAAATTCAAAGAGAGAATTTTAAAAGCAGCAAGTAAAAAGCAGTTAGTTACCTACAAGGGAGTGCCCATATGACTGTCAGCTGATTTCTCAACTGAAACTATGCAGGCCAGAAGGGAGTGGCAAGAAATATTCAAAGTGATGAATAGCAACCAAGATTACTCTAACCAGCAAAGCTATCATTTTAGAATTAAAGGTCAGATAAAGAGCTTTACAGCTAAGAAAAAGCTAACGGAGTTCATCACCACAAAACCAGTACTACAT
>NW_006293791.1:50442-50669 GCF_000327345.1 Myotis davidii | reverse complement strand
TTTCCTCTGGACAACCATCTCACTTCAGTGTGAAATAGCAGAGCATTGTTCGGCGCATTCAACTCGTTGCACAGTTGCAAAAACAGTCGACTATTTAAAGTGTTCGCCTTTACAAAATTGACACAACTTATGACGCTTTTCATTACTTCTTGTAACACTTGTGGCAGCGTCTTCATTGCTAATACTGACTGATGAATCATACGAGTTCCGATGACTTTTGGTGACGA
>NW_006293791.1:43267-46623 GCF_000327345.1 Myotis davidii | reverse complement strand
CTAGTTATAGAATTTCCACTCATCCAGCCTTCCTGTAGTTCTGGATGATGTCTATTTTGTCTTTTTGCTGTATTTGTGAAGTTGTTGTAGGAGGCAGCAATTTCGGTGTTTACCAATGCCGCCATCTTGGTTTCTCCCTCTGTGTTGTTTTTTTACATACCTGTTACTATCACAAGGGGGCAGTATTCACATCAACAACAGCTGAATATAAAAAATGACTGATCAGCATCCAGATTATGTTCCCATGGTACAGATATTTTTTTTGCAGTAGTTGATGATTTTACAGTACATGATTATACATTTACCCAGTAATTATAATTCATGAAGTGTCGTTTTACCTCCAATACTGCTACTTTCAACACAGTAGCTGCTTTTAAGAGAGTAGCTGCTTTCAACACAGCAGCTGCTTTCTACATAGTAGCTGCTGTCTACACATGTGTGACTGGTCCACATAAGTACATTATGGAACCAACCCTGTTACCTGTATTTGTACAGGGTGTATGTGATGGGGTTGGTACTCATATGTGAGCATATATGCATGTGGGCAGACCCACCTAGAGACGGATAGAGGAGCGGTGTCTCAGTTCCTAAGACCATCAAAAATATGTGTTTTCTGATGGTCTTAGGCAACCCCTGTGAAAGGGTCGTTTGACCCCCAAAGGGGTCGCAACCCACAGGTTGAGAACCGCTGAGATAGAGGAAGAAATGAACAAATGGAAGACTATACAATGTTGAATAGCTGCAGCAATCTTTAGAAAGAAGAACAATGTTGGAGAGATCACAATACCAGGTATAAAGCTATAGTACAAATCCATTTTTCACAAAACTGCCTGGTACTGGCACCAGAAGAGACATATTGACCAGTGGAACAGAACAGAGAAGCCAGAAATCAACACAAGCCATTATGCGCAATTAATATTTGACAAAGGAGGCAAGACCATACAATGGAGTCAAGACAGTCTCTTCAAAAATGGTGTTGGGAAAACTGGACAGATATATGCAAAAAAGTGAAACTAGACAACCAACTTACACCATACACACGAAGCTGAGAAGCTCCTATCCTGGATGACCTGAGTTGAGCAGTGTTGAGACTCATAACTGTCCTGCAACTCCACGTTGGAGTTATCCACTAAAATGTTTAGCTCCAGGATTTCAGTTTCTGGCTCTTAAACCCCAAAGGGGAGTGTTGACCATGTTGCTATGTTACAGACCTTGTGAGTATTTTCACTGCCCTTAGTGGAGACAATATATTAACCAGACAGTAAAACTAGGCTAGAGTTTTTATGAGTTGAAATGTAAATATCTCTGAGTATGGCTTTTTATTTGTCTGTGATGATAATTAACAGCAATCAAGGTATGTGGTTATACAAATACTAATGTTTTTCTAGAAATATCATTGTGAGCAGTCTGACGCCTTTCTGCCTCTGGTGCTGTCCATCGTAACAAGAACAATGAACTTCAGGTCTGTATCACTTGTATTGCTCCAAGTTCAGTGTTTTATCCACGGTATCACAGCTGAAACAGAGTGATGGCTTAGGAAAAAAATACTGTCCCCTATCAAGATTGTGGAGGTGCTGTTACCTTGACATACAAGAAATGGGAGAAATGGGATTTGTCTTCCTGAACATTTTAAAATATATATTATTTTAGAGCAGCTTTAGAGTCACAGCAATTGAGAGGGAAGTACAGAGATTTCCCATATATTCCTGTCCCTCACTCATGGATAGCCTCCCTCATTACCAACGTTTCCGACCAGATCAGTTTAGTTGTTACAGCTGATGAACCTACCTTGACATATCACCATCACTCAAAGACCCTAGTCTGCATTAGGTTCTGTACATTGTATGGGTTTGGACAGATGTATAATGACATGTATCCATCATTATAGTATCATACAGAGTACTTTCACTGCCCTAAAAATCCTCTTGTAGTCCACCTATACATTTATCTCTCCCTGACCACCACCCCCTGGCTATCACTGCTTTTTACTGTCTTTATATTTTGTCTTTTTCACAATATCATATATTTGTCACCATAGAGTATATAGGAGTTTCAGATTGGCATTTAAGGTTCCCCATGTCTTTTCATGTCTTGATAGCTCATTTCTTTCATTGTCTGGATGTACTATAATTTATTTGTCCATTCACATAATGAAGGACATCTTTATTCTTTCCAAGTTTTGGTAATTATGAATAAAATTGAAAGGGAACCAAAATTCCAAATCCTGAACTTACTTTACTACTATTTCCTAAAAACTATTTTCCTGAGAACCATATATCTTCATGTTATTTTTATCTATTTTGTATTTATAATAATTGAAATTATTACTCACTCCAGAAGACTTCATACATGAAGTAATATGGACAAAAGGAAATAATTCAGTTTCTATTTATGGACATATTTTGTTGCAAAGAAATTCAATATGGTGATCAATAGAGGACATTCAAGTATAAATATATTATGATATAATACACTTCAGTGGGGGAGAATGCAATGGACTTCAAGGAGGAAAAAGGAATGATGTAAATTTTCTGAAGGTTAAAGAAGTGTCCGCTTTTGTTTAGTTGTGCTTAGTGTTTAATGTTTGATGTTTGATGACAAATACAACGAAAAATCTTTCAAAGTTCACTGTAACAATTTTATTTTAAACTAGTGACCTGGAAATTAATTAGAAGGTGGCTGGCAGGGCAGGACTGGGCTAGATGGGCCAGACATGCCCTGGAGCCAACCTCCAATAGTCCCTCCCCGGTGTCTGCAAAGTGTGTGTGGTCCCTCCAGCAGGTCTGTGAGGATTGGGCTAAAACCGGCTCTCCAACATCTCCAAGGGTTCTTGGAGTGTGAGAGGGCACTCTGCAAAGTTGCTGTACCACAGGATGTGGAACACAAATGCAAGTATGCAGTAAACCAGATTCAAGGCCAACAGTACCCAAGCAACAACACAACTCACGGCCAAAGGTGGAATCGCATGGCCCCATGAGGAATCGAGCTCCTTCCTCTCTGGTTTCAGTATGCATCACGTGAGAACTGCCACTTCCTAGTCACTGCAGCTTGGCAGCTCCTGCATTGAGTGTCTGCCCCCTGGTGATCAGTGCGCATCATAGTGACTGCTCGGATGGTCAGACACTTAGCATATTAGCCTTTTATATATATACTAGAGGCCCAGTGCATGAAATTCGTGCACTGAGGGATGGGGTTCCCTCAGCCAAGCCTGCCCCTCAGTCCGGGAACCCTCAGTGGATGTCCTACTGATGGTCCCAGTCTGGCAGCAGAGGCTTGGTGCAGGAGTCCCGTGTGTGTGTGTGTGTGTGTGTGTGTGTGTGTGTGTGTGTGTGTCTGCGGGGGCGGGCCCCCGGCCG
>NW_006293791.1:38595-40529 GCF_000327345.1 Myotis davidii | reverse complement strand
GGGAGGTCCACAGGAGGTTGGCCAGCCAGAGAAGGACTGTGGGAGGGCTCCAGGGAGTGTCTGGCCTGTCTTGCTCAGTCCTGATTGGCCAGACCCCAGCAGCAAGCTCACCTGCTGGTCAGGAACGTCTTCCCCCTGGTGGTCAGTGCACATAATAGTGACTAGTCCAAAGATCAAATGAACAGTCGGACATTTAGCATATTAGGCTCGACATCCCTCTCACAATCTGGGACCACTGGCTCCTAACCTCTCGCCTGCCTGTCTGCCTGATTGCCCCTAACCACTCTGCCTGCCTGCCCGATTGCCCAACTGCCTTCCCCTGCCAGCCTGATCACACCTAACTGCCTCTGCCTCAGCCCCACCACCATGGCTTTGTCCAGAAGGATGTCCAGAAGGTCTCCTGGTCTAATTAGCATATTACCTTTTTATTAGTATAAATTGTCAACATACGTAGTATGCTAGATATCAAACATTTTGCAACTATTTAAACATGAAGGAAAATATAGATGTCAACCTAAAAATGTGTGAAGTAACACATAGCTTCTCAAAATTCTTTTAGGGGTTATTTGAATAAGATATTGAGGACACAAATCCTATTGAGTCGTTGTGAGGGTTAGGTATAAAGTGTACAAAGCATCTAGGATAATGCTCAATTAAGGCAGCTCTTATCTGAAGGACTGAGTTATAATTTTAACCATTTTTCTTCCTTGGAATTTGGGCCAGGGTACTTGTTTTCCTCTATAATTTAGTTGTCTAGATCAGGAGTGGGGAACATTTTTTCTGCCAAGGGCCATTTGGAAATTTATAACATCATTTGCAGGTCATACAAAATCATCAACTTAAAAATTAGCCTGCTGCCTAGCCAGTAAGGACCAGGAAGTCATGGTTCAATTCCTGGCCAGGGCACATGCTGGTTTGCAGGCTTGATCCCTAGTATGGGGTGTACATGAGGTGACAGCAAAATGATTCTCTCTTATCACTGATGTTTGTATCTCTCTCTATGCCTCTCTGATTCTCTCTGAAATCAATAAAAATATGTTTGTAAAAATTAGCCTGACCTCCACAACAGCTCGCACAATGTGGTTGGACAGGAGCCACAATCAGCCAGCCTGAGAGGAGATTCCATCTACAAATGGTACAATAACATTCAAGACCCAACTACATCAGGAGAATCCAAATAATTACAGCAAGAGACTTTCCTAGAGCACTCAGCTCAGGAGATCTAAGAGACTGCACCACTTGGTCCCCAAAACACCTACTACATTAGACCACCCCACAACAACTAGGAGGCATAGCAGTTTGATCTAATACATAAAAACAAATACAAGGGGACAGAAAAATGAGGAGACAATGAAAGAACCCCCAAACTAAAGAAAAGAAGGAATCGCCAAAAAAGGAACTAAATTAAAAGGAGGGAAGCAATTTGTCAGATAAAGAATTCAGAATACTGGTAATAAGGGTGCTCATAAAATTCAACAACTTAGTGAGAATTATAAGGGACTTAATAAGAGCTACACCAACATGAAAAGAGAGGTTGAAACAATAAATAAGAATCAATTGGAAATGAGGAATGTCAGAGCTAAAATATAGAATACCCTGGAATAACAACATTAGATGCGGGAAGCCACCACTTGCCAATACTGTCAGTGCACCAAGGAACAAGGAAGGCTGATGGACCTTGGACAATAGCAGGGCTGACGCTAAGCACCAAGTGTTGAGATAGTGCTGGCTCAAGCCAATTCCCTAACCTGATAATCTTTTTACTGTTTACCAAACTTTACCTTTGATATGCCTGTATGCATTGCTAAAGGGCAAATGTGTATTCATGTGAATAAAAGCAGACAGGACCCAGTTTCAGTGTGTCTCTTCAAGAAAGAGGCTCCACCTGGCCCCCAATGCCTTCTAAATTCATATTTCTTGTATAGTATTTTCAT
>NW_006293791.1:37600-38373 GCF_000327345.1 Myotis davidii | reverse complement strand
GGGAGATGTGCAGGAGGCAGCTGATCGATGTTTCTCTCTCATCGATGTTCCTGACTCTCTGTCTCTCTCCCTTCCTCTCTGTAAAAAATCAATAAAATATATTTAAAAAAAAAAGAAAGAAAGAAAACAAGTGCCCTTGTCATCTTTAACTATGTGGGCTCTTGTTTGAACTGCATTATGTCCATTTAATATTGAGGATCAAAAGTCTGTAACAACTAAGGCCCCAGATGCTCCACCTCTGGTGTGGGAAGGCTCATCAACTGGAGAAAATAGGGCTAAGAGTCCTTTTACAAAAGGACTTCTTAATGCTTTGTCTGAAAATTACCATATGACGCCTTGGGACTGGCAGATTTTAGCTAAACCGACTTTAGACGCTAGTCAATGCTATGGAGAGCAGGATATCATAAGATCTGTGAACAACAGGCTAAGATCTGGGCTGCACCTGGCTGTAAGTCCCAGGCAATGCAAAACATCTGAAAGATCCGTGAAAAAGGACTCTGATTTATTAAGTCTTGTCTGTGTTATGCGTGCTTGTTTGTTAATTGTTGTTTGATTTAATTTGTTTATTATTAGTCTACTAGAGGCCCGGTGCACAAAAATTTGTGCACTCGGGAGGGAGGGGGGGTCCCTCAGCCCGGCCTGTGCCCTCTCCAAGTCTGGGACCCCTCGGGAGATAACGACCTGCTGGCTTAGGCCTGCTCCCGGGTGGCAGAGGGCAGGCCCAATCCCTAGGTGCAGCCCCTGGTCGGGCTTAGAGCAGGGCCCATTGGGGA
>NW_006293791.1:29884-36764 GCF_000327345.1 Myotis davidii | reverse complement strand
CGGCCGCCTGCTTGGCTGACAGTTAATTTGCATATCTCGGCACTACTCTGTGAGTGACAGGGGGATTAGCCAATGGAAATGGTACGCCAATTACCATGTTTCTCTTTTACTAGTGTAGATTAAACATGCCTTTACTTTATCTTCATAGAAAAGAAACATTAGATGGCCAGGCCATTATTAAATTTCCTCAAAGCAACACATTTGTAATACCTTAACTAATAAAAAAAAAAAAGAATCTAAAAAAACAAATTTCCATATAAAGAAATATGTGTTCCCGGGAGACTGAATCACAAAAGGCCGGCATGTCAGAGTCTTCTCCCTCCTTACATCAGGAAGAATCATGCATAATAAAAATAGAACTACTGCTTTATGAATTGTTTACTTATATAAAAGGAGGTTTTATAATAGCTGAACATGCACAGATTTATATTTTTGATATTTATTTTATATATTTAAATGCCATTTAACAAAAAAAAATCAACCAAAAAGAATGAGTTCACCTCTGACACGTGTGTCATAGGTTCTCCATCACTGCCCTAGACAAAGGGAGGTAACTAAAAAAGGCCCCAGCCCATTAATTACTAGGTTTCTTGGTGATCTTGTAAAATGGACACCCGCTCTTGGGAGCATTTTTAAAGTTTCATTTTTGCCATATTTTTATTCCCCAGTCTGTCATTTGAAATTTGGATAGATGAGACATTTCTCACAATTTAGGGATGCATCTGGGACTTCTATACCCTTGAAGAGAAAAAGGCTAGTTCAAGGGGTAGGTGCCCCACCTGATTTTGAGAGGTCTCTTGGCCTAAGCCCCATTTCTTCATGGATACTATGGAATAAGCCCAAAACTGTTTTTCTTTGGAAGATGGCAAAAAATGACATAAGAAAAATATACAGAGGGGGTTTGGGCAATAAGATTAGTGTTTCCATAATAATGGGTGGTTCTTGAATAATAATGGACCGCATTCCAAGGTTGACTCCCAGGTCTCAAGGGCACTCCTGTTTTTATAAAGAAAAAGAAAATAACATAATACTTTAACATTAAAGCCACTGAAAGCCAGTAAGTTATCTCTGTTACAGAATTTGCCAAGGAAAATGCCTTGGGTAATAATAATTTGCTTTAAAATCACAAAGTTGTTAAGGCAAAATATATATAAAAAAATGAAGAGTATATGGTAAAAAATATTTTTCAGTGGTAATTATATATGCCTATACATAATCTCCCAAAGTTTTTGACAACTCTAAAGCTTTGGAACATTGTTGGACTAAATGATAAACATCTAAATATTCCAACAAGTTTAAATTCACCTGGTTTTACCTTTTACTACAGAAAATCTAAAAATATATTTCTTAAAGGTGAGAATGTTCATAAATGTCAATCTAAGAAATGCTGGCTGTTTACTTTTAATTATCATTGGAGAATTAAGGTTTAAATATTGTAAGGTTTTAATAATAGGAGGCATGGACATACATTTTATTTTAATTATTTATTTTTCAGCTGCCTCCTGCACACCCCCTACTGGGGATGTGCCTGCAACCAAGGTACATGCCCTTGACTGGAATCGAACCTGGGACACTTCAGTCCGCAGGCCAATGCTCTATCCACTGAGCCAAACCGGTGAGGGCTGGACATACATTTTAAAAGAAAAAGGTCTGTGCAAGTTGCTGAAGGTATATATAAGTTGATGACAGAAAGAGAAAATATCAGAGTGGAAATACTTAATGGAAGGTCTAAGTTATGGTTATGCATTTTTGAAGGATATAGAAAGAAAGTTTGAAGGCTAATTAAAAAGTGTGAAATTTATGAAGGTTGCATATGTGATGAGAAATAAAAGAGAAATGTTGGAAGAAAGAAATGAGTTCTAAAATTAACTATTTGCAAGAGTTGTAAAAGGGCCAATTTACTCTGAGCAAGAAAGTCCGAGGTTTCAGAGTTCAAGCCTGGCAGGACAAGGTTGCTGGATACTTCTTAAGCAAAACCAGAATATTCAGCAGCGAAATTTCAAAACAGGAGCATACATAATGCCTCGGACCCCAACCCAGTCTGCTCTTCAGATTCACTAGTGGGTGAGGTGGCATCTGTACTTCATAGATCAAATGTGTAAGTTTGCTTACTTTGCTTCTTCAATAAAGGTGCATAATTTAATTATTTAATAAGTTAGCTTTTTACAATATAATCAAGGTCTCATATAAATGAGTTTATATGAGCCAATGCAATTGGTTCTAACAGAGTCCAAAGTAAAATTTGCATACATATACAAATAAGCACTAGCTAAAAAGAATGCTGTTTAGTAGTAAATTAAAGCTTAAAAAGGAGAAATTTTAAAATCTCTTATGCTACTATTTACAAAGTGAATGAAAACTTATTATTCGAGCATTAAATCTCACCCTTAGTGAGACACCATAAGTAAAAAGAAAGTTACTTTTACTTGAGATGTATGTATTGCAGTACTGGCCAGCATGTTTCTCTCCTACCTGTTTTTCTGAAAAGCAACCAAGTTGGTTATTCTGTTTGGAAGAAAGTGAAAGTCTTCAATGTAGCAATTTATGGCAAGACCACAGGAAAAACAGACTTTAGCAATATTTACCCAATTAGAAAAGAAAATCCCTAAATGGAGCTTAGAGATTGCTCCAGAAAAGATACAAAAAGGAATGCCCAAATATTTAGGAACTGTAATTAAAAGTCAATGTATTAGGCCTCAAAAGGTAGAAATACAAACGGATTTCCTTAAGACCTTAAATAACTTTTAGAAATTATTAGAGAACATTAATTAATTCAGACCTTATCTAAAAATCTCTATGGAAGAAATGATAAATTTATTCAATATATTCAGGGAATGCTAAGGAAGCTTTTATTAAGTGTATGCAAAGACCTACCAAATCATTTTCTAATTTTATGGCTTGCCTCACTCAAGCAGTGAGATGGCAAATACAGCATGTAACAGCAGTTTGCAACCATCTAAAAAATATAAATGCCAAGCGGTTTATAAATACCATCTAGTAAATCCCATCTTCCCTAAACCAAGGACACTTAAGAGTAAATAATTTTCATTTTGCCTCCCTAAACAAAGTTTATGTCAATATACCCAAAAAGACTGATAACAGAAATCCAATTAGTGTCATTTGCTATCCACACACAAGGACAAATGAAGTTAAAAAATAAACCTTATTTCAGACTCATTTAAATTGGCAAATTGAAATAAGAGAATATTCAGGGGAACTTAGTTGTCACCTACTAAAAAACAAATTATACAATTTTTATAATATTTAAACAGGTACAGCAAATTGTACAGCAAAGACAATATCCCTTTTCTATTACTCATATCAGAGCTCATACCACCCTGCCTGATCCTTTAACAAAAGGAAATGCGTGCTTTATTACAACAGGCACATTATGGGAATACCATGCAATTCCCAAGGACAGGCAATTATAGAACGCCAACATCAGCGGCTAAAATCCCAACTTGAAAAACAAAAGGGGGGAATAGTGATGCTGGAGAAATCTCCTATAGTAGACTACACCAAGCCTTAATTACTTTAAATTTTTCCACTTATAACGCTGATGGCAAGACACCTGAGGAATTACACTGGTGTCAGAATATGCTAAAAGAAAAAGGGCTTGATCAAATGGAAGGATCCTGAGTCAAGTTTATGGAAAGGTCCCAACCCTTTATTAACCTTTGGTTGAGAATATGCTTGTGTATTTCCAGAAAACTCCTCCAAGCCCTTGTGGATTCCTGCAAAGAACATTACAAACTTCAACATGGATCTGAGAGAGGAACTGACCAGACTAATGAGGACCTTTCAGCTGGAACCTCACCCTGTACCTGTGGCTACAGACAGACAACTACTCCAACCCCAAAAATGCTGTAGTTAAAGCAACACACTGAAGGCAAGGAATGGGAGGAGAATGAGACAGATGACAAACAGTCTGGAGATGACCTGGGGGATGGGGAAGAAGACAGTCCAGAAAGTTGAGAAAATCTGTGAGGAGACAAAAACCCCAAGAACAGCTGAGAATGTTTTCCTTGCCATGCTAGCAGTCATCAGTTGTGCGGTAATACTACCAGGGGCAAATGGGGAAGTATGTTGGACTTATGTTCCTGACCCTCCATGGGTAAGACCCCTTGCCTAGGCTGATCCCCCGCTAAATGTAGTCACCAATAATACCAAGCACCTTGGTCATCCAGGGGGACAAGGAAGTATCTGGGAAAAATATAATTACATGGGTGTCACCACCCAGCTTCCCTTTTGTATGACACAGAATCCAACTACTGCTCCTTTGTGTGTAGAATTAAAAAGAGGTTTCTGGTAGCATGGACACCAAAGGATAGGGAAGCAAAAGCCTAAATATGTCTACTATCACTACTTGCTCCCCGGAAAGGTACATAAAATGTAACATTACTAACATCCCTCACCCCTGCTAAACCATTGTGTAACTGTAAAGAGTTTTATGAATGGCATCACACAGAGGAAGAAATCAATTGGCAAAACTGCCACAGTGACCACTCCAGCAGCAGCAAACATAATAACAGTTTCCCTTTGTGGATTGGAGCCCCTATGGGTCTGTGTATAGTAACAATCACACCCTAAAATGGAAGGGGACCGAATCCTATCCATCTCATGGTATAGAGGAGGATTTGTTGGATCTCAATTACAACTTGATAATTGGCCCCTACAAAACACACAATGGAAATTAGCTGCTGCACTTGTACCTATAAAATGGTTTTAACTATAGCTCAAATAATTCTATTTATACCAAATAGAGAACTCCCAATAGGACAGTGTTTGCCACCGCTTGTGTATTTGATCCTTTTGTACTCCTCTCAGTCCCCATACAGGTATGGCTTAATACAACAAGCCATTTGTATGAAGTATCATGCACAGGCTGCACACTATCCCATTGTATTAATTCTACATACCAAAAAGATTCCCTCATGATTTTAAAACAACCTGCTTTCACTTGGTTTCCTAGTAACCTAACCAAGCCTTGGGAATCCCATCAAACCTACCAACTGTTACATGACCTGGTAAAAATCTTAAAACAACAAAAAAAGATTTTTTGGAATGTTAATTGCAGGACTCTTTGCTTTAGTATTATTACTTCTGTAGGAATTGCTGCTTCATCCATGGTACAAACTGTTCAAACTTCTCAGTTTGTACAACAAATTAAGAAAAATGTAACTAAGACCTTGTCTATACAAAAAAGAATTGACAGCTAGTTTGAGATAGAATTATCAGCACTAAAATCTACAGTTTTATGGATGGGTGATAAAATCTACAGCTTAGAGCAAAGAATATCCTTACAATGTCATTATAATTCTTCCCAAATCTGTGTTACCCCCTTTCCCTGTGACAGTACCTCACACCCATGGGAATCAATAAAAAATCACCTTCTTGGTGCTTTGGGTAAAAGTAACACAACCTTGATATTTTAGAATTTCAACAGCATATTGTACAATTATCCCAGGAAAACTTACAAACTAGTTCCTTAGACACCTGGCAGCAATTTAAAAAGAACATGAAAGTATTTACTTCCTTTCACGGGATCTCCTTACATCTGCTTCTTAGCATAACCACTATTGTCTATCTCATTCTTGTTCTTATATGTTTATTTCTAGTCTGCAGATGTGGAATGTAAAGTCTTAAAAAGACTCAAGCCCTACAGATGGCATACACTTTTCAAGAATTATTAAGAAAACAAAAAGGGGGAGATGCGGAGAGCCACCACTTGGCAATACTGTCAGTGCACCAAGGAACGAGGAAGACTGATGGACCTTGGGTGTAAGCAGGGCTGACACTAAGCATCAAGTGTTGAGATAGTGCTGTCTCAAGCCAATTCCCTAACCTGATAATTCTTTTACTGTTTACCAAACTTTACCTTTGATATGCCTGTATGCATTGCTAAAGGGCAAATGTGTATTCAAGTGAATAAAAGCTGACAGGACCCAGTTTCAGTGTGTCTCTTCAAGAAAGAGGCTCCACCTGGCCCCCAATGCCTTCTAAATTCATATTTCTTGTATAGTATTTTCATTTGTGTGTCAGCTTTTCCTTTACATCCTGAACCCTGCTATGAAGGTCACAGCAAGTAGACTAGAAGCTGAGGACAGAAACAGCGAGTTAGAAGACAGGGTAGAAAAACAAACAAACACCAATTCAGACCAACAAATGGAAAAAAAATTAAAAAGCAGGAGGAGAGTTTAAGGGAGCTTTGGGACAACATGAAATGTAACAACGTTGCATCATAGGGGTACCAGAAGGAAAAGAATCCAGCAAAGTATAGAGTACCTGTTTGAAAAAAAAAAATGGCAGAAAATTTCCCTAACCTAGTGAAGGAAAAAGTCACTCAAGTTTAGGAAGCACAAAGAGTCCCAAACAAAATAAACCCCAAATGACCCACACTTAGGCACATAATAATTACATGGCAAACATCAAAAACAAATAAAGAATCTTAAAAGCTTCAAGAGAAATACAGAAAGTTACCTACAAGGTTGCTCCTATTAGACTGTCAGTTGACTTCTAAATAGAAACATTTCAGGCCATAAAGGAGTGGCATGAAGTCCAAAAACTAATGAAAACCAAGGGACTGAACCAAAGTCTATAATACCCAGCAAGGCTATCATTCAAAATCAAAGGTGAAATAAAGGCCTTCACAGAAAAAAAAATGCTAAAAGAATTTCTTACCTTTCTTACCACCAAACCAGCACTGCAAGAAATGGTAAAGGGACTGGTGTAGAGAGAAAGAGAATAATACAGGGATAAAGAATAAGAATGGCAACAAATAAGTACCTATCAATAATAACCTTGCCCTAGCTAGTTTGGTTCAGTGGATAGAGCATCAGCCTGCAGACTGAAGGGTCCCAGGTTCGATTCGGCAAGGGCG
>NW_006293791.1:29169-29796 GCF_000327345.1 Myotis davidii | reverse complement strand
CAATGGTTCTCTCTCATCATTGATGTTTCTATCTCTCTATCCCTCTCCCTTCCTCTCTAAAATCAATAAAAATATATGTAAAAAATAATAATAACCTTAAAAGTAAATAGCTTAAGTGCTCCAATCAAAAGACTCAGAGCAGCTAAATGGATAAGAAAACATGACCCATGTATATACTGTCTAAAAGAAACTTTCCTCAGAACAAAGGAATCACATAGAATGAAAGTGAAGGGATGGGGGAAAAATTTTCCTGGCAAATGGAAATGAAAAAAAAAAATCTGGGGAAGCAATACTTATATCGGACAAAATAGACTTCAAAGTGGAGGCCATAACGTGAGACAATGAAGGCCACTTCATAATACTAAAAGGATCAATGCAACAAGAACACAGAACTCTGGTAAACATATATGCACCAAATACTGGAGCATCCTATATAATAATAGACAAGGGTAATGACCACCAAGGGACTGAATCCAAGACTGCTCTATCCAGCAAGGCTATCATTCAAAACCTAAGGTGAATAAAGAGTTTTACAGAAAAAAAGGCTAAAAGACTTTCTTACCACCAAACCAGCACTGCAAGAAATGGTAAAGGGACTGGTGTAGAGAGAAAGAGAATAATACAGGG
>NW_006293791.1:28812-29105 GCF_000327345.1 Myotis davidii | reverse complement strand
AATGGAAATGAAAAAAAAAAATCTGGGATAGCAATACTTATATCGGACAAAATAGACTTCAAAGTGGAGGCCATAACGTGAGACAATGAAGGCCACTTCATAATACTAAAAGGATCAATGCAACAAGAAGACAGAACTCTGGTAAACATATATGCACCAAATACTGGAGCATCCTATATAATAATAGACAAACATGGTAATTAACTGTAGCTCTGACATGCTTCCCATTGGCTAATCAGGGCGATATGCAAATTAACTGCCAACCAAGATGGCGGCCGGCAGCCAGGCAGCTG
>NW_006293791.1:27823-28199 GCF_000327345.1 Myotis davidii | reverse complement strand
AGACCCGGATCTGTGACCGTGCTGGGCAGGGGGCAGTGCTTGAGGCTGTCCATGGTCCTGGGACCTGGATCTGTGACCCTGCCAGGTGGGGGGCAGTGCTTGAGGCTATCCGCGGTCCCGGGACCCAGATCCGTGGCCCTTCCTGGCGGGGTGGCAGCTCGCACAGGGGCAGAGTGGCTGGGGTTGGGCAGGACAGGACGCCTGGCTCCACTCAGCCCCAGTCACTCTGGACAGGTGAACAGCGCAGAGCCTCCGGACAGGGGAGGCAGGCCAGCGGAGGGTGGCCTGTACTCCCTACATGGCGGTGCTGACAGCTGTGAGCGCGCCAATCAGAGCCTGCAGGCCATCAGCATCCAGGAGTGGCTGCGCAAGATCC
>NW_006293791.1:25174-27017 GCF_000327345.1 Myotis davidii | reverse complement strand
TAACTAATAATTCCATTGGCTTTAAGCATAAGAAAGAAACAACAATGGAGCTGTTATCTGTTAAAAGTGTGGGCACAAATAGGTAGTTGGACCTTCCCTGAGGGGTCTCAGATTGGAGAGGGTGAAGGCCAGACTGAGGGGCCCTTCCCCCCCGCCCGAGTGCACGAATTTCCTGCACCAGGCTACTAGTCTAAATATATAATAACTAGGGGCCCAGTGCATCATTCATGTACCTTGAAAGGAACTGTGGGCTGCGAGGCTGCGGTGGGCACAGGGGCAGGTGGCTCATCCTACACACCCCTGCCCAGCCTCCAGCCCCCTGTCTGCCAGCAGACCTGCTCCCACCACCACCACTCCCATGCGCTGACGCGCCAGTCCCACTTACACCCACTGACAGTGCAGAGTGATTGGGGCCAGTGCCAGCAGCAGAGGCAAGCAGCATCTGCTGCGCCGATGGCCCCTCAGGAGCTGGGGAAGGTGGAGAAGTTCTCAGGGGTGATTTGGGCTGGCAGCCGCTTTCCTGGATATTTAAATTATTTAGGCTGCTCTTATGAGGGTCTACAAATGCCTGAATCAGGCAGCAAGAGGAGGAAGCTACAATGAGCCCTTACTACAAAGGCTTATTCTGTTTGCTCTTTCACTGAGCACTCAAATAATAACGATGGCAAATACTGATTCTGTTTTCTCCCTGCCAGAGGGGCCGGCAGCTGCTGCTCACACCAGCTGATGGCACTGAGTGATCAGGACTGGTGCCGGGCATTGGCAGCAGGTGCAATTGGTAGTTCCAGCGCCGGGCCGGTGCTGGCAGCAGGTGTGAGCACAGGGCAGGACAGCAGCGTGTGGGAGCAAAGAATTTTCAGTAACCACCAGAGGCTCGCCCTAATGACAGCAACTGGCACCCTGCCTTGGTCTGGTGCCCTCGCTCACTTGCTCAACCATCCCACCACTGCCGATGCCTGCCATGTTCTGTGCATGCCCCTTCATGGTCAGCACACATCATAGCAACCAATTGTTTGGTTGTTCCGCAGTTCATTCTATTTGCATATTAGCCTCTTATTATTTAGGATACTTCTGGAGGATTTTAAGGGAGAGATCGATAGCAATATAATCATAGTAGGGAACTTTAACAGCCCACTGACAACACTGTATAGGTCTTCTAGACAAAAAATCAGCAAGGAAACAGCAATCCTAAACTGCACACTAGATTAGTTGGAATTAATTGACATTTATGAATCATTATATCCCAAGGTTATAGAAATATATATTCTTCTTAAGTGCACATGGAATATTTTCAAAGATATACCACATCTGAAGACACAAACTAAGTCTCTACAAATTCAAGAAGATTGAAATTATATCAAGCATCTTCTCAGATCACAATTTCATGAAATTAGAAATCAACTACAATAAATATGCTCAGAAACATTCAAACACATGGAGGCTAAATAGCATGTTATTAAACAATGAATGGGTTGCCAAGGAGATCAAGAAAGAAATAAAAGGGTGACCAGCAGGAAGGTAGGGAGGAAGAGACTGTGAGAGCGCAAGGAAGTGATAGAGGAGTGTGTGGACGTGTGTGGTGTGTGTGTATGAGCTAGGGACAGTTAGATTCTGCAGGTCTTCTAAGGGGCTGCTAAACCGGGCAGTCTTAGGCGGCAGAGTCCCGCTCCCTGTGTGGACACTCCTGGGCGGCCAGCACAGGCACAGCAACCACGCCATCTTGGGAAACAGAGCTGTTTGAGACTAGGATCCTGGCCTCAGCACCACCCAGTCTGATCTCAGACGCATACCAGGACCCTGCAGCCACTGGGAACAGAGACCTGTGACCCCAGCTACAGACCTG
>NW_006293791.1:19717-21657 GCF_000327345.1 Myotis davidii | reverse complement strand
GAAGCTGGAGGGGCAGGTGGGGGGGGGGTAAGAGATCAACCGAAGGGCTTGTATTCATGCATATAAGCATAACCAATGGACATAAGACACTGGGGGGTAGGGGAGGCCAGGGGATTGTCAAGGGCAGTGAAAAAAAAGGAGACATATGTAATACTCTTTGTAATACTTTAAGCAATAAGAAAAAATAAGTAAATTTTAAAAATTTAAAAAAAGACAAAGAAATAAAAAAACTTTCTGGAAAAAAAATGAAAATTAACACACAACAATCCAGAATCTTTCAGACACAGTGAAAGCAGTCCTGAATCGTAAGTTCATAACACTGCAGGCCTATCTCAAAAAACAAGAAAAACTTATACTAAACTATGTAACCCTACAAAATAAAGAATTAATAAGAGAACAAGAAATGTCCAGAGTAAGTGGAAGGAAGAAAATAAAAAAGATAAGAGTGGAAATAAATGACATAGAGATTAAAAAAATATAAAATATCAATAAAACCAAGAGCTGGTTCATTGAAAAGATAAACAAGATTGATGAACCGTTAGCCAGACTTATCAAGAAACAAAGAGAGTGGACCCAAACAAATGAAATAAAAATTGAAAGATGTGAAGTAACAACTGACTCCACAGAAGTACAAAAGATCATAAAAAAAATACTATGAATAACTGTATTCCAACAAGCTGGACAACCTGAACAAAATGGACACATTTGTAAAAAAAAAAATACAGTCTTCCAAAACTCAATCAGGAAGAATCAGATAACTACTGATGAAATTGAGGCAATAATGAAAAAAACTACTGGCAAAGAAAAGCCAGGATCCAGAGGTTTTCACAGGAAAGTTTAACCAAACATTCAAAGAATTAACACCTATCTTCCTGAAACTATTCAAAAAATCCAAGAGAAAGGAACACTTCCAAGCTTTTTTTTATGAGCCTAGCATTAGCCTAATTCAAAGCTAAATAAAGACATTACAAAGGAAGAGAATTTTAAGCCAATGTCGTTGATGAACATAGATGCTAAAATCATCAACAAAATTTTAGCAAATCAAATCCAGCAGTACATTAAAAAGTTCATACATCATGACCAAGTGGGAGTTATTCCGTGCATGCCAGGCTGGTATAGTATTTGCAAATTAATAAATGTGTTTCAGCACATAAACAAATTGAAATAAAAAAAATCACATTATCATATCAATTGTAGAAAAAAAACATTTGACAAAATCCAACACCCTTTTTTTAAAAAAATATAAACTCTCAGCAAAGCAGGACTAGAGGGATCAAATCTCAAAATAATGAAGGTCATATATGACAAACCTACAGCTAACATCATATTCAATGGGTAAAAAACAAAAACCATTTCCCTTAAGAACAGGAACAAGACAGGGATGCCCACTATCACCACTCTAAGTCAACATAGTAATGGAAGTCTTAGCCACAGCAATCAGACAAGAATAAAAAATGAGACATCCAAATTGGAAAGGAGGAAGTAAAACTGTCATTATTTGGTATAGTGGTTGAGTGTCAACCTATGAACCAGTAGGTCATAACTCAATTCCTCGTCAAGGAACATGGCCGGGTTGCAGGCTCGATCCCCAGTGTGGGTCATGCAGCAGGCAGCCAACCAATGATTTTTTCTCATTATTGATGTTTCTATTTCTTTCTTTCCCTCTCTGAAATCAATATATATCTTTTTAAAAAGAAATCCCTAAAGACTCTATAAAAAACTACTAAATGAATTTGGTAGCTTAGCAGGATACAAAATTAACACCCCCAAATTGATGGCATTTTTATATACCAATAATGAACTCTCAGAAAGAGAAAATTTTAAAAAATCTCATTTATCATTCCAACAATAAAATGAAGATACTTAGGAATAAACTTAACCAAGGAGGTAAAAGACTTGTACTCGGAAAACTATAGGACGTTGAAAAAAGAGATAGAGGT
>NW_006293791.1:6076-17564 GCF_000327345.1 Myotis davidii | reverse complement strand
GGTAGGGGAGGTGATGGTAAAGGGGAAAGAGCAACCAAAGGACTTACATGCAGGCATAGAGGCCTGACCAATGGACACGGACAACGGGGGGGTGGGGGGTGGAGGGTGATGCGGGGACAGGGACACACATGTAATATCTTAATCAATAAAAAATATATTAAAAAAAATAAACTCAAAATGGATATAGGACTTAAATATAAGTTATGAAAACATAAAACTCTTAGAGGAAATCATAGGCGGCAAAATCTCAGGCATATCATGTAGCAATATCTTCACCGATACATCTCCTAAGCCAATGAAAACTAAGGAGAAAATAAACAGATGGAACTACATCAAAATACAAAGCTTCTGCACAGCAAAAGAAACCATGAAAAAGGTGAAAAGAGAACATATTTGCCTATGATACAAGTAATAAGGGGTTATTTTCCAAAATATATAAGAAATTCATACAACTTAACAAGTGCAAAACAAACAATCCAATTAAAAAATGGGCAAAGGACCTAAATAGATACTTCCTCAAATTGGATATACAAAACACCAAGAGACATATGAAAAAATCCTCAGTCACTAATCATCTAAGAGATGCAAATTAAAATAACAATGAAGTATCAATTCACAGCTCTCAGAATGGCTACCATCAAGAAATCCACAAATGACAAATGTTGGCAAAGATGTGGAGGAAAAGGGTACAATAAAGATAAATTTTAAAAAATTAGCCTGCTATATTTGGTCAAACATTTATTTAAGTCACTTCTAATGCCTTGGCAGGACCAGACCAAATGATTTCGTGGGCCTTATACAACCCTGGAGCCGGACATTCCCTACTCCTGGATAGATAAAGGATTATACATATATACATATGACTATAAAACATTTTAAGTATAGGAAATTAGATGAGCATGATTGTACCTATCATCAATAACATCAATGGCAATGTTAATAGTGATGAAAATATAAGTATAGGCTCTGTAAGTCAGGGCTTATAGCAGAGGCTCAATAAATGCTTGTCAAATTACTGAATGAATGCTATAGGGGACCTTTGTAGAATGAAAGACCATATATACCCATTGATTGGGCATCTTCCCTTAGTACCTGAATTTGTGCTTTTAAATACCATTTTGTACATTTTCTAATAAAAATAAAAAGGGTAGGAAATAAATATAAAATATAGAGGTAAAAAGAGTAGAAAATAAAATCCTACCCTGGGGTGTGGCTACTTATTAATTTACAGAAGGCTTTTTTTCACTGGACTCTTTACCATACTGCAATATAGTGTAGTGGTTAAGAACAGTGTCTCTGGACCAGGCAGACTAGGCTCAAGGTCAAGCACTGCCACTTAACTAGCCATGTCTCCTTGGGAAAGTCACTTAACCTCTCTGACTCAGCTATCTCATCTTTAAATGGGTACAAAAATAACACCTCACAGGATTGTTTTGAGGATTAGGGAGGTGGGTTATCAGATTATGTAGACGAATGTACCCCCAAAGATGTCATGCTCTAATCCCTGGAACCTGTGTTATCTTATATGGCAAAAGAGGCTTTACAGATGTGATTAAGTCAAGGATCTTGAGATGGAGAGATTATCCTGGGTTACTTGGTGGGTCCTTATAAGTGAAAGAGGGAGGCAGGACAGTCAGTGACACGGCGATGTAAAAGACTTGATCACGCAATTGGCATGGATTAGTGGTTGAGCGTTGACCTATGAACCAGGAAGTCAAGGTTCCATTCCAGGTCAGGACACATGTCCGGTTGCAGGCTTGATCCCCAATGTGGGATGTGCAGGAGGCAGCCAATCAATGATTCTTTCTCATCATTGATGTTTCTATCTCTCTCTCCCTCTCCCTTCATCTCTGAAATAAATAAAACAAATATATATATGAAAAGACTTGATCAGTCTTTGCTAGCTTTGAAGATGGAGGAAGGGGACTATTGAGTTAGGGGTGTGGGCCACTTTTAGAAGCTGGAAAAGGCAAGGATCTAGATATTTCTTATAACTTTCAGAAAGAAGACAATCCTTCTGACATCTTGATTTTGAGTCAGTGAAATCCATTTCTGATTTCTGACTTCCAGAACTGTACAATAATAAGTTTGTGGAGCTTTAAGTAACCAAATTTGTAGGTAATTTGTTATAGCAGCAGGATACTAATCTAGGTGATTATTACCCTATTTACAACTTCTTCACTTCTGGCTTTTCTAAACTTTCTTTCTAGGGCAATGTAATTTTAAACACTCCTCCAAAATCAAAATGAATCTTTTTGTCCATGTGCACACTATTTTCCAGCAACTAGCTACTATTAATGTCAAGGCAGCCACCTGTTAAGAGTAGCTCCTATTGCCAGAGTGACTCAGTTAATTGAGCATTATTCCATGCACCGAAAGATTTTGAGTTAGATTCATGGTCAGGACACATATCCAAGTTTCAGGTTCCATCCCAGTTGGGGAGCTTATGGTAGGCAACCAATGGATGTTTCTCTCTCACTCACATAGAGGTCTCTCTGTCTCTCTAAACATGTCCTTAGGTGAGGAGGATTTAAAAAAAGAGTTGTTCTCCTTCTCTGCAATGGACAATGGACAAGGGGCCTCTGAGGTAAGCTGCAAGGCTATATTTAAAACATCCTCTTTAGGTTTTCCACTTCCACATGGAAAATCATGTGCTTTAATCAATGGCTTATGCAATGAGTTGGGTCATAAAAACCGTGCTCTGAGTTCCTCTTCAGTGAAAAGCGAACTCCTAATTATGGCCCTTTATTATTATTTTTTTTTTTGGCAGGGGGTTCTGAGCTTAACATAGAAGTCCTGGAGTAGGAGTCACTCCTGCTGGTTGAAGGCCCATGAGAATTAGAGTAATTCCTTAACTAATAAAGAATTTAAAGATTAAATAAATAAATAAATAAATAAATGAATAAATTTATAACACCATAAAAAATAAAAATAATAAAAAAATAAAATACTACATGGGTTTAAAAAAAAAAGAATTAGAGCGATAGGACCAGGAGAAAGGGTAGAGAAAAAGAAGTTGGTAAGTCAGAGGGAGGTTGTAAGGAAAACAAATAAACAATCCAGCCAGATAATGGTAAATGAGAGACGGCATCTTCCCGGGCTCTGTTCCAGTTTCTGAAATTTTCCACATAAGACTCAAGGGTGGCGCACCTGCCCCTGGAGGCTGGGCTGGGCCCGCGAGCCTGGGGCAGGCTGGAAATGCCTGTCTGGGAAAGCTACTGCCGGGGCGGGGTGGTCCGGAGATGGTTGGGAGGAGTCATGGGGCGTGAAGAAGAAAGACTACATCTCCCAGGCCTCCACGCTTTCCAGCTGGAGTCCTAGGGCGCTGACTGCTCCCCAGTTTCCGTAGGGAAGCGCCGGGCTACTGCACCTATTGTGTGTCGCGATCTCGCTCTCCGCTTCCCGCTCGGGTGTCTGTGGAGGAAGGCTACGTTTCATTGCCGCCTCGGCTTAACCCCTCCGGTGCCTAACAGGACAGTAAGCCGGCTCCCTGGGATCAGGAAAAACTCCTGGGAGCTGAAGAACTCGGGTAACAAGACCCTAGGGTGCAAAAAAGTCAGTTGAAGAAGGAGCACGAGTGCTAGGGCTCGGCACTCCAGCTTTGCTGGGGTGGGGCAGAGGCGCTGGCTTTAAGAAGGGGGAGGGGAGAGTGCAATCTGGATTGCCCGCGGACTTCGGCAAAGGAAATCTGCGAGCTCGGAAGCGAGGAGCAGGGAGGAGAGAGGAGGGGCGGCTCCCATCCCCAGCTCCCGCCCCCGCCTACACCCTGGGAGGGCTGAAGTATTCACGTTTGCACTTAGAAGGATCCCTCCCGTCTCTGGTGGCGAGCTGGGCTGCGGTTTCTGCTGCCGGTCTGGGGAGGTGATGCCTAGGGGGTATGCTGATTGCTAAGCAGCACCCCGCTGGGATCCGACTGCTTTAGTTACCTTTCCAGGTCACCTGAAGCAATCCTAGGATCGCCCGTTTCCGGTTCAGACCAGCCAGGTCTCCCCAGGAATCTCATCAGAACAGGTATCTGTCCTCCAAGGGGAGGGAGGATGCGAATAATCCATCCCATCAGCTAACCCTACTGTGCCACTGATGTTCTTGGTCTTTGTATCTTTCTTTTCTCCTCTCAACCCCCGCCTTCAGAACCATGGGGCATCCCCCTCTGGAGTTCAGGGACTGCTATCTGGACAGTCCCAATTTTCGCGAGAGGCTCAAGTGTTATGAGCAGGAGCTGGAGAGGACCAATAAATTCATCAAAGACGTGATCAAAGACGGCAACGCGCTAATCAGCGCAATGAGAAGTAAGTGAAAGGCTTGGGGATGAGGTGTGTCCTTCCTTGATCCGGTGGTTCCGGCCTTCAAGCTTTTTTCTCACCGCAGGGGGAGGGGAGGATTTAGAACATTGGGCCTTTACTTTTAGTGGCCTTGACTTTGTAAGACTCGATCTATTGCTGTGCCAGGGACCCTCTTGCTCTGCAACTATCATGGCACATTGTTCCAAAGGGACACTCTGCCTGTACTCTCAGACATGTTTAGCATCCATGCCTGCCGCAAGGGGACATCCAAGCTGACCAAGTAACTGCTCCAGCACCTCCTAAAGAATTGGGAATTAGGGTCAGCAGCTTGAGTAGTGGTTTTGCCCTGGTCTCTAGTTGCTACAGGTAAGTGTGGGGACAGTAAAACATTCACATGGCAAGTTATTTTCTAAGGAAAGCACGTTTGCCCTGGTGATTTTTTTAAGTTACTGAACTATGGTTTTGGTTAAGGTCAGTCTAAGCTCAGAATTACTGGATGGCTTCACATGCCACTGAATTCTGCTTGAGTGTGGAACAAACAAAGACCTGCCTAGTCTCTGGCACAAGGAGCCTACCCCCCAGGGAGCAAATTACAGGGGTAGGGTTGGGAGCCATAGGACTCAAGGAACCTCACCTAGCTTGGCTTTCCCAGTGGTCACAGACAGCTGTGGGATTCCGACCCCCCACCCCTAGTGTGTGGAGTTTTTATTTCTGCAAGTTAGCAGAAGGCTTGGAGTAAGAGAAAGAATAATAAACATCCCCAACAAGAGTGCAGGCAAATCAATCCTTTGTGCCAAAGTATATACCCAGAAGAATGGATAATAGTGATTGGGTGGAGTGATAATTATTTTTTTCTTTTCTTGGCTGAAAGATGATTGTGAAAAATAAAATCAGACTCACTGGCAAAAATGTCCTGTACGCTTATAACTTCGTTCTGAGTGGATTTATCCCGAATACACTGTGTCCAGGTCCAGTGTGGGGACCTTCTTAAGGCAGATGCAGCCAACCAAGAGCAGGGAGGGAGAAAGGCTTGGAGCATCAACACAATGGTAACTACTACCAGCTGGTTTTTGTTATGTAGCTCTTCCAATTTGCCCCTCGGAATCTGTGCTTTCCTGGCACATGCTGTCTGCCTACTTTAGTCAGAATATATAAATTGTCCAAGTGACTGCCTGTCATTTGATTGAATTCCTCAGAAAGTTTCTAGATGAAATTATTTAGAATGGTATGTATGTAGCTGGTTTTTGAAGGTAAAGTTTTTAGACGAGTATACTCGTCGACGACTGAAAAAAGAACATTTTGTGAAAACGTGTATACACGTTTCTGCCGGGGAAGGGGTTAATGGTTTGTCCTGTTGTGGCAGCACCTTAAAGATGGCGTATTTGATGTTGATCCTTAGAGACTTATAGGCTTTGGGATGTTTCTCCACTGAAGAGTTCACTTAAAGATTAAAGATATGCAGGTTGTGCCAGAAAGGTAGTTAGAAAGGTGAGGGTTCACCAAAAGGAAAAGGGGGAAATGTTCGGGTTTTCTTTTTATTTACTTATTCCAGTAAACTGCTTGGTGTAGTATCCAAAGTCAAGTGAAGCTCCTCATAAAGCCCCAGGAAGGAAGTTTATGAAGTATAAGGTAACTTGAAAGTATTTGTGTTAAAATAAAATGACCAGCTAAGGCATATCATAGAGATTAAGATTCATAAGAAAAAGTAAACAATTCAATGAAACATTTGAGGAAGGCAAAAGCTTAGTAAGCTAGGAGCAAGAATTAGTTTTATTCTTTCCTTTTCTGAGTCTGAGGCTGGTAAGAGTCAAAAATTATGCAGGCCTAGACCTTTGAATATGTGCAAAAGATCCAAGAGCTATTTTGACCCAGGGGCCTTCTTGATATTTTACAGTGGTTTTCTGTTTCTGAATATGCATAGAAAGCCCAAAAGAAGACAAGTAGGAAATAAAACCAAGAAGCTAACCCATACTCCATTTCTTTCCTGTAAGTTGCATGATTCTAAAACCGTAATTAGCAAGAGGCAAAGGCTGGATGTTTTTCAGTGTGTTGACCACAGTTATGTTTATACTCCCATTCTGCTTCTTCATGCTGTGCTAGCTGGGCATCGGTTTGAGAGTAGGTGGGGGTGGGAGGAAAACAAATGTAGACTCTTGCTTTGTGTGGAAGAAAAAGAAGAGAACACTGGGAATTGGATTTTTAAGACTTGGTTTACCATCCTGGCTTCATCAATCTGGGATAAGATGGCACAAATCACTTACTTTATCTGTAAAGTAGGGGTAATTATAGCCACCTCACAGGACTTTTTTAAGGCTCAAAGAAGGTAATAGATTATGAAAGTGTTTTGTAAATGGAAAGAGCTAAATATTGTAAGTTGTTCATAATACATCTTCAGTTTAATAATATATCTGCTGGTGAATGTGTACTTGTCAGGAGGTTTCTGAAGGGAAATGCATCAGCAGATATAGTTGGGAGCATATTTTTGTTATCATCTTGTTGGAAAATGTTACAGCAGTTCATTTTGTATTCATGTGTGTGGATTCATTTTGTCACTTGGAGTCTGGCATTAAAAGTCAGGGAAATGATTGATACCTTATTTATTTAAATTATGAAGCTGACCATGGAATCAAATGGCTAGTGTTTCTAGGAATTAATGAAGCATGGTGCATGGTGCTGTAAACCCCCGCTGCAGTTTTTGTGACAGTTGTTAGCCTAGGTGGAACTTGATTTTTACATTTATCCTGCTCAAGTCTGATTTTGTACAGAGCTCTAGATGAGGTTTTAGTCACAACTGTGTGTGATGCTGAATTTATTAAATGTAGGTCCTGTTTGAATATTTAGATTTGCTTAGCTCTGTGCTCAGAGATAATTGAGGTTATTAATGATATTCAACATGTTTTCCTTGGGAATATGGTTGATTCCCCCTTTAAATTTGATCCAATTATAATTGTTGAAGTATAGGATGAAGCTTATAACTTAAAGTAATGAAAATAAACACACTGCTACTCTGAAGGTGAGTAATATTGCCCTTTTTTTCTGTTTGTTCTTTGTTTTTATGTTGGCAGTTTTGGTCCCTGATGTGTCTGAATATTTTCTAAGCTAGGTATTCGGAACAAGTATCCTGTGGCTCCTGCTTATATCCCAATGGAACATGATATACCTTATAAGTGTTATTTATAGTTCCATAAATACATACCATTCATTCAGTAAATATTTTTGCACATACTATGTTTAAGTCATTGTTCTCAGGGCTATTAAATATGTGACAGAGTGAGTCACAGATGGATCCAGCCCTAAGGAGTTCCCAGACAAGATATAGGGAGAGATCAGTATTGTATAAGATAGTAAATATGGATCAGAGCCATAAGAGTGGGACAGGTAGATACCATTGTGTGTGACATCAGAAGGAGAGCTCATTTCCCAATGGGAGGACAAAGAAAAAGGAAGAAAGAGCATTGGAATTGGTCAGAATGAATAACACTTACCACTTGTTTAACTGTTCCCACGTGTAATGTATTCAAATCTTGCAACAGCCTTAAGAGGTAAGGATTATTATTCTCATGTTATAGATGAGAAAACTGACCATTAGAGGCCTTATATAACTTTCTCTACTAATAAGGGCAAAAGTCTGAATTAGAACCCAGACCTGACCCTAAAGCCCTGCTTATTTCATTACATTGCACTGTATTTAGGACAGGGCATTTATTGGAGTAGTAATGACACAGAATGTAAAGGGACAGCAAATAATTCAAGTCATATGGAATATGAGGTGCAGGAAGGGAAGTTTGGGAGATAAAGTTAGAATGGAGGGTGAGGAACTGTTAAATACTTCAGACTTAAAAATATATATATATATATTTTATTGATTTTAGAGAGGAAGGAAGAGGGAGAAAGGGATAGAAACATCAACGATGAGAGAGAATAATCGATTGGCTACCTCCTGCACACCCCACACTAAGGTTCGAGCCTGGAACTCGGGCATGTGCCCTGATCGGAAATTGAATTGTGACCTTCTGGTTCATAGGCTGATGCTCAACCACTGAGCCACACTGACCGGGTACTTCAGACTTTTTAAAATTAAACTTATTGGGGTGACATCATATGATTCTTAACTTTTTCTGTCTGACTTATTTCACTTAGCATAATATTCTCAGGGTCCATCTATGTTGTTGCAAATGGCAGTATTTCATCTTTTCTTATGGCTGAGTAGTATCCCATTATATATATGTACCACATCTTCTTTATCCAATCATCTATCAAGGGACACTCCAGTAGTTTCCATGTCTTGGCCACCATGAATGATGCTGCAATTAACTTTTCTTCATAAGCAGGGAGTACTAAAATGTTTTTGATGGGAGAGAGGCATGGATTGAGCTGTGTGTTATAAAGATTCATCTGATAGTGATGGGTAAGGTGTTAGCAATTTCACACAAATATTCGTGAGTTTTCAGCAGTTAATTGGCAGCTTAAATTTTCTTTGATGTAGCACAGGGGTCTGCAAACTTCTATAAAGGGTCATATTTTAGGCTTTGAGGGCCATGCAGTCACTGTGGCAATTAACTAATTGCCATTGTTATGAGAAAACAGGTATAGATAATACGTATATGAAATGAGAATGGCTGTCTTCTAATAAAACTTGATTAGCATTGAAATGTGAGTTTCACATAACTTTTATATGTCACAGAATATTATTCTTCCTTTGAATTTTTTAATTGTTTAAAAATGAAAAAACCATTGTCAGCTCAGCTAGGGTACATACAAAAATAGGTGGCTGGCTGGGTTTGTCTCTGGTTGTAGTTTGTGGACCTCTGATATAACTAGTTAACCTAAAAAAAAAAACCTAAGTGGATTTTTATGGGTAAGGCAGTGAATATAGCTATTGGGAAAATATTTCACATTTTCTATAAACTAGTTTTACTTTGTCATGCTGTTAATTATGCCTGCTCTAGATTCAGGGATCACAGGCTCAAATGCTGTGAGAGGCCAAGGAGAAAACAGAAAAATATGAAGCTCTTGGAAGTGGGTTAATAGGATTGGAGTGATTGGGGTAAAATATGGCAGCCTTACCCCATTCAAAAGGTCTTTACTGCCGTAACCGGTTTGGCTCAGTGGATAGAGCGTTGGCCTGCGGACTGAAGGGTCCCCGGTTCGATTCCGGTCAAGGGCATGTACCTTGGTTGCGCGCACATCCCCAGTGGGAGGTGTGCAGGAGGCAGCTGATCGATGTTTCTCTCTCATCGATGTTTCTAGTTCTCTCTCTCCCTTCCTCTCTGTAAAAAAATCAATAAAAATATATTTTATAAAAAAGGTCTTTACTTACTTTAAAAAAAATGTGCTACCTAAATAAAATATATTCATAGCCTAAATTCAATTAGGTTGCAACTCCTGAGCTAGATGATCTAGCTGTATCAGTCTGTGAGTCTTAGATTTTAACTGGCTGGGAAAGTGGAAGGTAACAGAAATTTCTCTGTGGAAGTACCACTGTACACTGTTTGCAAGTGATTAAGGAAGGAGGATGGTATAATGGGAAAAAAATCATAGAAATTATGTCTAGATATCTGGGTATGGTGCTAATTCTGCTTCTAATGGAATCTGTGACCTTGGTAAGTTATTTCACTGGGGCCCTAGGTCTGCAGCTTTATAAAGGTGGGGACCTATAAGCTCACATTCAGCTCTAACATTCCATGACTTTTTAAAAAAAATCCTCGTCCAAGGTTATGTTTTTACTGACTTTTAGAGAGAGAGGAAGGAGGAAGAGATAGAAGGGGAGGGAGAGAGGGAGAGAGAGAGAGAAAGATAGAGAGACACATCAATGTGAGAGAAACATCGATTGGTTGCTTCCCGTATGCACCCTACCTGGGGATTGAACCCACTATCTAGGTATGTGCCCTGAACAGGAATTGAACCCACAACTTTTTGGTATATGGGGCAATGCTCCAGTCAACTGAGTCATCTGGCCAGGTCTCCTGACTTTTTTTTAAATTGCATTCTATATTGTATTTTAATCATTTGGGAAATGAATAAGCCAATTATAGCTTCTAACTTTATGCCTACATAAAATTGCAAAATTATTTTAGTGTTCATGACAATATTTAATTAACAATTTTTATTTTTTTATTATTTTTTAAAATATATTTTATTGATTTTTTACAGAGAGGAAGGGAGAAGGATAGTTAGAAACATCAATCAGAGAGAAACATCGATCAGCTGCCTCCTGCACACCACCCACTGGGGATGTGCCTGCAACTAAGGTACATGCCCTTGACTGGAATCAAACCTGGGACCTTCCAGTCTGCAGGCTGACTCTCTATCCACTGGCACAGAGAGAACCTGGGTGTTTGTTCCAACCCTGCTATTAGCTAGCTATATAACATTGAATAAGCTTCTAGTTTCATCAGCCTGAGTTTTCCCATTTGTAAAATTAGAGGTCTGGTCATTGAGCTTCAGGGTTCCTTTTGGCATGATCATTTTTTCTGGACTGTCAACTGTCTTGCTCAAATAGTTAGACCAACCTCAATAGATTCTAACAAAAACTTTGGAGCCAATTTGTCTTTAATCTGGGAGAATGGGCAAAAGGAAAATCTAACTGCTGTGTCCAACATGAGCAGATGACTTGAACTGTGTTAGCCTATCTGATTATCTTCTTGAATGTATCTTGACAGGTGTTAACCTGATGCCCTTCAATTCTGTCCTGAATAGCTCTATAGTGAGGGAGAACAAAGCATTTAATCCCTTTGGGGTGGGTGTAGTGCCATGGTGTACAAGGAGGAGTTGGTTATGTAATATACATTCTCAGTCTGCCGACATCCTGTCATGATCCCAGTGATATTTGATTAGTGCCTTGGAGCACATGGAGTTATTTTAGATATCCTCCAGAATAACTCAGATCAGTGTAATGAGTATGTGTTATGGTACTGATGTTAGTAGAGATGAAGCAATGTCAAATGGAATTTGGTGGAGATTATGTTGTCATGTTTATTGGAGGCCCTCAGCAAACCAGATTCCAAAGTAACTAGACTGGGGTGAGTTCTGTGAGAACTAAGGTGGAAAGTGAACCAAGCCAGGCTTTCAGTGTGACCATGTATAGAAGCTGTTTTTTTTTTTTTTTATTTTAAAAAATTTATTTTTGATTTTTACCACCATTTTGGTGTGTTTGATCAAGATGGATGTAATGCTGATGAAATTTAGGGAAGCCAGGGATGGGG
>NW_006293791.1:0-5829 GCF_000327345.1 Myotis davidii | reverse complement strand
TATCCACTGAGCCAAACTGGCTTATCCACTGAGCCAAACTGGCTTCGGCGAAGCTGTGTTTTTTTAAGTGATGGGGGATGGTGTTGGGGTAGGATAAGGAAATTTATGGCTTGACCTGCTTGTTAAGAAAAGTTTTCCAATCAGAGTTAAGAGTGATGAAGGAAAATTGCCTTGTAGCTTCATTTTTATAGCCTCATTTTTAAAGCATAGCCAGAATTTTTTGTTTAATCTAACATCTGTTTCTCTAATCAGTTAATACAGAAATTTCCTAAAAGCCCATGAGGATCTGGAAACATATTTTTCCAGGGGAGTACTCTGGAAATCTTGAGCTAATTTTTTTGTGTGGGGTGCATGGTCTCATGATGCTTTTTCTGGCTTGCATCAAGTGTTAAAGCCTTGCATAATGTAAAGGCAATTCAATAAGGTTTTACTAAGCACCTACTTATGTGTCAGGCACTATCCTGGAAATTGGGGATACAATGATGAATAAGATTGCTATGAGCATACATTAAATACTTGATTACCCACTTAAATAATTTAATTACAATTGTGAGAAGAGCTACAAAGAAGTTGAGTGTATGATATATATTCTATCACATGTTACAGAGTGGGGCTTTGTGGGGATAAAAAGGAGCTAGACCAGTGGTTGCCAACCTTTCGGACCTCACGGTCCACCACTGGTCCTCACACCACCAGTTGGCGACCACTGCTCCAAAAGTTTCCTTGAACCAGTGGTTGCCAACCTTTCAGACCTCACAGATCACCAGTGGTCCACGGACCACTGGTTGACGACCACTGAGCTAGACCCTGGGGATGTAACTGTCCATAGGGGAAAAGAATAAACCAAGGAAGAAGAGCTCCT
Source organism: Myotis davidii (assembly GCF_000327345.1). Classification (NCBI taxonomy): domain Eukaryota; kingdom Metazoa; phylum Chordata; class Mammalia; order Chiroptera; family Vespertilionidae; genus Myotis; species Myotis davidii. The sequence continues at coordinate 4,967 of NW_006293791.1, read as the reverse complement.
AAGTCAAAGCTCCCAGTTTTACTCTCTTGGTAGTTAATGGCCATGGTAATGAGCAATACTTTTTACCTAATGCTTCTTTCTCCTTTTATAAATATACTAGAGGCCCAGTGCATGAAATTCGTGCCTGGGTAGGGTCCCTAGGCCTGGCTGGTGATCAGGGCCAGTCAGGACCTCTGGCTACTGCTGGGGCTTCCCTTCCCTGGCTGCTGGCTGCCAGCCAGGGCCTTCCTTCGTTTTGTGCTGCCCTCTGGTGGTCAGTGCACATTATAGTGAGCGATTGAATTCCTGGTCTCCCTGTCGAACTCCTGAGGGGACACTTTGCATATTAGCCTTTTATAAATATAGATAAAAATGTTTTTTTTTAATAGGTAGCACATGAACATGGTACAAAATTCAAAAGGTACAAAAGGGTAAATCTTTTCCCTCCTCCTATGTCCAGTTTCCTAGGTCTCCACTTTAGAGGCAACAAGTGGCAACTGCTTGTTGAGCCTTAAAAACACTATCTCAGTGCTCCTTTCAACTTCTGCTTTCTCAAGATTGTGTTCTATTGTAGGCAAATTTCCAGGCACACTCTGACAAGATTTCTTTCAGATTGTACTTGGCGGGGATGGTAGACTAAAGATCTCAGAAAATCAACTCCTCCATAAAAGCAAAACAAACAAAAAACAAAAAAACAAAAAAAAACCTTCAGTACCAAAAATTGTCACAATCAACTTTTTCAGAGCTCTCGAAATTAGCCAAAAGTCTTGCAATAATCTGAAGAGTATTTCTTGATGAAAACATGGTGAACCTCTGAAGCATCAGGGATTTTGGCATTTTAACTTACCCTGCCTCCCATTTAATTCTCGAGACCTTTCTGATAGCCTTGAAAACCCATAGCTTCATAACCACAGCAGCTGTGGAAACCAGCAGCCTTTCAGTACCTGAGGGGGAAGACACAGTTTGTACCTCCTCAAAAACTCACATATCCACAGAGCTCATACCCACAACCTTGTAACTACTTAACCTATTTCAAAATTACCTAGAAAATCCCCATTCATAGGGCTTCTCATTATGTCACCTGACTTGGAGCTAGCTCAGTGGGAAAAGTTCTGTCCTCAGGGTTTTTAAGACCTGAGAGGACACCAGTTTCTCTCCTCTGGCTGAACTTGAGGCAGAGTTATAAATTGCCTGGGTGAGTGTTGAAGGAATGTCCTAACATACACATAGAACCCTTCAGCAAAAGGAAGTAGATTTAATGGTTGAAGACATTTAATGAGATTTATGAATACTCACTAGCTGGCCACTAAGATAACCAAGCAGAGACTTCAGTGTCTACACACTATAGGGAATATAAATATTACAGAATTAGTCCAAGAAAGACACTAAACAAACAAACAATGACAAAAACAACAATAACAATAAAACCTGGGGGTCAGAAACTGATTTCCAAAAATACCACTTTATATTGTCTAAAATATCCAATTTTCAATAAAAAAATGATCAGACATACAAAGAAACAGAAAAGTATGGTCCTTACACAGGAAAAAAAGCAATCAGTGAAAACTCCCTGATAGGGCCTAAATGTTGGAATTTAGACAAAAATTTAAATCAGGTAATGCAAGTATATTTAATGACATAAAGGAAACCATGTGTGAAGATTTAAAGGAAAGCATGAGAACAGTGTCTCACCAAAGACACACTCTAAGGACATACAAATTATTAAAAAGCACCAGATAGAAATTCTGTAGTTGAAAGTAAAATAACTGATATAAAAAATTCACTACATGGGCTCTACAATAGATTTGAGCTGGAAGAAAAAAGGAACTGTAGAACTTGAAGATAAGTAAGTCAACTGAGATGATCTAGTCTGAGCAAAATAAACAAAAAAATGAACAAAATTAATAGAGCTACAAAAACTGTGGGACACCATGAAGTGAATCAATGGGGGTCCCAGAAAGGAGCAGAAAGAATATTTGAAGGCATAATGGCTTAAAAATTTCTTAATATTTGATGAACAACACTAATCTCCAGATTCATGAAGCTCAACAAATTCTAAATTAGATAAACTTAAGAAGAGCTATACCTAGGTCCATTATAGTCAAACTGACAAAAACTAAAGACAGAATCTTGAAAGAAGCAAGAGGAAAATGACTCATCAGGTGAATGGGATCCTCAATTAGATCAAGAGCTGACTTATCCTTAACCGTGTAAACCAGAAGGCAAAGTACTGGAAAGAGAATGACAACCAAGAATTTTATGTTCATTAAAACTGTCATTCAAAAATAAGGGAGAAATTAATACATCGTCAGAGAAATAAAAACAAAAACAATTTGTCACTACCAGACCTGCCCCACAAGAAATACTAATGGGAATACTTCAGAATAAAATGAAAGTATGATAGATGGTACCTAAAATCTGCACAAAATATCAGGAGTGAATTAATCATCAAGATGGTGATGTAGTAAATGTGGTACTCACATCTTCCCACAACCACATCAAAATTACAATTAAAATACAGAACAACCATCATTCAGATCCATCTGAAATCTGACTGAATGGGAGCCCTGCAACTAGAGAATTAAACAAGAAACCACATTGAGACTAATAGGAGGGGCAGAGGTGCAGAACGGGCTGGTCTGACACCCAGGTGTGGCATTTTTATTTTTATTTTTTCAATCGGAAGGGATATCTTGGCTGAAGCCTCCCATGAGGAGGAAGGGGTCTCAATCCTACACCAGAACTGTCAGCCCTGGTTCCAGTGCTAAGAAGAGAAGTCCCTGTAACTTTGGGCTGTAAAAACCATCAGTTCCTCTTAAAGGGCCCATACATGGACTTACTCAAACTCACTCGTCTGAGCTCCAGTGCTAGGGCAGCAGCTTGAAAGGATCCAGGAACATTGGGAAGGAACTAAACTGTCTGGCATCAGTGCAAGACTGTGGGATAGCTTTCCCCCAGACAAAAGTGCTGGCAGATGTCATTGTTGCTATGCAGAAACCTCCCTCGCCACAGAGTTGACAGGCACTATATCTGAGTTTGCATCAACCTGGCCCACACTGTTTGCCCTGCCCTGGTGATTCCATGAGATCCTGTACCACCCAAATTGTAGGTCCACCCAAGCTGCATGCAGGGGCTTTTCCATATGAATGGCCTGTCCTGGCTCAGGCTTCAGACTTTCCTAAACTCTCAAATAAGTAGCACCTGGACTCAGTGTGCACCATACCTCTCAATAAGTGGCCCCAAGCCTGGCACTAGCAGCAGCTTTCCAAGGTTCACAGTTTGGCCTCTCCTGGGCACCTTCAAGACCAGCATAAGTAGCAGCCATCTGCAGATCACTCTGAAGCTCATTCCTAGAAGCCCCAGAGCCAGGGCACGTGGTGGACATCTTTAGACCACACCAGATTACATCTCTACCACATCCAAAAGTGACACACTCAAGGGGCAGACCAACTGAGCACCAAAGCCCCACTGAAGCAAGTCCTGCTCTACAGGGGTGTCTTCTGCACAGCAGCTCTTCTAATGTTGTTGCAGCTGGTCCTTACAGCCAATTGGCCTGGGGATCTTTTCCTCCCACTGACACCAACAGCAATCAAGACTCAACTACAACAGGATAATGCACACAGCCCATATAAGGGTGCACCTAGAGTGCCTAGCTCAGGTGACTGGGGAGGCTGAGCCACTGGGCCTTATAGGACACCTATTGCCCAAGACCACTCTACCAATTCCAGGAGACATTGCAACTCTATCTAATACATAGAAACAAACACAGGGAAGCAGTCAAAATGTGGAGACAAAGAAGCATGTCACAGATGAAAGAACAGTAGAAACCTCCAACAAAAGAACTAAATGAAATGGAAGAAAGCAAACTATTTGATAGTTTAAAACAATGGTTGTAACGATGGTCAAGGAACTTGGTGAGAGTCTCAAAGAACTTAGTGAGAGTTTCAAAGAACTTAGTGAGAGTTTCAAAGTTCTTAGTGAGAACATCAAAGACATAAAAAAGAACCAGTCAGAAATGAAGGACAAACTAACTGAAATGAAGAATAATTTATAGAGAATCAACAGTAGAATAGAGGATACTGAGAATCAGATCAGTGGTTTTGAATACGAGAAAGCAAAAAACACCCAATCAAAAGAGCAATGAGAAAAAAGAATCCAAAAATATGAAGATATAGTGTAAAAAGCCTCTGGGACAACTTCAAGTATCATAGGGGTACTGGAAGGAGAAAAGAGAGGGCAAGATATTGAAAATCTATTTGAAGAAATAATGATAGAAAACTTCCCCTACCTGGTGAGAGAAATAGACTTATAAGTCCAGGAAGTGCAGAGAGTCCCAAACAAGAGGAACCCAAAGAGGCCCACACCGAGACACATCATTTAAATGCCAAGGGTTAAAGACAGAGAGAATCTTAAAAGCAGCAAGAGAAAAGCAGGTAGTTACCTACAAGGGAGTGCCAATATGAATGTCAGCTGATTTCTCAACAGAAACTTTGCAGGCCAGCAGGGGATGGCAAGAAATACTCAAAGTGATGAAATGCAAGGACCTACAATCAAGATTACTCTACCCAGCAAAGCTATCATTTAGAATTGAAAGTCAGATAAAGAGTTTTACAGACAAGAAAAAAGCTAAAGGAGTTCACAACCACCAAACCAGTATTACATGAAATGTTGAAGGGTCTTTTTTAAAAAGTAGAGGAAGAAGAAAAAATAAGAATAATAAAATGGCAATAAATACATATCTATCAACAATTGAATTTAAAAATAAGAAAAAACAGACCTAGCTGGTTATGCTCAATGGCTAGAGCATTGGCCTGTGGACTGAAGGGTCCCAGGTTTGATTCTGGTAAAGGGCACATGTCCAGGTTGCTGGCTCGATCCCCAGTGGGGGGCATGCAGGAGGCAGCCAATCAATGATTCTCTCATCATTGATGTTTCTTTTTTTAATTATTATTATTTCTGATTAATTAAATCTTTATTGTTCAGATTAT
>NW_006293790.1:0-10769 GCF_000327345.1 Myotis davidii | reverse complement strand
GTTATGCTGAAAGAAAGCATTAGGCACCGTGCTAGACACAAAGGAAGTGATAGATCAAGTATCGCCATTATTACCATCCACAAGAGGCAGTTACATAAGTTCTAGGCATATAGTTAGCCATTGATCAATACTATTTAGCTTTCATTTTACACGTTAAAGACACTTAAGTATAGGTATGCATCAAAGTGCTTTGTAAGCATAAAGAACCTAGGCTATAGGTCAAAAGGTCCTTGGAAATTTAAATGTCATCATATCCATATGCTGGTAGGCTGTGATCTCTAGGGAGCATGGTCACAGTGAAGTCACAATAATCAGAAGTCTGGTTCTAGCCTTACAAGGTTAGAACATTAATCCCGTGGCTGATGTCCCTAGATATGGGGATGATGATTCACACTACAGAGACTCAGACAGCCCAGCTTGTACCCATGAGCTAAGAGGCTACCAGATCGATTCCCAGTCAGGGCACATGCCCTGGTTGTGGGCCTGATCCACGATGAGGGGCATGCAGTAGGCAACCGATCAATGATGTTTCTCTCTCATCGATGTTTCTATCTCTCTCTCTCCCTTCCTCTCTCTCTTAAAATCAATAAGAGACTGATATATAAGCCAAAAGAACAGGGTATTAATTTACTAGGAGAACTATCCTTGTCACGCCATCTAAAACTGCTTGTATTAGTATTACCCACACATTCTCTGTTTCTAGATAGTTCTTTTGGTTAAGTCACAGTGTGATTAGAAGGCTATTTGGTGCTTGTGGACTAAGGCAAAGAGAGAACTCTCCAGTTAGAAGAGGAGGAGGGCCCTAGCCAGTTTAGCTCAATGGATAGAGCACCGGCCTGTGGACTGAAGGCTCCCGGGTTCGATTCTGCTCAAGGGCACGTACCTCGGTGGCAGCTCAATCCCTGGCCCTGGTCAGGGCGCGTGTGGGAGGCAACCAATCAGTGTGTCGCTCACATTGATGTTTCTCTCTCTCTCCTCTGCCGTCCACCTTCTTTCTTAAAAAAATTAGTGGAAAAGTGTCCTTTGGTGAGGATTAACAACAACAAAATATAGTAAAATCAAATCAATAAAAATCTAATTTTTTTAAAAATTCTGCTCAAGGGCATGGACCTCGGTGGCAGCTCAAACCCTGGCCCTGGTCAGGGAGCATGCGGGAGGCAACCAATCAGTGTGTCGCTCACATTGATGTTTCCCTCTCTCTCCCTCTGCCGTCCACTTTCTTTCTTAAAAAAAAATTAGTGGAAAAGTGTCCTTTGGTGAGGATTAACAACAATAAAAAATAGTAAAATCAAATCAATAAAAATCTAATTTTTTTTAAAAAAGAAGAAGAGCAGGAGGCACTGTTTCCCATCCTTAGACTAGCCTTGCCAGGACAGATACGGTTCCAGAACAATGTTAGCCTCACACTGACGGGGGTGTCTGTTTTTTCCTAAATCTCACTTTCTAATGAACCCTTTTTTTGGATTGATTATGGATACAATTGATGAGGATGTGGTCCTATTATTTTGTTTTCTCTGCTCCTAGAATCAGTATCGTATGTAGTGTTTTGCCAGGGGCTCATGGAGTCAAGCAGGGCCGTTCTCAGATTCCATCGTTACCTGTTAGTCGGTGTGCGACCATGGACAGAGTTCTAACACCCTTGGGGCTTCCGTTTCTCACACAAAAGGAAACATGGGCCTTCCTCTTAGTTGTCCTGAGATGATGAGGTCACATTATTCGTTGAAGGCATTTGGTCTCAAATATCGAATACACTCCATAAATGGTCACTGGTATGCCTTTGCTCAAGGAAATAACTGAAATACACTATCTCTTCATGTATTTTTATGTGTTTTTTTGACCATGATGTTATCATGTCACCCTCTCCTCCCTGTCACTAACTTCAGGCTGTTTTCCAATCGCAGGTGTTTCTCATTTGGTATTGGCGAAGGAGCCTCCACCAGCCTCATAAAAGGCATTGCCCGGGCATCAGGGGGCGCGGCAGAATTTATCACAGGCAATGAGAGGATACAGTCGAAGGTGAGGAGCAGGCCTATGTCCAGGGGGATGTCCAGAGGGAGTGGGGGCAGGGGGCACCCTGCTGCAAGAGCTGAGGCAACCTATTGCCTCTAGGATTCATTTCTTTGTATTCCCAGGGCTTTGGGCTACAGACTCAATGGGACTACTTTTGTCTTTATGTGAACGGGGCCCCTGTAGTTTCTGGGGAAATGGCATCTAGTCCCAGCAGTTGGAAGCCCAGCAACAAAATGCTGGAAGAGGTCAGGGCTTTGTGTTGAAAACAAGAAAGAGAGAAACAAGAATTTTGCCTGCTGAGCTTGGCATTCCTAGTTGTGAGCTTTAGGACCTGGCGGGTCCTGTAAGTCTCTCCTCCATGCAAATGACACAAAGAACACAAGCAGGATGGCCCTGGCCTGTTTGGTTCAGTGGATAGAGCATCGGCCTGCAGACCAAAGGATCCCAGGTGTAATTCTGGTCAAGGACACGTACATCGGATGCTGGTTCCTCCCTGGCCTGGGCCCTGGTTACGGCATGTGCAGGAGGGAACTAATCAATGTGTTTTTCTGTTAGCACAAGGAGGCCTCCTCCACCTCTGGTTATAGTGCTGCGTTCCTCTTCCCCAGTTGGTGCCATTTCTAATCTAATGCCTACTTCTCTGTTACTTTATACACCTTCATTATGTGTCTCTGCCTTAGCTTCCTCGTGTGTAAAGCAAAAGAACACCCATCTCCTAGTGGAGTACGAGGGAGAAGGTCTACCATGGGTTGGGCTGCATAGCTCCTGGGGCATGAGGAACACTCAGGTAGTGGTAGGTATGGTGGCCAGTATGTACTTGTGGTGCTTATTCTGTTCTCTTCCCTCCGCCAGGCTCTCAGGGCCCTGAAGCGCTCTCTGCAGCCTGTGGTAGAGGGTGTTTCTCTGAGCTGGGATTTGCCTGCGGGTCTGTCCGCTAAAATGCTTTCCCCAGAACCAACTGTCATCTTCCGGGGTCAGAGGTTGATCGTCTATGCCCAGTTGACAGGGACGATGCCGGTGAGATTCGTTCTTGCTTGTTTCTCTAGCCAGAGTCGCCGCTGCCCCGAGCTCTGCCCCGGACGCTTGCCCGACAGGGTCAGCCTCCCTCCCCTCGCCATCACGTCCAGCCTCTGGTTTTCTGAACTACCTGGGTTTCTAGCCAGAAACTTTGAATGTGTGGGTTGGGGAGCTGCCCCGATTCTGCATCTCTCCTTGGGTGATCTCTCCCTCCCATCCTGTCTCCTCTTCTCTACTTTTTAGCCAGCAGAGGCAACAGGGAAAGTTTGCCTCAAGTACACCCTCCAGGGCACGCAGTTTGAGAATCAAGTGGCATTTTCTCTACAGCCCAAGTCGGATGCCAAGTAAGATTTCCATATTTCTTTCCTAGTTCCTTTCTTTTCTTTCTCCTTTCCCTCCCCTCTTCTCCCCTCTCCTTTCCTTTCTTTCCTCTCCTTCCCTTCCTTCCCCTTCCCTCCCCTTCCCTTTCTTCTCGTCTCTGCCATCTTAGGGGGTCAGTTTCCTGCTCTTCATTTTGGGTCAATGATTTCCCTAAAATCACTTTTCCTTTTCCGGCCACTCAGATTTCATCTCCCCCCGATCTTATGTTCCTCCCTGCACCATCCCCAGCCTGTCAGGGCTCTGAGCTTCAGGGACCCCTGACTCGCAGGGACGTTCCATGTCCAATGCTATTTTCTATTCAGGATTATGATGGGGATCTGATGTCTCCTATATGTGCTTTCCGGACTGATGCTTCAGGTTCGAAATTATGGGACTGTGGAGGTGCTGAGTTTTATTCTAACCGAACTCACATAAAATATGGGGCCCTGTATACCTGGATACATCATTTAAAGCAAATGTTTATGAAAAGTCCTTTTCTCCCTATCCCCCTTTTCTCTCCATATCTGGAATCTCGGGCTGTTGTAAAACATTTCTGTCCTTGAAAACTAGAAATTACACCATTAGCAAGAAAATGTAAAGTACTCCAAAGGGGGGAAAATGAGGGAAATGAAAGAGAAAGTGCATGTAAGCAGTGAGTAGTTACACTGCCTAAACCTGAAGCTGATGTATCCTATTGACACTGGTTAATGACTACACAGATAGCGGGCAAACAACCTGATAGTGTTAGGAAATGGGTGCTGAGTGCAGGGCTGTCTCAGATGTAAACCAAAACTGTGGAGAGAAATGCTCAGGAAGACATAGAGCTTTTGTCAAGGAATGTTTAGGGGTCGATCAGCTGCAAGGTCTGACTGAGATCACCATGGAGGATCAGCTATGCAGCGACCCACCTCACAGAACAGGATTTGCTTCAACGGGGCTCTGGTACCTGTTGAGTCCACCCCATGAGTGCGTCACTTGTGAAGGTGGTGGAGTGGTGATGCTTTGACATGGTCTGAAGCTGTCCACTGGGTGCACTGCCTCTGGGGACTCCTGGGAGATTCAGACCAAGGTCAGCCACTGCCTTTGTTCTGCCCCAGGGCCACCCAGCATGAGCTACAAAATGATCTGCTGATGGCTGCTACTTGTGATGAGCTTGGAGGTGCCTAGGAGAAGCCAAGCTACAAACCAAGGCTGGCTGTGGCTAGTGCCAGTCCCAGGGTCACTTGGCAACAGGTACTAGGCCAGATGCTGCTTATTTGAGAGATTTTAGTAAAATATGAAGCATGAGCAAAGACAGGCCATTCTGATGGTAAAGCCACTAGAAACAGCTGGTGTGGACAGGGCCTCCGGGAATCACCAGGGTGGGGCTAACAGTGTTATTCCAGGTTGATGGATACTCAGATATGGTGGCCACCTGCTGGCTCTTTGGGGGAGGGTTCAGCAAAGGAACAATGGCCTCTACCAGTACTTCTGTCTGGAAGAACGCTGCCCATCCAGCTCTTGCTATGATGCCAGACCATTCAGTTCCTGCCTGTATGCCTCAGGAGCCTTTCAGGTAGCTGCTCCATGCTGGAGCTCTGGAGGAGTGAGTCCGAGTTAGTCCATTTGTGGACTCTTTAGGAGGAAATGCTAGGGACTCCTGCAGCCTCTGTCTCCCTCAGCCTCATCCCTCACTGTTTTTTATAACCAGAAGTATGGGGACTTTTCTTCCCACCACTGGGACCCTGGGCTGGGGACTTGGTGTGGGCCTGGGACCCCTGGCTCCTCAGGAGGTACCTGTATTCCGGAGACATCCCCCCTAGTTTTTTCTGCCCCACATGGGTGTGGCACCAGTCCCTCCTACCAGTCTGAATGTGGCTGCTTCTTTAATTCCATAGTTCTAGGACTCCCACTGAGCTTGATTTCAGGCAGTTCTGAAAGATGGTTGTCTGTAGTTTAGTTGTAATTTTGATGTGGTTGTGGGAGGAGGCAAGGATACTGCATTTATTTATACCACCATCTTGTTTGGAATTTCTGGATATTGTATTTTTAAAGTATATATATTTTTTCAATTATTTCTTTACAGGTGGGACAATTCTGCTTGATAACCAGATATCTTGGCTTGGGAGGGAATGGCCGGAGTAGAGTGGAGGGTGAAGCCATTTATTTGATTTGAGGAAGACAAGAAGCTTGAATTAGGGGGTTGTATAGGTTATGTACATGGGTGCTTAATCTCTAAAGATGATGGCAGGCTTTGCAAGGAAGTGAAAGTCTTCGATCTAGTTTTCAGATACTTCAGTGGATGTTGAAAAGGGACAAAGAATTTGGAGGTTGACAGCACCTGGAAGGTAATCCAGGTGAAGGTGAAGAGTCATGCTATGCGTGTGGCCTTGGGACTGAAGAGGTTGCCAACTCCACCTACCTCACCTCTCAAACATAGGTGCTTGGGTTCTGGTACCTAGCCACTATATGAGAAGGATAGAGGGAGAAAAGATTTCTAGGAGGAAAAATTAGTTTTAAGTTGAGATGAGTAGTTGAAGGAAGCCTCCGGTAATGAAACTAAAGATGCAGAGAAGATCATGGTCACATGTCAGCAGGACACCGTTGGAAGGGCATGGAGGCTGCAGGATTTGGCTCCTGGGAGAAGAAAAAAATGCACAGTAAAGATGATGACTGAGGCTGACACGGATAGGAGCATATGTCTCAAATTATCAGGCCCTTTGCCTACAGCAGGGAGCATAGGGTGCCTCAGTGTCAATGGCTATATTGTTTTTCAGCTCGTACAAAGCCCTATTCTCCTACTATCCTTCTGCATCTCTGCCCAACTCATACAGTAGCATGTCATACCCGAAGAATGGTTAAGATTCCCATAGCTCCACAATTAACAAGAGTTTGCATTCTCTAGGTGAGCATCTTCCCAGGGATATTTTCTCACCACGGCTTGTCTGTCACACTTATAGAATCAGTCAGAGGACTGAGGAGTGGTACTCCTTTATCAGTGAAATACCAGCCTCACATGGAGGAGTATGCTGATTTTTTTGCTTTCGATGAAATGTCATGGGAAGGTTCTTCCATCGACATGACCGACTTGGAAACTAACCATACAGGTGAGACGACCCTCAGTTCTCTCTCCTAATCTATGGGAACTGAGGAGCTCATCCTCCGTGTTCTGCTGTCTTGTGGCGTTCTCTACCAGGACGTGATCGGTTGGAGAAGCGTCAGGACAGAGGATAAAATGTCCCAGTCTTTTTGTCAGGGCCAGGAGAGTTAGAAACATCGATGAGAAAGGAACATCGATCAGTTGCCTCTTGCACACCTCCTAGTGGGGATGTGCCCACAACCAAGGTACATGCCCTTGACGGGAATCGAACCTGGGACCCTTCAGTCCGCAGGCCCACGCTCCATCCACTGAGCCAAACCAGTTAGGGCAAAGACCGACCTTTTTAATGCTTTCTCATGACTTTCTGTCACTACAAGCTGTTCCTTGGTCATTTCATTGCCTCGTGTCCCAAACAGATGGGTAGTCAAGGTACCTGTTACCTAAAATAGGCTTAAAGGCAACTTCTGTCTAGCCTCTTCCCGTTTTGCAGCAGGGTTTATGGTGTACAATCCTTTCATCATTCCAACACCTTTGCCACTTACTCTCTCTTTATGCATTCTTCTTAGGCTGCTAATACAGAAATGGCTTCTAGGTCTAAGGTAGATTCAGGTCTCTTGTTGACTACCAGTTACTGTGGGGTTGTAAGATCCGTCATTAACTTTTTACTTGTTTCAGTTTTTAGAAATATTTTTATTGATTTCAGAGAGGAAGGGAGAGGGAGAGATAGAAACATCCATGATGAGAGAGGATCATGGATCGGCTGCCTCCCGCACACCCCTTACTGGGGATCGAGCTCTCAACCCCAGGCCTGTGCCCTGACAGGAAATTGAACTGTGACCTCATGGTTCATATGTCGATGCTCAACCACTGAGCCACACAGGCCGGGCAAGGTAACTTTTTAGAGCCTTAGCTTCCTCTGCTGCACTATCATGCACCTCCTCATGAGAACTTCATGTTATCCACGGAGTAGGTTCTCACTGTCCTGTAGTGTGGGTTTCCTGCGCTGTCCTAAAACCCAGTGACTAGCAATATCCCCACTATAATGAGCTTCCTCTCTCATGGAGCCTCTTACTAATGTAGAGAGAAGTTCCCAGCAACTACTATTTGCTGGGAGCCATTTAAGCGCCTTCTGAGTCCTGGATGTTTTTCCTCATGCATCAGGCATTACTGTCTCCCGTTTAGACAAAGCTGCGATTTCTGTGGTTTAAGTAACTACCGTGGGGCCTTGACTTACGAGTTTAATTCGTTCCGTGACGGAGCACATAACTCAAATTACTCGTATGTCAAATCACTGTGATATTCGCTACACCAACTAGCGGTGGGGTATCTGAAGCTGGCTCGTAACCTGAATTTTTTTGAGTTTGCAACTCAAAGCAAAAAATTGGCTGACAGATGGCTCCTATCTCAAAAAAAACTCATTAGTCAGGACGCTCGTAAGTCAAGGCCCCACTGTATTAGATTTTGAGTGCAGGCAGACCTGAGATTCAAACGTAGGCTTTTGATATTCAGAACCTTAGTTGTTGTTTTTCCCATTAGAGTAGAACTGTTTTTCTTGCCTACTAATTTCTAAGTTGCACGGAGTATATCATCCCATAGGATAGCTATCCAGATGTGAGATGCTTTCTATGACAATTCTGTGGTCTTCAGGCAGCTTTTACACCATCAGGATTGGACACTGCACTACGTTTTAAACATGTTTTTACTGAATCTTAGAGAGAGAGGAAGGGAGAGGGAGAGAGAGAAACATCGATCATGTGCCCGGACTGGGAATCGAACCCATGATCTCCCAGTGCATGGGACAATGCTCATCCAATTGAGACACACCAGCCAAGGCTAGACTGCTAACTGCTTCCTTTATTTATGTCTGCTCTCTTTGGACATTTTTGATCATTAAAATTCAAGCTATATTTATCTAGATGTTTGTTTTTTAACCCTCACCCAAGGATATTTTCCCACTGATTTTTAGAGAGAGTGGAAGAGAAAGGGAAAGACAGAGAGAAATTTTGGTATGAGAGAAACACATCGATTGGTTGCCTCCTGCACATGCCCTGACCAGGGCCCAGGCCGGGGAGAAGCCTGCAACCGAGGTACATGCCCTCGATCAGAAACGAACCTGGGACCTTTCCGTCTGCAGGATGACGCTCTATCCACTGAACCACACTGGCTAGGGTTATCTGTAATTTTTTAATATACCTAATGTTTTAAGGGTCATTGCCACAGGACTGGATAGGATTTTAAATAGCACTATCATGTGAGTTCTTTAGTGCCCTATATATTCCTCTCCTTTCTGAATTTTTAAGTGCATCTCTCCTAGTGGCAGCACAACACAGGTGGCCTACATTGTCACAGAGAAAACACATGTCTCCTGGGTGAGGACTGAGATGGAGAAGTACTAGGATCTGCACTCTTGCTATAGCCCAGTGATGGCGATCCTATGACACGTGATCTCATTTTTTGGGTTGATTTTTCTTTGTTATATGGGATTTAAATATATAAAATAAATATCAAAAATATGTCTTTGTTTTACTATGGTTGCAAATATCAAAAAGTATCTATATGTGACCCGGCACCAGAGTTAAGTTAGGGTTTTTCAAAATGCTGACACGCCGAGCTCAAAAGGTTCGCCATCACTGCTATAGCCTTTCTCTGGATTCAGACTCCCTCCCTGACGTATGCCAAGGGGCCAAATTAAACTTCCTAGTTTCTCATCTTCTTTCTTCTTTCTTTTTTCTCCCCCAAAATCTTTGAAGATGATCCTCTGGTACAGCTGATTTCCCTCCAAAAGGCAGACGGTTCCTGGGATCTGAATGAAGGTCTGGCCGCGGTCCTGGGTATGAGCTTGGGAGATATACAGGCTGCACTCCCTGACAAGGTGAGCCTCGGGGAAGAAAAAGGGGTTTGTCTATTTTTGAGAAGTTGGGATCAGTAAAGAGACTTGGGTGAATCATGACTCATCTGAGGAAGCGGAATATAGGAGGTCATACACTAAATATCTCTAATAGAGGTTGAAGGTGTTTCCTGGGTAGGTCAGAACAGAAGGAACAAGGAACTCATGGTCCAGCCAGTAGGAGATGATGGATGACAAAGGGAACGCAAACTTTCTCTTTTTCTTTGACTGATTCCCTGCCATCCACCTTAGTGATAACAGCTGTTCAGTGAGCAGGTACAGTGCGTGACACACTTACCCTTCATGATCTTATGTTTTCGTCACAACAATGAGAAAAGGTAAGTCCTATCTATGTTGCTGTTTATAGGTGAAGAAGCTGAAACCCAGAGAAGTAGAATAATGAGCCTAGGTTTACCTAACTAGTTAGTGGCAGAGTGGGGTTCAAGTCTAGGACTATCTTTCGAACCCACATTATTGCTCCTCTTCTTGATGAGGAAGCTGTCCAGAAATTAGCAAAATCTAAGTTAGGAATGTGAAGTATAAACAGGGATGATGTAATTATTGCAAATGCGTTCAAGTCTGCCGATGAGGACAAATTACGTCCTAGAATTTCAAGAAAGCTTACTAACCAAGATATTGTGAAATAGAAGACAAATGCCAAAAGCCTGAAAGGCAATGTCGTTTTGGATTTACATAATCTGGAAGATGATTCAATAAACCTCAGATATCCTGTAATTACAACAGCAGTACGGTATCTACTAGTTAGACGTAACTATCAAGCTCTTCAAATATGGCCAATGCAAATGAGGAACTACTTTTTTAATTGAATTGGGATGAGATGTCCTATAATTGTGAAATGCATTCTGATTTTATAAACTTCGTATAAAAAGGAATGTAAAATATTATTTTTATATGGATTATATGTTAACATGATATTTTAAATGTATTAGATTAGGCCGGCTGATGTTGCTCAGTGGTTGACTGTATACCTATGCACCAGGGGGTCATGGTTTGATTCCAAGTTAGGTCACATGCCCTGGTTGCAGGCTAGATCCCCAGTAGGGGGCGTGCAGAAGCCAGCCAATCAATGATTCTCTCTCATCATTGATGTTTCTGTCTCTTTCTCCCTCTCCCTTCCTCTCTGAAATCACCAAATTTTATATATATATTTAATAAAACTATATTTTTTAAAAGTTTAAAATATACCAGGTTAAATAAAACATATTATTGATAATGTAATTTTACTTTTTATTTTTACATTTTTACATGTGGCTGTTAAGATACTTAAAACTATATTTCTATTGAAAAGACTTTCCTAAAACAGACAATTACAAAATTAATTTATAAATAATTGATTCATTTGATTAATCAATATAATGAATCTATAGACAATTCAAAGAGGATATTAAGGATCAT
>NW_006293789.1:1112493-1120224 GCF_000327345.1 Myotis davidii | reverse complement strand
TGTGTTTCTGTTGAGAAATCAGTTGCTAGTCTGTGGGGGGCTCCTTTGTAGGTGACTTTCTGTCTCCCTCTGGCTGCTTTTAAGATTCTTGCTTTATTGTTGGTGTTTGCCAATCCTATCTAATGAAAGAGAAATATGGTAATTAGCTTACATCTGCTACCCTTCCCATTGGCTAATAAGGGTGATATGCAAATTAACTTCCAGCCAAGATGGCGGCCGGCAGCCAGGCAGCTTGAAGCTAACATGAGGCTTGCTTGCTTCAGTGACGGAGGAAACCAATGTTGCCAGCCTGCCTTGCAGGCTTCTGATTCTGCAGTTTGAAACATTGTTACAAATATAAAAGCTAAACAAAAACCCAGAAACCTGCTTTCAGCTGGCCGATATCTCAGAGCTGGAGTTGAAACAGTGTTTCGATTATAGAACCCAAACAAACCAGATACCTGCTTTCAACAGCAGAGGCCTCAGAGCTGGAACCAGAGCTAAAGCTGGCCCAGAATTTTTAAAAAAGAAAAAAAGGAGCAGTTGGGAGCTTCAGTCACCGGCCAGCCTGAAAACAGCCCTCAGTCCCTCACCCAGACAGCCCAGGCACCCCAGTGGGGACCCCCTCCCTGAGGGGGGTCTGACCAGCTGCAAACAGCCTTCATCCCCTAACCCAGGCTAGCCAGGCACCCCAGTGGGGACCCTCACCTTGATCCAGGACACCCTTAAGGGAAAACCAGCCGGCCCCCACCTATGCACCAGGCCTCTATCCTATATAGTAAAAGGGAAATATGCCTCCCAGCACTGGGATCAGCGGAGCTGCGAGGCCTCCCGGCACCGGGATCAGTGAGAGGCTTTGCATCACTTTGTATGTTTCATTCCACTCCCTTCTGTAATGATGTGTTTTTGTTGAGGATTCAGTTGATAGTCTAATGGGAGATCCCTTGTAGGTAACTTGCTGTCCCTCTCCAGCAGCCTTTAAGATTCTTACTTTCTTGTTGATGTTTGCCAATTTAATTATGATGTGTCCTGGTGTTGGTCATTTTGGGTTCATTGTGTTTGGGACTCTGTGTGCTTCTTGGATTTGTGTGAGTTTTTTCTTCCCTATATCAGCAAAGTTTTCTGTCATTATATGTTCAAATAGGTTTTCTATTCTGTGCTCAGATTCCTCTCCTTCTGGTACCCCTATTATGTGGATGTTGTTTCGTTTCGTGTTGTCCCAGATTTCTCTTAGGCTCTCCTCCTGTTTTTTAATTTTCTTTTTTTCTAGAAGGTGCTCTGCTTGAGTATTTTTTCCTACCTTGACTTCTAGCTCATTGATGCAGTCCTCTGCTCCTTCTAGTCTACTGTTGATGCTTTCTATTGTGTTCTCTATATCAGTGATGTCATTTTTTGATTTCTTCTTGGTTTTTCTTCATTTCCTCTTGGTTCTTACACATATTGTTGAATTTGTCTTCTATTCTTTTCATCCACCCTATGACCATTTCTCTGAATTCTTTCTCTGACAGGTTGCTTGCCTCCGTTGCCTCCATTTCGTTTACTTCCTTTTCTGATGATGCCTGTTTTTCTTTCATATGTGGGCTGGTTCTTGGTCTCCCCATGATCTGTCTTCTCCAGGTGTTTGGTTATATAGTTCTCTCTCTGCTGTGTTGATTTAAAGGCAGAAAATACAACACAACAAGGCACAATGTACACGCACTGAACACAAATGTTTTCACGATATTAATAACCCCAAATAAAGGTGACAACCCGAACAAAGAGAATTAGGGGACAAGGAAGAAAGAAGAGAAAAAGAGAAAAGAGAAATTAAAAAAAAAGGAGTGCAAAAATGAAATTTGAAAAAGGGAGAAAGAAAAGTAAAAGAGAAAAAGAGAGAGAATGAAATAGAAGAGGGGAAGAGACTATTTATATGGGGAGAAAACGCCAATAGAACTGCCACTAATCCCAACAAATTCCAGCAACAGATCTCTGGAGATGAATGCAAACTACAAACAACCACTAATATCAAGCGAGGCAAGGGAAAACAGATGCGCAAAAATAACTAGAAAAGAAAAAAAAAGCGTGTGAGAAAAAAAAAAACAGAAAAAGAAAAAGAAAAACAACCTCACAAACAAGCATTAAAAAAAAACCAATATATTCAACAATCAGGCAAACAACAACAACAACAGAGAGAGAGAGATAAAAAATTTGAATAATGAAGAAAGATAAGGGAGAAGTGTATATGGATTTTGAGCAGGGGGTTGGAAATTGGATATATAAGTAGAGTGAAATTTTGACAGGGGGTAAAAAGAAGGAATAGGGAAAACCTAAAACAGGAATAGGGTAAGAGAAACAGGTCAACAAAAGGGGAAAAGTGAGGAAGAGAGTTTTGGCATAAAGGTAAATTTGCGGTAGAGAAAAATGATGCTAAAGGAACAGTGAAAATAGAATGTAGAACACTAATCCCAAAATAAAATAAAGAGAAAATAAAATGACATTTTTAAAAAATGGTAAAATGGTAGTAGTAATAATACTGTGTTTCAGAGTAGAAGAATGCTGCGGAGCCATGCAGAGAAGGCTCTCTGGGGGGAGTCTGGGAGAAAAGAGCTCACTCAAGTTAAGCAGGTGCCTTTAGTACAGGACTTCTTGGTGCCATCCACACATAGATGAGCAGTATAGATCTCCCAAAGGCAAGGATTTCCTGAACCAATGAAGTATGGCATCGATTCTAAGATGCAAAGCCCCCCACACACACACAACCCCCCTTTTTAAAATCTCTAAAATCGAGATGCCTCTTCCAATGGAGCTTATGAAACAGAGATGAGTGACTATGAAACTATAAGTCATCAGTGTATCATCCTGCCACTCATGTCCCAAGTCCAAGTCCATCCCAACCAAGCTCCATGGAACAGAAGGGGAAGTGTGTGCCCCCTGAAGCCTACTATGTGCCAGCCACAGTGCTTTGGCTCTCAAAGTGGCTTCCACCAGACACACGGGCCTGATCTCCTCTCCTCACCATAAGGAATTTGGAGTTTTGTCTGATCTATGGGTGCCAGAGATGGGGAGGGGGAGATTTCTAAACTCCGTGCCCACCTTATTCCTGTGCACACCACCTGCCTAGATAACAAGGATCTCCCTCCCAGAGGCTCCTGCTCGACAGACCCCTTGGCCTTCACTGACTGGCAGGCACACTGACACCTCATCTGTGGGCTCCAGGCAGCCTCTCAGCAGGGTCCACACAGTACCGAGGTGTTTCAATGGTCTCAACTTCCACTTTGTCAACTGTTCTGTTTCCTCTGGAGACCTTTTGTCCTGCTTCCTAATTCACGGTTTTCAGCCCCTGCCGGCAGAGTCAGAGAACCAAAGCTGCTAGGAGAGAGCCTACACTGAATCAGTGAGCTCTGAATAGAGGTTGGATATCAGGATGAGGATTCTAGACCACTGATGGCGAACCTACGACACGCATGTCAGAGGTGACACGTGAACTCATTTTTTTAGTTGACTTTTCTTTGTTAAATGGCATTTAAATACATAAAATAAATATCAAAAATATAAATCTTTGTTTTACTATGGTTGCAAATATCAAAAAATTTCTATATGTGACATGGCACCAGAGTTAAGTTAGGGTTTTTCAAAATGCTGACAGGCCGAGCTCAAAAGGTTCGCCATCACTGTTCTAGACTCACCTGGGCCACACAGTGTGGCCAGTGGGAAGAGAGCGGCCGGAATGGGAGAGAGGGGCCAGGAGAGTGGACATTACTTTCAGGCTGGACCAACAGGGGTGGCCCTTAGCCGTCACTGAGGGGAAGTTGGTCTTAGTTCTGGCAGATGCTCCTCTATGAGGAGCGGGGGTGGTGGGCTCGGTGGGGAAATAATGCGGACAATAGGGAGTTCCCAAGGTCTTCCTGGGAGGAGAGGCAGGTTCCTGTGATGAGGATCTCAGAGTTGCCCCACATTCGGAGGCCACAGTGGAGAGAGTTCCTGCCTCAGGCTGGGGCAGGGACAGAGCACTGGACCCTGCAGGGCCTGGGGTCTAAAAGGAAGAGGCAGAGGCCATCCTGTTCTTTGGGCCAGCCCAGCTGCCACTCAGTGAGAATAACATAAGTCTCAGGGTCTCCTCCATGTGAACGCAGCTCCCCAACAGGCCCACGGGAGCCAGGCAGGTCCCCTGGGAAGCAGGCAATGAAGCAGGTGACAGGGCAGGGCTCACAGAGCCAGGGCAACTCCCACACTCAACCCCCACCCTACAGGCATCCCAATTAGAAGTTTTAGAACACATGGAGCCAGACACACTCAGCCCCTCTGGGGCAGCACCGCTGAGGGAGCCAGATTCCAGGTTGCAGGCCCTCGGCCAGGCCTCAGCCACACAACAGAGAGCCACAGCCCTCACTGGGCCCTTCTTTCTCATTTATGAAGCCTGGATTCATCCAAATAGCCAGCCTGATGCTGACTTCCCTGCTTAACGGGACTCATCCTCTCCCTTGTTTGAGGCTCAACCTGGGAGAAAGGAGACTGCAACTATGTCCCTAACCGAGGAAGGTGACGATGGCTGCAGGCCCCGTGGCTTTCCGATCATTCTCCCATGGAAAGTCAGCTGGCCAGCCTGTGACTCTGATCTCAGCTGAGCCTCTAGTTTCAAGTTTCTTGGGGGAATCATCTTCCTGAGGTGATACTGGAGTTGAAGTGAGAAGGAGGGAGATAAGATGAGATAGACACTTGATCTGACCTCCTTGGACTGGCAGAACTCTCTTCAAAGAAACTATTGAATCTCCCTTTTTTCTGCCTGTCCACTCCATTGAAAGGCTGCATACAAATGTATCCTCATCCACTCCTCCATCTGTGCAGCTGGCACACTGGGGCACTCTCCCAGCATCCTCTGCATGCACTCTACAGGGACCCTGGCCGGTGGGCCTCTCCCCTACTTCCTGCAGGGCCCTTACATTCATGGGCATACTGGGCCAGCACTCACCCCCTTGGGTAAGAAACACTGCACTAACCATGTGCCAACCCATTTAATCCTAATATTAACTCTGAGGTAGGTACTATTCCCATTTTACAGATGAGGAAACTGAGGCACAAAAAGGTAAATTTGCTCAAATTTTCCCAGAAGCCAAATCTTGCATATTGTAGGTCCTCATAAATTTTTGATCAAATCAAAATCTGACTGATTGTGCCTGTGCACATGACAGAGAGAGAGAGGGAGAACAAAGAGCAAGTTTATATGTAGGGTGCACAAAACTTTAAACGGAACTTAAGTGTGCATAGAGCTCCTCATTAGTAAGCAAGTGTCAAATGCACCCCCATAGCTCTTTGTTGGGGTCTTGCCTCTTGAAGAGAGGTCCCTATGGCTTGAGGAGGGGTTTGCTTAAGGCAAAAGACAGACCAGGTGACATCTTGAAGACTTTCTAAAAAGATATTTATGGAAACTGCATGGACCTGCCCTAGCCAGTGTGGCTCAGTTGGTTGAGCATTGCCCCAGGCCCCATGTACCAACAAGTTGCTGGTTCAATTTCTGGTCAGAGCACAAACTTGGGTTATGTGCTTGATCCTGGGTAGTGAGCTTGCAGAAGGCAGCTGATTGATGTTTCGTTCTCACATCAATGTTTCTGTAAATCAATAAAAAATTCTTTTTTAATAAAGAGAAAGTGCATGAGTGCCAAGCTCCATGCTGAGCACTTCCCCTACATTACTTCATTCAAACCCTCAATAATGCAGCGCTGCAAGTTTCTCTATTATGCCCATTTTAGGGTTGAGGAAACTGAGACACAAAAATCCAGTGACTTTCCTAGGACCATATGCACATGGTCTTTCTGACTGCAGACCCCAAGTTCTTAGCCCTTCAGGGGAGACAGTGAGGTGGTGAAGGATAGAGGTTCATTGGAAGTGAGAATGGGGTTTGTGGCCCTTATTGGTAAGTATAGTAAATGAACGTATCAAATTGTCCAAGATAAAAAATAATAAGAATTTTTAACTGTTGGGGAGTTTGAGGAAATAGTCACTCAAACACCTATTGGACGAGAGTAAGTTGATGCCCATTTTCTGGAGTGCAATTCAACACAAAAGCTTTGAAAACATGACAATGCTTTCATTCAGTGATCTCACTCTAGGCATTTTGCCTAAGAATTTAATTGGATAATTATTCAGACATATGTGCAAAGCTGTTTATTATAGAAGTTATTACAATAGCAAAAAGTTAGGGAAAGTCAACCAACAATAGGCAGTTAAACAATGTGAGGTATGACAAAATACTTTGGCATCCATAGAAAGTGCTACTGTGAGTCAATATTCTGACAAGGAATAACACGCATGACTTTGTTCAGCCTGGGGTCCTGAGTGTCACCAGGAAATCCCACACCTACCGAGCTACCTGCCACCAAGACTGGTCTTAACTTGGCATTAACGTAGATGAGAAAGTCAGAAAACAGACAAGTCAACACAGTAACCACAATATTCTTGGTATCCAACTATTCATGAAAACAAATATAGCAGAAGCCATTTGAGAGGAACTTCTCTCCTCCTGCCCTGTAGATTCATTCTAGCACAGTAACTGCCCCTCCAGCAGTGTGGCCAGAGAAACGTCACCTGCATGACCTCAATTCAAGAACCAACACCACCTGTGGGAGGACCCAGCCTTCACCAGTCAGCCTGCGTTCTTGGGTGACTTCAACACCCACGAGCTGCCAGCAGCCCCAGCCCAGCCCCGTGGGTGCCCCATGCTCCTGGCAGAGAGGATGCACTCCTGGGCCGCTGGAGGATTGGACTCCAAGAATGCCAGGATCCCCAGGGCTGGCAGGGAAAGGTCACTTCACGTCCTGCTGGTGGAAATGTCAATGTGACAGGCTCTTTGGAAAGCTGTCTGCAAACATCTACCAAAATGAACTGCATAGGCATCCCCCAGCCCAGCGGTTTCACTCCTGGAATCCACCCACCAGAAGAGCGATCCCCAGTTCAGGAAATGCATCTCAGAGGCTCAGGTGCAGTGTTTGACATGTACACCAGAGTCCTGTTCCTCATTTCCAGATGCTGCTGGTCCTGGAATAGCTAATCAGATAAAAATATCTGACTTTTATCACAAGGTAGGGGTGGGTTCCAAATTGGAATTCAGGAAGGACAGGAAGTGTACCCAGAGGGGACATGAACTGTGGGTTCAAGGAACTGGATCCAATCTCAATCTAGGGGTAGGATGGCTCATGTTTTAAAACGTATCCCAGATTTCAATGGAAAGACAGGGATGGAAAGACACACAGACATTTATTTCCAAATAACTGTCACACAAAAAGATGGTTTTTAAAAAAATAATTTTTGTTGATTTCAGAGAGGAAGGGAGAGGGAGGGAGAAATAGAAACATCACTGATGAGAGAGAATCATTGATTGACTGCCTCCTGCACACCCCTTCCTGGGGATCAAGGCTGGAACCTGGGCATGTGCCTGACTGGGAATCAAACTGTGACCTGTTGGT
This sequence comes from Myotis davidii, assembly GCF_000327345.1. NCBI lineage: Eukaryota > Metazoa > Chordata > Mammalia > Chiroptera > Vespertilionidae > Myotis > Myotis davidii. The sequence continues at coordinate 1,112,806 of NW_006293789.1, read as the reverse complement.
TCATAGGTTAAACACTCAACCACTGAGTCACACCAGTTGGGCTATTAGTTACTTAAAGTAACATTTGTTAAAGTACAAATGAGACTAGCATTTAATGTGATCATGGTTTAATTACATATAATGCTTGTAATTGTGCATGTTATTTTGATTTTTTAAAAAGGGTTTCTCCTAAGACACTTCTGACATTTTGCACTAATGGGGTATTGCTTCGAACATTGATGGCAGGAGATAGTACATTGTCAGCTGTGACACATGTTATTGTGGTAAGAATATTGCTGAATTTACCATAAATTTCCATAAAATTGAAATACAT
>NW_006293789.1:1109628-1112296 GCF_000327345.1 Myotis davidii | reverse complement strand
CACCCTGGAAACAGAGGAGCCAGAGTGGGAGAGAGGTGCTCTTTCCTCCCCTAGTGCCAAGACTCAATTCCAAAGACTTGGCTGGCCTTGGAGCTCAGGGGTAAGGGAGGAAACTAAGCATCTGAATGGGCAGCCTGGTGCCTAATGATGAGAAAGGAACAGGTTGTTGCTTCCACCCAAACACCGCCACCTGCGCTCTCCCCACACAAGCTGGGTCTGTGCCTCTCTGCAGGGCGGCACCACCTCCCTCACTCCATCTCCTTCCTGAACGGTAGAAATGAACATTGCTCTTATTTAAAAGTAAGAGAATCCAGATCCGAGATGATATCCATTGCACTAGTCTGCGAATTTAATAGAGAGGAGTTTGTCTTCACCTCAGAAAAAAGCTGGATCCAGCTTCAAAGCACTTGTGGCCCTTGCACAGAGGCAGACATGACTGGCATTTGCGATGCTCAGGGAAAGCACAGGGAAGGCCTAGTTAGGCACCAATATCCTCTTTCATGGGCACTTAACTCTTTCACCCTGAGTGCTGTCACCTGCATGCTGCTGCCTGCATGTCGTCTCCATTTGCCACCCAACGCTGCAGCCAAATTGTCTCACTAAGCACAGAGCACCCTGGGGACAGCCCTGGGCAGTCTGAGGCTGTGCCTGGAGCCCTTGGCCTGAGGAAATTCCATGGCAACCTTGGTTTTCCCTGCAAAGGCTGGGTATTCTCTGCCCCAGTTGGTCACCCCACTCTCATGGTAGGAACTGCCATATACTTCCAGGTCTCTGGCTGCTGAACTAATGTGTCTGTGCCGACACCCACTTCTTCCCTGCCCTTTCCCACCTCCTCTCCCTCCAGGACACTCTGTGCTCATTACTTGCTCATCAGAAGAGCTATCTTTGTCTGTATGTCACTAATCCATGCCTTTTGCTCTAAAATGGCCCAGAGATATAGCCCCAGACTATTATCTAAGGAAATGTGCTGATACCCACCTCCAGCCCTAGTCTCTCCTTAGATTGGACGATGGGACAGAAAACAGTTCCGAGTGATTGATAATAACCTGCCCACCCAAGAGGCAGGCCCCAGGTCTCTGGTCCTCCCCCATCTTAGATTACTAGCTATCAGAACTAGCTTTCCCACCCAAGATGCACTTGTGGCCCTTGCACAGAGGCAGACACTGGCCGCTGCATGAGGCAGATTTGTAATGTGAAATTGAACCTGAAAAGGCTCCTGAAAAAGGGTCTCATGGGCTGCGTTTCTCAGACTCTAAAGAGCACACCAATCCCCTGGGGATCTTGTTAACATACAGACTCCGACCCAGTAGCTCTGGGTTGAGCTTCAAAATCATGCACATCTAACAAACTCCCTAGTGGCGTTGCTGCTGCCGGTCCATGGACCACACTTTGGGTAGCAAGGGCACAGGGAACATTGGGCTCTGCGCGTCAGATGCATGTACTCACAGTATGCTGCGGCAGACAGTGGGAGCTTAAAGGCACACTGTAGAATGATCCATTAATCTGTTTCTGAATCAGACTGCTTCAAAGATCTCTAAGTTCTCCACAAGGCTTCAGCTGCTATCATTTCGCTAACATTTATAAATGCATCTAAAAAACTCTTGTACCCTGCCAAATGAAAACGGACTCAACAGGGAGAAGTGGAAACACCTGAGGGGTTGGGGAGGGAGACAGCTTTGGGCCACTGGGGAAAGCCCTAGTGACTCAAGGCACAGGTGAAAGCACTGATTTGTAATGTGAAATTGAACCTGAAAGGGCTCCCAAAATAAGGACAGGCAGCTGGACCGAGCCCAGAGCCCAGCGGACAGGGGCCTGCCTCATGCTGTGTGGGCTGGCTCCTCAGTGTGAGAGCAGGGAAAGTGGATGGGGAGGCGCCTGTACTTTTGCTGGTAGCAACTTTAGAGCACAAGCCTCAGTGTCATTTCACACAGAAAAGGATTCTTTTGGAGTTGGGTGCTGTTTGTTTTGGTTTCCTTTTTTCCCAATTTTGCCCCTCAAAAAGAGAAAAGCACCACTGAGGGGTGATACTTGTTCCCTGTCCTGTGGCTTTAGCAGCCCTGCACTTACTACTCCTCTGATAGATAATAACATGATGAGATCACTGGGGAGATTTCCCGGGGGCCATGGAGGGTCCATGTCCTCACGGAATGAAGCTGGTTGTTTTGTTTCTTTCTAAGGACTCCACAGCCAGCCCCACCTTTTCTGAAACCAGCCTCACCTGGTAAGGCTGTCCCCTTACCAACCCCTCATCACGAGCATCTTTTGTTTTTAGTTACACTTTACATTCAATATCAATCTGTATTCGTTTCAGGAGTACAGCATAGTGGTTAGAAAATGATGTACTTTACAGAGTGGTCCCCTGATTATAGCAGGACCCACCTGGCCCCGGCATAGTTATCACGTTACTGTGGACTCTGTTCCCTCTGCCCTCATTTACGTCTCTGTGACCATCCTGTCACCTGGACTCTCAGAGGCTGTGATCTCGGCCACCCCACAGCCGCCCAGAGGGCCCTGGAGCAATGGAGAGTGCTTACATGCCTCTGTGCTGGGTCTGGCTGAGATTCTTTCCCTGGAGGGGCACCTGAGCCTTCGCTGGGTCCCTCTCCAGTGAGCTGTCTCTGGAACTGATTTGAAGCTGTCTGCTGCCATCTCCTGGCAAACAGAACAC
>NW_006293789.1:1107538-1109578 GCF_000327345.1 Myotis davidii | reverse complement strand
TGCACTGGGCCACTAGTTTAGATAATAACATGATGAGATTACTGGGGAGATTTCCCGGAGGCCAGGAAGGGTCCACAAACTCACAGAATGAAGCTGGTTGTTTTGTTGTTTCTTTCTAAGGACTCCACAGCCAGCCTCACCTTTTCTGAAACCAGCCTCACCTGGTAAGGCTGTCCCCTTACCAACCCTTTATCATGAGCATCTTTTATTTTTAGTTACACTTTACATTCCATATCAATCTGTATTCGTTTCAGGAGTACAGCATAGTGGTTAGAAAATGATGTACTTTACAGAGTGGTCCCCTGATTATAGCAGGACCCACCTGGCCCCGGCATAGTTATCATGATACTGTGGACTCTGTTCCCTCTGCCCTCATTTACGTCTCTGTGACCATCCTGTCACCTGGACTCTCAGAGGCTGTGATCTCGGCCACCCCACAGTCGCCCAGAGGGCCCTGGAACAATGGAGAGTGCTTACATGCCTCTGTGCTGGGTCTGGCTGAGATTCTTTCCCTGGAAGGGCACCTGAGCCTTTGCTAGGTCCCTCTCCAGTGAGCTGTCTCTGGAACAGATTCGAAGCTGTCTGCTGCCATCTCCTGGACAAGCGCAAACATGGCCATCAGGGGATTTCCCATGCACTTCCCACTGAAGAGAGAATATTTCACCAGACCTTTTGCACTCGCCCCACCCCAGGCTGTTCCTCTTTGCACTGACGAGGTTCAAGTCTGTTATGAGGTTTGGGTAGTGTGTGGGAAGACACAGGATTGGAAACTAACTCAAACTCCCTTCCTGTATGTCCTAGAGGAAGTCACTCACCCGTTAAACCTTAGTCATATAGCCACTACCACAGGACTTGGCCTCTGAGCCTTCTGTGCTCCTTGATCCCCACCGAATAGGCAGCTGTGATTCTTCCTAAGCCTAGACCCCCATTCCAAGAGTTACCAGAGTGACTGTATAAGCAAGAAGCAGTCTACCAATGCTCAAAGGTGCACAGAAGGCCTAGGATAGTAAACATCCCTCTCCCCAGTTTCTCAGCCACCTTTCCATTTAGGGGTGAATAGGTAACAAAAATCTGGCCAATGAGAAGCAAGAGGAAGCTACGAGGTGAGGATGCTGGGAAACCTCCATTGAAGGGGAGCTGACTCAGTGGGCATGTTTTGTTTACTCCTTGCCCATCCAACTTCCTGCCCGAAAGACAACAGGGATGGCTGGAGGATGGCAACCATATTGTGCCATGAGGCAAGCAGGCGCTCAGGTGATGGAGCAGAAAGAGGGAAGCCGAATGCTGACTTCCCATTTGGGAAGATGAGAAATTGGAGTGGCCATTACCACAAAAAGACCCTACTTCTCCCCTGTTTCCCAATAGAATAGAATAATTTATGTTGTTACTAGAGGCCCGGTGCACAAATTTGTGCATGGGTGGGGTCCCTCAGGGTGGCCTGCGGGGATCGGGCAGAAACCAGCAGTACAAAGCCACCTGCCTCTCCTGCCTGCTGCTCCTGCTCATCCTGAACCCGCTGTGCCTGCCGCAGGCCCATGCCCTGTCAGTTCCAATTGAGAAAGGCTCACACCACCGCAGTGGTGGTCACCAGCCATGAGCCCTGCGTCTGGCTCCCATCCCAAGAGGGGTAGGGGTGCTGGACCACAATCACCCCTCCAGGCAGGGAGTGGGATGCCCTTGTTGGCCCGGGATTTGGATCCATCCCGCTGACATTCCAGCCATTTGTCAGGAGCCACCTGGTGGCCACTTTTATATTTTTTCTTTCTTGCTGAGCATCTAGGGAGCGGAAGCAGCTGCAGTGCCCAAGGCCGACTTCCAGGAGGCCAGTGGCCAGTGGCACTGTCAGGATCATGCTGGTGGTGCCTGTCAATGGCAACCATATTGTGCCATGAGGCAAGCAGGCGCTCAGGTGATGGAGCAGAAAGAGGGAAGCCTCGGCTCTGATGACATTACAGAGCTGCCCTTCTGCTCTGTACTGACTACTGCACATTGTGTGAGAAAAACCCTTCATTGCAATGAGCCACTATCTTTTTTTATTTT
>NW_006293789.1:1100686-1107094 GCF_000327345.1 Myotis davidii | reverse complement strand
CACCAGGCAGGGAGTGGGATGCCCTTGTTGGCCCGGGATTTGGATCCATCCCGCTGACATTCCAGCCAGTTGTCAGGAGCCACCTGGTGGCCACTTTTATATTTTTTCTTTCTTGCTGAGCATCTAGGGAGCGGAAGCAGCTGCAGTGCCCAAGGCCGACTTCCAGGAGGCCAGTGGCCAGTGGCACTGTCAGGATCATGCTGGTGGTGCCTGTCAGTCAGTGCCTGGCCCATTCTCCAGAGATTGGACCTACAGGACTACTGAGGGAGTGAGTGGCTGCCACAGAGCTGGCGGGCTGCTGGGATGGTTGGTCAGCTGAGCACTGCTCCCACTGTGGGAGTGCACTGACCATCAGGAGGCAGGTCCTCCATTGAGCATCTGCCCCCTGCTGGTCAGTGCACACCATAGTGACCTGTCAAACGGTCAATGGGTTGTTTGGACATTCAGTCCAGTCGTTTGGTCGGTCAATTGGTCACTTAGGCTTTTATATATATAGATGACCAATTGCCAGGTCAGTCATGGAGGAAGAAATGACTCATTCTCATTTTCTTAATATGATTGCAGGTGTTTAGTAAGAGTATTTGGCACTAAGTAGGCACTCAGTTTTTGCCTATCAATTCTAAACCCTCACAGAGTTCATGAGTTGTTTGGCTAACACCTAAATTTTATTTCCTTGCAGTTCCCAAGTTTTATTCTTGACAATTGAGATAAAATTTGTAAAAAGCTTAGCACATAGCATTTAATATCATGACTGCGTTCAAACATCTGGAGGTCTAAATCTGCACAGTTATGGGTCATTATATGATGGTCTTAGTAAAGGTGTGCTCCTGAATTCCTAACTTATTACAGAAACCCTTGAACAACTGGCTATGAACTGCAAGGTTCCTCTTATATATGAATTTTTTCTATAAATACGTGAATTGTTTCCAGTCTGTGGTTGGGAATCCATGATGTAGAGTGCCAACTGTATACATTAATCTATGCCATTTTATATAAGGGACTTGAGCATCCTTGGACTTTATTATCCAGATGGGATCCTGAAATCAAATTTTTGGTGAGCCCAAAGTTTTACACGAACTTGCAACTGCATGAGGATCAATGCCCCTATCCTCCATGTTGTTCAAGGGTCTACTATATGAGTTATGGGTTTACATGATTATTTAAACTATAATACAATTAATAGACAGACTATAAAATTTTATCCTGTCTAATAAAGAGGTAATATGCAAATTGACCATCACTCCAACACACTGATCAGGCTAGCAGGCAGAAGCATTTAGGGGCAATCAGGTAAGCAGGCGAGTTTGGGAGCCAGCAGTCCTGGATTGTGAGAGGGATCCCAGATTGGAGAGGGTGTAGGATGGGCTGAGGGACACCCCCCATGCATGAATTTTGTGCACTGGGCCTTTAGTAGAATATAAAATGAATGCTGATAAAAGAAAATTAATTTCAGAACCTTATATGTTTATCTAGTAACTTTAAAACCCAATGTGGCAAATGCAGCTGCACAGGAAGAGAATGTTGGCTGTCACTTAGTGACAGGTAATTATGGCTCAGCTTAGATTCTGCCAAAGCATGGTCCCAGTAAGAGTAGAACTGTGACTTACACCATAACACGGGGTTCTCTTGGCAGTTAAAGGGTTCAGCGGCACATACTTCCCATAAAGGCCAGGTTTATCTACAGTGAAGACAAGGGAAGCTATTAACACCCACCAGGCTTTGCAGAATACAATCTTAAAAATTACCCCTCAAGAGGGAACAAGGAGTGTGGAGCAGGTGTATCCAAGGAAAGCTTCAGAATATTGTAATAGCTGAAGGAAGGTATTTCTCTCCTAAAGCCAGTCATTACAGACTGGAAGAAGAGACTATTTCAAATGCAGAGAGAGTAATGCAAAACTTCAAGGAACAGGAAAAAATGACACCACCAAAAAACACAATTTTCCAGTGCTGATCCCAAAGAAATGGAGATCTGTAATTTGCCTGATAAAGAAATCAAAATCATTGTTTGAGGAAAACTAAATGAGCTAAAAAATATAAATACCAATTTGTAGAAAGATAATTTTTTAAACATCAGAAAAACCATACATAAACAAAATGAGAAGTTTAACAAAGACATAGAAATCATAAAAATGAATAGAACAAATTTTAGAGCTGACAAATGCAGTGAATTACATTTTAACATAATAAAATCCACATATGACAAGCCCACAGTTAACATTATACTCAATAGTCAAAAGCTGAAAGCTTTTTTACTAAGATCAGGAGCAAGACAAGGATTACCACTTTCACCACTTTTATTCAACACTGGAGGCCCAGTGCACAAAATTCATGCACAGGAGAGAGGGGGTCCCTCAGCTCAGCCTGCACCCTTTCCATTCTGGGACCCCTCAGAGGATGTCCGACTGCCTCTCACAATCCAGGACCACTGGCTCCTAACCGCTTGTCTGCCTGCCTGATTGCCCCTAACCACCTCTGTCTGCCTACCTGATTGTCCCTAACTGCTCCCCTGCTGGCCTTATCATCCCTAACTGCCTTTGTCTTGCCCTGTACGTGGGACCTGGACTTCCCTCCCTCTGGCCATCCACACGCACCCAGGACCCAGGCCGGCTTCGCCCAGGCTAGCTGCAGCTACAGTGGACCACAGGGAGGGTGGCTTGTCCCTCTCCCGGGCTGCAGCCTGGCTGGTCACCATTCCTCTCTCGCAAGCTCATTTGTGCCTGGCTGGTCCCATTCCTCTCTCGCAAGCTCATTTGTGCCTGGCTGGTCCCCATTCCTTTCTCTCCATTGTTAAGTGTCTGAGCCGTCAAGGCATGATGGCATGAGGGTGTGACATCCATTTGCATATTAGCTCTTTATTATATAGGATAACATTGGAAGTCCTAGCCAGAGCAGTTAGGCAAGAAAAAGAAATAAAAGGCATCCAAATCGGAAAGGAAGAAGTGAAACAGTCACTATTTGTGGATAATATGATATTATATATAGAAAATCCTAGAATCCACCAAAAAACTATTAGCAAAGTTTCAGGATACAAAATCAATATTTAAAAATCAGTTGTCTTTCTATACCCTAACACAGTGGTCTACAAAATGTGGCGTGGCAAACCACGGCTTGTGAGCCACATGTGGCTTTTTGGCCCCTTGAGTGTGGCTCTTCCAGAAAATACTGGCTCTTCCACAAAATACTGACTTCTGCACATGGGCCACGAAGTTTAAATTGCACTGTACGTGCATGCCCACACGTGGTATTTTGTGAAAGAGCCACACTCAGGGGGCCAAAGAGCCTCATGTGGCATGTGAGCTGCGGTTTGCCGACCATGGCCCTAACATCACACAATCAGAAAGAGAAATTAAGATGTGGAGGGAAACCCATTTACAACTGAATCAAAAAGAATAAAATACCTAGGAACAAATTTAACTGTGGAGGTGAAAGACCTGTACACTGAAAACTATAAGACATTGATGAAAAAAATTTAAGAAGATACAAATAAATGAAAAGGTATTTCATGCTCATGAATTAAAAGAATTAATATTGTTAAGTATCCATACTACCCAAAGCAATCTACAAATTCAATACAATCCCTATTAAAATCCCAACACTATTTTTCATAGAAATAGAACAAATAATTCTAAAATTTGTATGGAACCACAAAAGACCCCAACAACCAAAGCAATCTTGAGAAAAAAAGAACAACATTGGAGGCATCACACTACTTGACTTCAAACTATATTATAAAACCATAGTAATCAAAACAGTTCCTCAAAAAAAATTAAAAATAAAAGAACCATATGATTCAGCAATTCTACTTCTGTTTATATATTTGAAGGAATTAAAATCATTGTTTCAAAGAGATTTCTACACCCCATATTCACTGCAGTATTATTCACAGTAGCAAAGACATGGAAACAACCTAAGAGTCTGACTATGGGTGAATGGATAAGGAAGCTGTCATATGGTGTGTGTACACACACACACACACACACACACACACACACACACATACACAATGGAATACTGAACAAGAAGAAACCTATTTTTGCACCATGTTTGTACCTTGAGGGCAGTATGCTAAGTGCAATAAGTCAGGCAGAGAAAGACAAATTCTGAATGATCTCATTTATATGGACTCTAAGAAAGCTGAACTCATACAAGCAGAGAGTAGAATGCTGGTTGACAAGGGCTGGAGGCTGGGGGAATGGGCAGATGTTGGTCAAAGGATACAAATTTTCTGTAGCAGATGAGTAAGTTCTGAGGATCGTGTACAGTATGGTGACTGCAGTTAGCAACACTGAATTATATACATGTATGTTGCTAAGAAAACAAATTTTAAATGTTCTCAGCACAAAGAAAATGTAATTATGTGTGGTTATGGAGGTGTTAACTAACCTTATTGTGGTAAATATTTTGCAATAGGGCAAATCTTCATGTTGTATACCTTTAACTTACAGAATGTTATATGTTAATTATAACTCAATAAAGCTGGGGACGAGCAATACAAAGAAACAAAGATAAAAAGATAGTATTTGTTAAGCACTCAAAAGAGTTAAGACGTATTAAGTGTTTTTAATAAGTAAAATAAAGGGGCATACGATTCACAGACAAAAATAGATTTGTAACTAGATAATGTGAGCAATGTGCACAGAGCTGTGTTGATATTTGTTCTGGAAGCCTAGAAAGGGAGGAGGCCAGCCCTGGTGGGGAGGCCAAGAAAGCCTTCTCAGAGAAGACAGGGAAGATAGTCATAAAACTGAGTCCACAGCTTATGGGTCCTCCAGGCAGATAGGGCAGACCAGAGGCCCTGCAATGCACAGGCACCCAAGTTTCCCTTCCTGAGCTGTCCATCATCTCCCCTTCCAGATCCTTCCAGGCCACAAGGAAGAGACAACCTCATGGAGAGGACACGCTTAGGAGCTGTGCCCCAAAACCTCACTCCAGATCATTAGGCCATGGACAGCCAGCCTTTTACCTGCCACCACGCTTCACATGTGAGCAACCTAATAGGGCCGATGTTGGTCAGGACTGTGCTTCCCCGTGGGGGCATTGGACAGCAGTGTTTTCTCTGTCCAGAGGGCCTGCAGTGAGGAGATGAGGAGGAGGAGGCTGTTGGAGCCCTGGAGGAAAGGCGGATCTTGGCGGGTCCCAGCCTTCCTCCTGTCTCTGAGGAGCTCTCTAACCAGAATCCAAGTCCAGCCTGAGAGAGAAACAACTCCAATATGTGTGGGACAGTGGGGACCAGAAACTTCCCCTCACTTAATCGTCCTGGCTGTGTGGCTGTGTATGTCTTCCTGGCTGTGTGACTGTGTGTGCCCTCATATCTGTGTGACTGTGCCCTCCTAGCTGTGTGGCTGTGCCTTCCTGGCTGTGTGTGCCCTCCTAGCTGTGTGGCTGTGCCTTCTTGGCTGTGTGACTGTGTGTGCCCTCCTAGCTGTGTGACTGTGTGTGCCCTCCTGGCTGTGTGGCTGTGTGTGCCATCCTGGCTATGGCTGTGTGTGTGCCCTCCTGGCTGTGTGGCTGTGTGTGCCCTCCTGGCTGTGTGACTGTGCCCTCCTGGCTGTGTGACTGTGTGTGCTCTCCTGGCTGTGTGGCTGTGTGTGCCCTCCTGGCTGTGTGACTGTGCCCTCCTGGCTGTGTGACTGTGTGTGCTCTCCTGGCTGTGTGGCTGTGTGTGCCCTCCTGGCTGTGTGGTTGTGCCCTCCTGACTGTGTGAGTATGTGAAGGGGATTTTCAGGAACAAGCAATGAAAGTAGCAGCTCACTTACAAGATGTACTCTGGAGGCCTCACAGGTGAGAGGACTGCAGCCTTCCCCATGGTGGCTGAATCTTCAAACGAGAACTCTTGTGGGCAACCTCTATTCACCCCTACTCCAGGTCTGATTCTCCCACCTACCACCTTTCTTCGCTCTATACCAAGCACTTCTCCTGTAACCCTATACCAATTAACTGATGTCACAAAGGGAATGAGGGGCAAGGAGGGGTCCATGAAGAAAAAAGGCCGATCATCCTGCCTGGCTTCACCTCTGTAAGTCTAGTTCGCAGAGCTCGGCAGCTGACACCCATGGGAAATAAGTAATGCCGGGTGAATTGTGGCGTGTTCACGGGAATGCAGGTGATCTGGCTACAAGCCGGCACCGGCTGCTGTGCGTCAGGAGCATGTCACCTCGGGCGCTGCAGGTGTGTAGGATTCTCACACTCCCACAAGCAGGGGGCTTGTTTATAACCTTATTCACAGAGTTCCCCAAATATGTGTATAGTGTGGGCTCCATCCGTACAGCACTAACACCCTCTGTGTGATCCTGGGACGTCCACATCTGTTGTCGTTTGATGGAGCCAAAGGGCCAAAGAAAAGCAGGCACCAGTGTTCCTGCCCCTCTGCCCTGTTCTGGAAGCTGAAGAACAGCCCACCGTGGGTGC
>NW_006293789.1:1089074-1100645 GCF_000327345.1 Myotis davidii | reverse complement strand
CCATACGTCTTGCCAACTAGAATTCCGAGTCCTGCGGTTCTCAGACCGTGGTCCCCAGGCCAGCAGCATTAGCATCGCCTGCTGGGACGGGACAGAAAACAGGCTCGTGGGCCCCAGCTGAGACCTAGTGGATTAGGAACGCTGAGGACGGGCCCCAGGTGGTTCTAAGATGCCTCTGTTCCTATCACTGCTACTCAACACTGCTCTTGTCCATTAAGAGCAGCCGTGCCCTAACTGGTTTGGCTCACTGGATAGAGCATCAGCCTGTGGACTGAAGAGTCCCAGGTTCGATTCCGGTCAAGGGCATGTACTTGGTTGTGGGCAGATCCCCAGTGGCGGGTGTGCAGGAGGTAGCTGATTGATGTTTCTCTCTCATCAATATTTCTAACTCTCTATCCCTCTCCCTTCCTCTCTGTAAAAATCAATAAAATATATATTTTTAGAAAAAAGCAGCTGTGAGCATTATGTAAGATGAGTAAGTTCGACTGTGTTCTAATGAAACCTTACAAAAACAAGCAGGAGTCCTGCTGTGGTCGCAGAGAGTCCATTTGCCAACGTCTGGGAGCTTTATATGGTGTTTCATCTGTCGTGAGTTTTATTTCAGCCGTGTTTCTGACCCTGGCTTCTTTAGAAGTCTTCATTTTTTGTGGGTTTTTTAATAAATTATATTTACCCACAAAAAAGGGGGGGTAAAGCTATACAGAAAAGTACCACGCATCATCGGATCTTTTCCAAAGGCCTGGGAAGTGTGCAACAGCCCCGTTGTACAACACGGAAACTCCGGTACAGGAAGGACACGGTCAGCGCCTGACATGCTGTACAGTCAATGTTGTGTCCCTCAAGCACAGCAGATCCCGAGCCCATAATAGGACAGGAGCCGTGTCTGCTGCACAGCAGTGGCCCGGGCCACGGTTACATTCAACCAGCTGCCCATCCAATGGGGCTTCCCCTAGCGCCCATTTTCACTTCCCTGATGTAAATATTTACTCCATGCCCCCTCTCCTATTGGAGACCACAAACAAGAAACAGTGAAAATCAGCAATAATATATTTTCAAAGTATTTAATATTGGCCCATGTATTTCTCTACACTTGTCAGAAGGGATCCTTCCCAGAATCCTGCTCTGTTTCAGAGCATTTGGTCCTCTTGTCTCATCCCCAGTGAACACTTTTTTACAGGGTGGGGAGGCTTGGTCTGACTGGGGAGGTATCTAGACCTCATTTTGAAGAGTTTTGACAATGTGATTCCTCCAAAATGGGGGTAGGGCAGGAAGAGTGAGGCTCCAGGTCAGAAACATAATTATCAAGAAAATAAACTGAGGTATATGTATAGTAACGGTGCAGGAGGAGTGCCAAGAATAAGCTAATGGTGGAAAGTGTGAATAGACTCATAGTATTTTCTCTCTGATATTTGTATTTAGATGAGCGAGGTTATCTTATGGTAACACACTGCTCCCAAACTTCAGTGGCTTAATGTAAGGAAGGATTAGGGGTGCTGCAGGTTCCGCTTTAAGGCAGCTTTCCTCACGCCATGGCCCACGGTCCAGGTCGCTTTAATCCTGTGATTCTGCTCCTAAAACAAAGCCTCCTCCCAAACCATAGGAGAGAGAGCGAGAGGTGCGTGGTCTCTCCAGTGTCTCTGAGGCGCAGCCTTGCCGCACGCCTGGAGGGGAGGGGAGCTGGGTATGATGCTGAATGTACTGGGACTCAGAGTGTCCATGGCTTTATGGGAGGTAGCCTTCCACAGCACCAGCAGAGGGAGTTAGCTCATCCAAAAGCTGACCACAGTTTAGAGGAGGAGTGAGCAAGGAGGGTTTTCATATTGTGGGAATAGAATAAACAATGTTATCCGCAACATCTATTAAACACAGGTCCCTGACGTCGTGGCTCCCAGCACAGGTCTGCTCAGGCTTTACTGTCATTACCTCCACACTTTGCTGGACTCAGACCTGCTGGTGGACCAAACAGAAAGACTGTCTGTGAAGGAGGACAGACAGTGAATTAACACCTTTAAAAGCAAATGCAGAGATGGAAACAGGCCAGCAGAGAAGGGCCTGCTGTGTCTGTCTCCTTCTCTCTCTCTGCTCTCCTTGGCTCTGTCCCTTGGTTCAGGCACACCTACCTCTAGAGCAGGGGTGGGCAAACTTTTTGACTCGATGGCCACAGTGGGTTCTTAAACTGGACCGGAGGGCCGGAACAAAAGCATGGATGGAGTGTTTGTGTGAACTAATATAAATTCAAAGTAAACATCATTACATAAAAGGGTACGGTCTCCTTTTTTTTTTAGTTTTATTCATTTTAAACGGGCCGGATCAGGCCCGTGGGCAGTAGTTTGCCCACAGCTGCTCTAGAGTCTCTTGCTTCATCCACTTCCATTTTTCAAGTTGGAAGATGATACTGGATAAAACCTTGAAAGATAAGGGCTCCAAGACTCTTCTCGCTATGCTTATCCTCTCTCCACTGATGCCTCACCTGTCCAGCTCATCGTCCTACCACTAATAAATATGGTTACCTGAGTAACTGTTGTGTGCCACATGTAGGTTTAAGAGTTTTATATTTGTTCACCTTAATACCACAACAGCCCTGCGAGGAAAATATCATTGTACCCACTTCGCAGATTAGAAAACTAAGAATGAACTAAGTTGTGTGATTTCTATACAAGGTTGCATAATTAACAAACAGCAAAACTGGAACCTCAATTCAGGCCTGATGACTCCAAAGCCACTCTGTTATCTCTGTTGTCTTCCAAATCACTGCTTTTGTTTTCATTTATCAAACATTCAGAGAGTGCAGATAGTGCATCCTGCACTTTTACAGGGGTCAGCAATGCAGAGACATATGCCCGTGAATGCCTCACGGTCTCTAAATCAATGCCACAAATGTCGTGGCAAAGACGTGCACATGGTGTTCGGGCATCGCTGCCATCTACCTGGAGAGGATGGAGAAGGCTTCAGCGAGGAGGGAACATGCACTGACTGAGGAGGCAGGCTTAGTGGCTGCAGGTGGGGTAGCGAGGTCCCCTTTTGTGCCAATGAGACAATGGCAGGCCTGTCATGTTGGTGGTTCACAGGTCCCTAGTGGGAGGACATAGATCGCAGGTAGTCCTGGCTGCCCATGGCCACCACCACACCGCACAACGCCACACCCCATCCCACTTTGAGCTGCCCTTTGTCTCAGGCAGCAAATCGGGGTGTTGGGACTTTGGTCAAGATGAACTCTTCACACAGGTGCCCAGAATGCAGATGTGGCCAAAGCTGCTGAGAAAGGACTACCGCAGCCCTGGGCCTGGGCCTTCCAACTTCTCAAGTGAAATTCAACCAAGAGTTTCCCCTCAAGCAGACAGAGGAACAGTGTAGTGCAGTTGCAGGGTACAGTGCCCAGGCCAGCAGCAGCACCTGGAAAAATGATAAAAATGCAAATTCTCAGGCTCCATCTCAGACCTGCTGAGTCAGACACTCTGTGTCAGTTTTTAATCTGTGGGGAAATCCCTCTATTCTATTTCTTTCCCCAAAAAATGGTTGAGAACTTGAAGGGCCTATTAGGGTAGGTCATTTAATCCTTGCCTGGGCCTGAACACCCACCTTACTTCCCTAGGACCAGCCCAGGCCACCTCTCGAGACCACAAAGTCTCAGGGTGATCAGGGAGGCCATGACACTGTACAGAACAAAAACTTGTTGGATGTATTGACAAATGGAGTAATGGTTTCTTGCTTTTCGAGGGGAGCGTGGAAGTAGATGAGTGAACACTGAGTCTTGATAGGAGAGGGAGACAGAAGGGGTGTCCTGGAGCAGAGACTAGAGGGCCCCTTGTGAATGGTGCCTCGGAAGCACAACCATGCTCTGGGCATTGTCCTAGAAGCCAAGAGAAGGAGCGAGAGACAGAAAACACAGGAACCCACCCCACACACGGGAGCAGTTAGACAACAGAGCACTTCAGCTTAGCACAGTGTTTACTGAGCAATCTGCTCTGTGCCAGGCACTATGAAGCAAAGAGAATACAGAGTAGGGGTGAGCATGTGGGCCCTGCACCAGTGTCTGGGTTTGAATCCCCACCTGGTATGATGCCCAGTCAGTGGTACTTGTATAGTCAGGCCAGCATTGTGTGCGGGTAGCATCTGTTAGAGTGACCACAGACTTGCCTTTGATTGGCCAGTACCTGGATCATCCAAAATGCTTTGATCATCACCCATGTTGTCACGTAAGCCTCTCCACACCACCATTTCCCTATCTCTGAAATAGGAACAGTGCCCATCTTATAAGGATCAATGAGTTAACATAAGAACTATGCACAGAATGGTGCCTGGCACATACGTTCTCAATAAATATTGCCTGTGATAATTCTCTCCCAAAGCCTGAACAGAGCCTGAGCAAAGGCCAGCATCCAAGAGTTAAGATCTCCAGAGTGGCCTGAGTTGCTGAAAGCAGAAGCTTGCTTCCCACGGTGACTTAATTCCAGGGCGAGGCATTCACCCTCAGCTCGGGGCAGTGGGACACAGCTAATGGCATGGCTATGGGGGTAGGACGACACTATTGTCTGTCTCTGGCCCAAACAGAGCCTTTGCATGCGCACGAACACACACACACAGACACACACACACACACACACAGACTTCTCTCTCCAGAACATGCAGATGTCCTGGCCCATGTGCTGGACAGGCCCCTAGAGCCCACACAGATGCAGAGAAATATGTAGATCCAATCAAAGCCACTCCAGCCTGTTGGCTATTATTTTAGATACGCAGGATAAGCAGACTTGGCCTAAAAGGGAACTGGTAATAAATACTCCCTTTTTGTCTTTCCAGTTCTTCAGAGTCAAATGCTCCAAGTCTCAATGCCTCGTGGGGAATGTCTGAAGGATTTATGAAGTGTTTGTTTATTTATAGGGCAGGTGGCCTTAGCCTCATGCTACACAGCTGGAAACTGAGGACCAGTGAGCGTAGGTGGTTTGTCATGAGGCTCATGAACATTTCTGGTGGGAAAATAGCACAAAATCATCACTCTAGAAGTGTACTGCCCTTCCAGGGGGAGCCTCCATCAGCACTCTTCTCCCCCAAACACTCATCCGCCACAGCTTTTCTTGGAAATGCCTCATGTGTACAGACACCCACACACATCGACAACAGTTATTTTTGGCTTCAGGCAAAGAGCAAAGTGGCTTATCTCAGCAAAGATGGCAGATCCCTGGTCATTCAACTCTCACCATCACCCTCTTCAGCACGAATCATGAAAGTTGGTTCTATACATGTTCTCATACATTCTGGACACAAAAGAGAGAGTTGGTGCATATCTTTTGCATCCTACAATAGGCATGTGGCAATGGAGCAGAATTTCAAATAACTACATAGATCTCAGGAGAGAGACAGGATAATATGCAAGTATTAACATGAGAAAAGAAAAACTTGATATGTTTCTTTGCAACTTTTAAAGCAGACCCAGGCAGGAAGAACTCACTTGCAACCGTGGAGATAAGGAGCAATACAAAATAGTATATATCATGCCACAGGTGCAAACCTATACATGTATTCCATTTCTTTTGAGACTCCAAACCACCAAAATAAGCTCCATCTCTCTCTCTCTCTCTCTCTCTCTCTCTCTCTCTCTCTCTCCATATAGATAGATAGATATAGATAGATAGATATAGATAAGATATAGATATAGATATATAGATATATAGATAAAAGCCTAAGCAACTGTCTGTCCATTCGACTGTTTGACCAGTAGCTATGACACACTGACCACCGGGGGCAGATGCTCAATGCACAGGCATGGAAACATGGAACAGACTGATGAATCTCAGAGGGAAAGGGGGAGGGTAACCTGTGGGGATTGGGCTGAAACTGGTTCTCTGACAACCCCCAAGAGGATGCATGCCAGGCCAACGGACCCCACTGGTGCACTAATCCATGCACTGGGCCTCTAGTTCTATATAATAAAAGGGTAATATGCAAATTGACCCTAACAGCAGAATGACTGGGAATCACTGGTCACTATGACACATACTGACCACCAGGGGGCAGACACTCAATGCAGGAGCTTCCCCCTGGTGGTCAGTGCACTCTCACAGGGGGAGCTCTGCTCAGTCACAAGCCAGGCTGATGGCTGCCAGCACAGCAGTGGTGGCAGGAGCCTCTCCCGCCTCCTCAGCAGCACTAAGGATGTCCCACTGAAGCTTAGGCCTGCTCCCTGCTGGCAAGTGGACATCCCCTGAGGGCTCCTGGGCTGCCAGAGGGATGTCTGACTGCCAGTTTAGGCCCGATCCCCCAGGGGAGCAGGCCTAAGCCAACAGGGGGACATCCCCTGAGGGGTCCCAGACTGTGAGAGGGCACAGGCCAGGCTGAGGGACACGCCCCCCCCAGGTGCACAAATTTTTGTGCACCAGGCCTCTAGTATCTTTAATAAAATTAATACATATTAAAAGAAACCTTTCTTCCCATCATGAGAAATCAAGAAATCACCTGAAAGACACGAAAATACTTTTATCCTGTAACACTCTTACATATTTAGGCTCAATAGGCACTACCATCATTTTGTTAGTTAGACAGCAATTTCATGAGAGGTGCCTAATGTGCATACCTTTAAATTGATGCTCATTCACTAGAGGCAAGGAGGGAAGGACCCAACAGTGAGAGGGCACACTCCTCTCCATGAGACATCTAATCAGCACCCCAATCACAGCACATGGCAATGACAGGAGAGCAGGGTGGCCAAGGACCATCAATCCTTCCTGCCACATGTCTCACTCCTTTCTGGTCTTCTGAATCTGCCCAGAACCCAAATCCAACCCTCCATTATTCTTTTCTTCTGTCCTAACCAGTCTCCAGCCTTTCCCCTTTGGTTACCTGAAAGGATCTTGGCCAGGTGAATTTTCCTGAACCAGACATGAGCAAGCAGTGGTGACCACCCAGCTTCTCAGCCTCAGGAAGCCATCTGCACACTAGTCCTGCTGCCCCTGGGCCACCCCAGCCCTCGCACCCTCAGCTTCTCTGCCACTGCGGTCGGACAGCTTTGACATGACCCCTCTGGCCACCATACACCAGCTGAGACTCTTCACCCCTCTCCATCACCTTTTCCAAGTTCTTCAACTCTAACTCAAATTCTACCACTTCCAGTCTTCCTTGACTTCTCTAAAGAGTTCTCTTGCCCAAGGATTCTCATTAGTTTCTGAATGAGTCTGGAAACCCTGATACTAGAGTGTTTCCCACTCAGCTGGTTACCATGTGCTTGTCTCAGCTCCCCCTTCTCTCATCTAGGCCACGAGCCTCCCTTGGGGAGCAGGTGGTGACTGGTACTCCTCCAGGGGAGGGTCTTTCCAGCATTTGGGTGTGGAGGAGGGATGAGTGTGCCCATCTGAGGGACACTACTAGATCTACAGCCATGTCCTCCATCCTGCCTTCTACTGGTTATACCAGTGACAACTGCCTTCAACCTGCCCCTCTCCCTTGTCTTGGTTCTCAAATTATTTAGAGCCTGGGTGGGAAAAGGGGTGCTGATCAAGTGCGACCATCTAGAAAATTGCCGTGCTTTACTTTCTCTTTAAAAATGGCAGCAGAACTCTTGTGCAAGAGCCGCCTACCAAGTGTTCCATGACTACCTCCCCAAGGCGAACACCAGCCTCCAAGCTGGCCTCTGTGTGCTCAGCTTCCAGGCAGGGAGCCCTGCATCACAGCTAAAACAACCTGTCTTCCCTCAAACACTAATGAGCATGTTTCTGCTCCCTTCTCCTCCTTCCCGCTCTGGGTGCCTTCGGAGATAGGAGCCCAGCCTGTGGTTTCTGGGCAACCCAGCCACCGAGGTTACAGACTCCTTCATCCTGGAAGTTAACTAGGTGGCTTCTCACCCTGAAAATCATTTTTCTGCTGAATTACATCCAATTCCACACCCTGGGTTGAACAGTTGAACAGGTGACAACACAGCCTTGACCATTGTCTCGGTTTTCTGCCTGAATTTTACTCACTGTTAATCTGCTGAAAGCCCAGGAGAGTTTCTGGGGTTATTTCACCTGAAAGCAATAGTGCTCTGATTTTCAACTGAGAACAGATAAAATTCCCAGTCAAACAGCCGCTCCTGCTGAGTCCAGGAAACTAGGCTGGTGGCTGCACTAAATTTCAATTAGCCCCAAGGAAACCTCTTCTTCTTATGTGGGAGTAGGAATAATGTTTGTTTCTTTACCTGCTATCAGCCTACTGAGTTCCAAATATGAGCCAGACAGTTTTGTGACATGCTCACCTGTGGGAACCTGTGCCTCAGTGACTCACTCTGTCCATGGGGTCTTTTATCTGAACAATTTCATATCACCTTCCAATCATTCCCTCATTCATTCATTTATTAGGTGCTTATTCATTCAGCATCATACCACTAAGTGGATATTCATTCCCCTACTCTACAATGCCTCCACAGAATTTTCTTTATCTTCTTCAATGCTTGGTTCATAGAACCTCTCCAGCAAAGTCTTCCTTGATTAAATCCTCCCTATTCTGATCAAAGTCTTCTGATCTGACCGATTTCTTCTATGTCCAATCAGTGTCAACTGCTTAGTCTACTTAGCACCGAATTCCCAGCGCTAACTCCCGTGGCTCCCCACACACACATCTTAAGCTCGGGCCAAGTCCAGTAATGTTCAGATGAAGAAGAGGATTGGCAGTGAACCAGAGTCTAAAGGAGGGTCCTTACCATTCCTTTATAATTTATAAAAAGCATATCCAATATCATGCTGTATTTGAAACTATGAATATTTCTATTGATATTTGCAGTACATGCTGATAAAATACCCTTGATCTGGGTGAATACAAAGAAAATATACTGATTCTTAATGGGACTTGTCCGTGAAGGGAGTGCTCAGACCCTGAGCGGAGGTTTTTCTGTCAGTCTGCCCTGGATAAATCTCTGCCCCCAGAACAAGACCCAGGTTTCATAAGTCTTTGTCCAAACTCTTCTACATAGGATGCGCCTTCCCTCTCTTCTATAAAATCCCACCTGTTCTCAATTCCAAATATTACTGTATACTTTAAGATTTTGTTGGTTCTACGGAACTTAAGTGGCCTTTCTTCTTCTAAACACCCTAGAACAGCAGTCGCCAACCAGTGGTCCGGACCACTGGTGGTCTGTGAGGTCCGAAAGATTGGCGACGGCTGCCCTAGAAGATGCCTCATCTACAACACTAATTACACTGTGGTAAATATTAACACACTTTTATTCACCCACCCTCCTGGAGGTCAGCTCCCTGAGGATAGGAACCATGCACAACAATTATGCCTTTTACTCCAGAACTCTAAGATGTAACAAAGATCACCTCATTCTTCCTTTCAATTTAAATTGGCACTAAGCCCTACCAGCTGGCTGGAGAAACATTAAATGTCAGCCATGGGTGGGCTCCCTCCTCATAGCCACCATGAGACTATACAATATAGTTTACAAGGCACCAGGTAACATGCCCAGGAATCTCCTCCTTTCAGTTGGGTGATATTAGTTTGGGGGCTCACTGTGCAAGTCCACCTGGTCAAGTGGAAGCAGGTGGCTCTACCAACTCATGCCCATCTCCAGAGTCCAATCTAAGCCTGTTCTCAGTGGGGCCTCCCCAGACTTTCCACTGGACACATCTTTATTTCTTTTGAGTTCCATCTCCTTACTCCCATTTGATGTTGACTGCATTCTAGCAGCTGCCCTGGCATCTATTTTGTATACACTTACCCCCTTCAATAGCCCCATCCCAGTCTTCAAAGGAAAAAATTATCTTAGTCACATTTGCTTCTCCTTCCAGTAGCTAAAGTAGTGCCTTTGTATTAAATGAAGGTATTTAAGGGATACTCAATAATCTTCTGTCCTTTCCTCTTAATTCCAAGAGACACTTTCTGGGACATAGGACTAATCCTGTAGCTCTCAGCCCAAATATCTCTTCACCAGGGAAGCTATCACCTGTCATCACAGCTATTTGTGTCCTTATGTAATCATGTTTGTCTGGACCACTAGACTACAGGCTCCATGAGGGCAAGAGTGGCATCTATTTTTGCTCACTCTCTATACTTCCTACCCCAAGGCCTGGTAACCAGTATCCAGTCAAATAAGAATTGACTTCAGGCACCAGCTGGTTTGGCTCAATGGATAGAGTGTCAGCCTGAGGACTGAATGGTCCTGGGTTCAATTTTGGTCCAGAGCACATGCCTGGGTTGCAGGCTTAATCCCCAGTGGTGGGCATGCAGGAGGCAAACAATCAAGGATTCTCTCTCATCATTGATGTTTACATCTTTCCCTCTTCTTCTCCCTTCCTCTCTGAAATCAATAAAAATATTTTTTTTAAAAAGAATTAACTAAAATAAAAATGAAAAAAAAGAATTAACTTCAGTAATAAAGACTTCCTCTTCTATCCACAAGCTATTTATCTTCCAGCTGTGCTTGTGTTGTCTGAAGTGGTAAGATATGTTCAAAGAATAGTTCTCTCCTAAAGTAAAAACAGAAGCACCTCCCCACAGGATCTCCTTTGGGAAGCAGTGAGAATCAAGATCCTTGTCACCTTTCAGCTTCTTTACCACCTCCACTTCACTCTCACACCTCTGCTTTTATTAGGAAAAACTCCTACCCCTTTCAACTTCTTCACAAGAGAGATCCATGCAGACTTGAACAGAAATTTAAATTCCCTCAAGTATCCAATAAAAGCCCTTTATGGGCCACTCAGGCCATTCCATAAGCACTTTCTGCCTCTAATATGTGCAGCAATAGGAATTTTAACAGGTTTGGCTGAAAGTAGCAAAGAATTTAATTAACTAAATTAATTAATGTGCTGGACACCCAAGGGCTACAGTGCTAAGTGAGAATGACATGATGACATTGTAGACTAGCCTAGGGGGCTATGAGGAGACTGGCTCCTAGTATTTATGGAAGAGATCATATTTAGCTGTCTTAAAGTTTACATTGGCCTAGACCTGTACTTTCCCATGCAGTAGCTGCTAGCCACCTGTGGCTATTAAATTTAAGGTCAATGAACAATTAAGTTTCTCAATCTCACTGGTAGCATGACAAATGCTCAGTAGCCACATGTGCCTAGTGACACCACATTGAACAGTGAGTGCTACATCACATTCCTACCAATCCAGCAAGTTCTCTGCAACAGCACTGCTCTAGGTGCCCAGAACATACACCACGTTGAAAAATCCTCTCAGCAAGAGACCTGCACTTAAGTGGGGATGCTTAATAAACATCCACTCTTTTTCACTACATGCCAGATTCTATTGTATCTGCTGTACTCACAGAATATCATTAAATCTGCACAAGTTGGGATATATGGGATATAATATTAACCCCCATACTCATTTGCTAGTGCTGCCATTGCAAAATATCACTGACTGGGTGGCCACACTTGACAGAAAATCAAGTGAGACGGATGAATAACTCTCCTTTCCCACTTCCTTTTTGTTTCTCTTTGCCTTTCTATCTGGGCATAAATATCTCAAGTTGACAAATAGTCCTCCCTATTCATAACTCCAAGCACAGAACCATATCTGCGAGGGCAGCCTCCCTGGCTGAGAATGAGCAGCCATGCCTCTCACTGGGCAGGCTCAGTGCAGTGCAGCATGGACTGA
>NW_006293789.1:1064521-1089035 GCF_000327345.1 Myotis davidii | reverse complement strand
CACCCAGTGGGAGTTTTGTTTTGAAATATGCTAATTACCAAACCAGTATGATGGGCCAGGAGTAAAAAGCAACAATTTTCCTCCAAAAAAATAAAAACATTCAGCCTGCTCTCTTTCAATCATACAATGAGAGAGTAGGCAATTGGAATTCACAGATAATTCCAAAGATTTTATCTGGCAAGTGACAGCAAGTAAGCTCATCTTCAGAGGCTTCAAGGCCAATTCTAATGCAATAAACAGAGATAGAAGTTGTGTGACTGCAAAACACACACACACACACACACACACACACACACACGCACACACACGGAGCTTGACTTGGAAGAAATGGGAACCAGCCCAGATACCCATCCAGGCTTGACATGCTCCTGCCCAGCCCTTTCACTGCCTGTTCATAAACTCATTCAGGACCTTTGTGCTTAACGCAATTAATTAAACTGCCATGCAACTCATTTGGCCATTAATGAGGTTTTAAAATAATTAAGAGTGAAGGCAACTCATTAAAGCCTTTCCAGGCTGCTGTAGCAGTTTGTGAATTATATAAGTTCCATATTAATGTGATTCCTCTGTGACTGCAGATTAGCTGGGGGAATATCCATTCAGTTGGAATAAAAAGACAGCAGTAGCTGTGACATCCTTTTGTTTCATATTCCCTGACAGCTTTCCAGGGAGCTTAGTGTGAAGGTACAAAAATAGTATGCTATATTTCTATAGCATTTTACAAATAGGATAACATTGTTTATTCCATTTGATCTTCCCACTAATCCTATGAGTTCGGTAAGGCTCTTATTATTCTCTTTGTTTTACACACACAAAAAAAACTAAAGCTCAAAAAGCTTAAATATCTTAAGGAAGGGAACATAGTCAAATACCCAAGCCTGCTAACTCCCCATCCAGAAGCCATAGGGCCCCTCTTTCTAAAGAACTGAGCTTCTCCAGAAAGAGCTCCATTCTCCCACTTTAACTGTCTGAAATTTCCAATGGGAAAGATTCATTACTTTGGCTTCAAACAAGGATTCCCATGTGAAAACAGAGGGGGAGTTTCACGGACAGATGGAAGAATGGAAATATTTTTGTTGCACTCACCCTTTACAACTCCATTAAAACTACAAAAAGAAACAAAAGATTCACTTCTGTGGTTTCTTCTAAGCAGATTATAGCTTTAGCTCTGACATTTGGTCTGCCATCTATTTTGAGTTAATTCTTGTAGATAGTATGAGATAGGGGTCCAAACTCATTCTTTGGCATAGATGTCCAGCTGTCCCAGCATCATTTGCTGAAAAGTTTGTTTTGTTCCTTATTAAACTGTCTTGGCTCCCTTATAAAAATTCAACTGATCATAAATGTAAGGTTTTACTTTTGGATTCCCAATTATATTACTGAACCTACATGTTTACCTTAAGCCAAGACTTCACAGTCTTAATTATTGTTGCTTTGTACCAAGTTTTAAAATTGGGAGATGTGAATCCTCCAACATCTTTCTTCTTTAAATTATTTTGGCTATTCTGAGTCCCCATTCTATATGAATTTTACGATCATCTTGTCTATTTCTGGGAAACCAGTTGGAATCTTGATAGGGATTGCACTAAATCTGTAGGTCAGTGTGGGAGTATAGTCATCTTAACAATATTAAGTCTTCCAATCCATGCGCATAAGAAGTCTTTCCATTTACTTAAGTTTTCTTTAATTTATTTCAATGAAGTTTTATAGTTTTGGGTATATAATTTTTACATGTTTTCTGTTAAACTTATTTCTAAGTATTTTATTCTTCTTGATGTTATAGAAATGAAATTGTTTTCTTACTTTCATTTTGGGATTGTGCATTGCCATTGAATAGAATTCCAATTATTTTTAAATATTGATCATATATACTGCAATCTTGCTGAACTTGTTTATTAGCTCTAATAATGTCTTCGTATGAATTTTTTAAGATTTCTTATATAAAAATCATGTCATCTGCAAAAGAGATTTTTTTTTCTTTTCTCATCTGGATTCCTTGTATTTCTTTTTCTTGCCTAATGTCTCTGGCTAGAACCTCTAGCATAATGTTGAATAAAAGTGATGACAGTAGACATCCTTGTCTTGCTCTTTATCTTGGTGGAATTATCTCAGTTTTTAATCATTAAGTATGATGTAGGCTGTAGGTTCTTCATAGATGCTCTCTTCAGAATGAGAAAGTATCCTCTATTCCTAGTTTGAGTGTTTTTAACATAAAGAAGTGTTGAATTTTGTCAAATTCAAATAAATGCATTTTTTCATCTATGAGATGATCAAATAGTTTTTGTCCTTTATTCTATTAATATTGTATTACATTGATTAACTTTTCTACCTTGCACAAATCTTGCATTCCTGGGAAAAGATCCCACTTGGCCATGGTATATAATATTTTGATATTGCTGGATTGGTTTGCTAGTACTTTATAGAAGGTTTTTTTTAGTCTATAGTCATAAGGGATATTAGTCTATAATTTTCTTATGTTGTCTTTGACTTGTTTTAGAATGAGTTGACAAATAGTCTTCCCTATTCTACTTTTGTAAAGACGTTGTGAAAAATTGGCCTCAGTTCTCATTTAAACATATGGAAGAATTCATCAGTAAAGCTATCTGTCCTGGAGAAGTTTTTAAATATTTTAGAGGAAGACGAGGGAGAGAGAGAGAGAGAGAGAGAGAGATTATTGATTTCAGAGAGGAAGGGAGAGGGAAGAGAGAGAGAGAGAAACAGGGATGAGAGAGAGAATCATTGATCAGCCACCTGTAGGCCCCCTACTGGTGATCAAGCCTGCAACCCAGGCATGTGCCCTGACCAGGAAATGAACTGGTGGCCTTTTGGTGCATGGGACGACACTCAACTAACAGAGCCACACCAGCCAGGGCAGGAATTTTTTATTACTAATTCAATATCATTATTTGTTATATATCTATTCAAATGTTCTATTTCTTCTTGAGTTAGTTTGAGTAATTTCTTCTAGGAATTTGTCCATCTCATCATAATTTTCTAATTCGTTGGCATGTAATTATTCATGGCTTTATAAACCATGTTCGTTTCTGTAAGGTCAGTTGTGAAGTTCCCTCTTTCATTCCTGATTTTATTAATTTGAGTTTCCTCTCTTTTATTTTCTTTGTCTAGTTAAAGATTTCTAAATTCTGTTTATCTTCTCAAAGCCCACTGGGATAAACAAGATGGAAGATTTACTTACTCACGTTGTAATAATTCCCAATGAAGAGAGGTCCCGGCTCGGTTAACGCAGCAGCTGCAATGTAACAGAGGATCCAGGTCACTTTCTTGTGTCTGCTCTGTAATTCTCATGTTGGCTTGGCTCTTGCCTGCCTCTCCACATGGCTGCCACATCTGTAGGTATTCATGCAGATGTCATCGTGTCCAATAGAAGAAGGTTAAAAGAGCAAAACAAAACATTTTTAAAGACTCTCCTGCAAACCCTCCCTCACAGTCCATTGCCAGAAATAGAGTCCCATGCCCTCTCTTTATCCAGTCCCTAGCAAGGTGACTGGAACTCTTGTGATGGGCATAACTGCAGCTGATCCTTGGACAACGTGCGGGTCTACTTATAGGCAGATATTTTTCAACTGACGTGCACAGTTCAATTGACCGACAGAGTTCAAATCTGCATGTGTGTTTTTCAAGGGCCAACTATGTTTTCCATCCGGTTGAGAATCCATGGATGTAGAAGGCCATCTCAATCCTGCATTGTTCAAGGGTCAACTGTAAGAGGACACATAGGAAAGGGTGAGACCCACACAAAATTATGACAAGAAACAAGGGACGCAGCAGATACTGCCTGGAGTCGAAACAGGTATTTAAACAAATGTTCTGATTCTAATTCTTGACGATTTTTTATAATTTAATTTATGAACTTCAGGGTTTTTTTAAATAAAGAAACAGATATATTTTATGCTAGAAGAAACATCAAGTAAAAGTTCAGCAATTATTTGATAATCCTTTTCTTTTTCTTAACAATAAATAACTTTTTACTTGAGTAATATACATAGTATAATTCAAGTTTCTAAAATAATAAAACCAATTTATTAAGTGGTAGCTATTTTAACTAAAATACAAATATCCTAAAGAGCAGTCATATTATAATAATGTAAACTGTTTATAGTTATTAATGTGATTATCAGCCATCGATACCTTTGTCAAAATTAGCCCATATTAATTTATCTATCAGACTGAAAGGAGAGCTGAGCACAGTTTGGGAAGAAAGAAGAGTTCAGAAAGTTTATAGAACTGAAAGGATGTGTGGGTACGGGGGAGCCGTGGGGGGCTCTGTCATACAGCAAGGCGACCCTCTGAGCCGTGGGCGAGGGACATGTGAGGCCTGGACAAGTGAGCTTTCTGTATCTCTCCCTACTAAAAGCACAGAACATCTCCTGCAAAACACTTGAGGTCTGAGCCAGTGTCTATTTAATATTGATGATATGGCCTTGGGCCAGAAGTTGGTGATGCACAGATAAATAGGACTCGGTTCCTGCCCTCAAGCACTCACAGTCTAAGGGAAAAGATGAACTCAGGAAACATAATTTTGAGTACAGCAATGAAGGTGCAATGGCATGAGCTACAGCAATTGCCTGAGAGATTAATTCACTTTGAAAAGGCAGAGACAACTCTATAGAGAAAAAATAAAAACCAACGGATGTATTTGAGTTCACTGAGTAAACAGCAGAAGAAAAAAACTTTTTCTGAAATTGAGAACAGAGGTTTGAAGCAGCATGGGCGGCTCGGGGAACCACGAGACAGCAGATACGGATGCAGTATGGCAGTAGCAAGAAATTAAGCCAGAGGGGAGACAGGCACTGAACCACAGTGTCTTCCTTGCCTTACATGGGAGATTGAAGCTCATCCTGTGGATCATGGGAGACATGAAATTTTTAAATACGGAAATATCCCCGTTTACAGTTTTTACAAAGAGATCTTGGTGGTTCCATGGAAAACATATTGGGGCGGTCAAGATGGCAGGTGAAAGACCCGTTAGGAGACTGATGCAAGTAGCAGATGTTGGATCCTGACCCAGAGAAGAGACAGTAAGAAGAGTCAGAAGAAAACAGCCACAGACTGTTGGAGGGTTAAGGAAGAGGAAGCAGTAGAACATGGCATGCAGGTCTAGCATGAGAAATAGGCCAGGTGCTTGCAGAAAGTAAGTTCAGTTCATGGCACCTTGAACTTGAGGTGTCAGTGGGACAACCCAGTGATGATGTACGTTTGGCAGCTGGACATGGGTCTCACTCAGAAACATGGATTCCGGAGGACTGAGGTGGCATCTCCTGAAGCTATAGGGGAGAGAAGAGAAATGAAGGGAAAATAGAGGGGCTTCCACAATTCTGGAACGAGTGGGTCAGACCCCAAAGGAGACTGAGCAGGGACAATCAGAAAAGTAGGAGGCACAAAAGAAAATTCAGAGCATCCAAATTAAAAAAAAAATAGAAGAGAATATTGATTTCTGTAAAAAATAAATTAAAGAAGAGGACTAAGAAGAAAGTGAGGAAGAAGGAAGTAGAGAGAGGAGAGGGAGGAGAAGCAGGAGAAGGAGGACGAGGAAGAGGAGGAAGAGAAAACATTTTGATGCATCGGTAGCCGATAATGACCTCCAAGTGTCCCAGAACTCTGCTGCTGGGTCCCCTGTCTTTGTTCTGGGGAAGCATAGGCGGGTGAGGTCAGCTGAGGTCCCTGCATCCAGGGTCCTGGAGGAGGGAGCAAGCAGATGCTTATGCTACTTCTCGTGGCCCCGCCCACCTGGCTAGACCAGGGGAGCTTTCTTGGTCAGTTTTATGGAAAAAGTGCAATTTCAAGTAGAAGTTTCTGGCAAGTAAATATTAGGGACTTTTCCACCTACTAATGTTTCTGACTCAGGAACAGTCCTTTTCCTATCTGACTTCCCGAGAGGGAAAACCTGAGACCTCCTAGAGCAGTGATGGCAAACCTATGACACGCGTGTCAGAGGTGACACGTGAACTCATTTTTGGGGGTTGATTTTTCTTTGTTAAATGGCGTTTAAATATATAAAATAAATATAAAAAATATAAATGTTTGTTTTACTATGGTTTCAAATATCAAAAAATTTCTATATGCGACATGGCACCAGAGTTAAGTTTTTCAAAATGCTGACCCGCCGAGCTCAAAAGGTTCGCCATCACTGGCCTAGAGGCAGCCTGAAGAGGAGCCCCAGTAGTTTCATTCTCTTTGATGTCACTCAGCCTGGGCCTTGAGCTGAAGATGGAAGATCCCTGCAGCCCAGCCTCTGGCGCTGCTCCCTCTGAGGTGGGACACGTGTTTAGAGAGACACACACACCTCCTATAAACACAATGAGGATACCGGCATCAGTTCCTTGGGGAATAGGATAACCTGTACCTGGGGCCAGCTCCATGCCAGGTGCCGGTGAGAGCTGCAGCTTGTGAACTATTTAGGGAGCCCCTGAGGACAAGGGTTCATGTCCACTGAAGAAACACAGATGGGCATCCTCCCTGAGACCGCATAACTCTTAGTAAGTGGCCGAGACAGGGTTCACTACTGTCTGCATGATCCAAACTCCAGGACTTAAATTTTTATTTTAATGGCCCCCTTATTCTTTATATCACAATATGCAGATGAGCTTTAGAGAAGAAAAACATGTGTGCTTGGAATGTTGTGCACAAACTGAGATTTTGTAGCTCAGATCATATTTCAAGTATCTTAAATTTCATGGCAAATCCTTTTTAGTACATCAAAGAGCCCTTTCCTGGAGCAAAGAGCCTTCCGCTAATTTAGCTCCAGTTTCATGTGCATCAAGTTTCCTTGTGGTGGAACTCATTTCTTTCACTAAAGAAATCATACATGAAAAAACAAACAATAAAATAAAGAAACGTACACCCCAAAAGGCACCAAATCCCAAGTTGTGCTTTGTTTTCAGTGAGAACGAAGAGGCTGAACAGGGAGCCCATGGCAGCCCTGGAGGGGACCCCAGCGCTCCCCTCTGGCACCTTCTCCTGACTGAGAAGTGGCAGGACCCAGACCTCCTGAGCCCACTGTCGGGTGGTGCAGACCTTTGTTCCTACAACTTCCAGAAGAGGCGTGCAGAGCCTGGGTCATCACAGACCTGTCCCTCTCTCTGGTCCCATGAATCTCTCAGACAGAGAGAGGCTCAGGGGAAACTCCAGCTCCTCTGTGTATGTTTAACTTCTGAAGTCCGTAAGCAGGTTTCTCCTTCTCTTACCCGCAACACTGTCCAGGAATTGAGTAGGTGGATTTGAGGGCAATAGACAGCTGTTTCCATGCCTTCCCTCTTTCTGCATTTGTCCTGAATTTACATAGTGTGTGTAAATCTCTGTACCTGAGTGGGCTGAGCCCGGGGTTACCTGGACAGAGATGCTGTCCTCTTACTTGGACTTAAATTTGACAGCAGGCTCATCTTTTGTCATATGTGACATCTGCCAGAGGTGTCAGGGCTTCCCCTGGACACAGGTGTGATTGCACTTCCCCCACCCCTGTAGAGATAGACATGGCCATGTGGCTCGATTTGATCAATGAAATGTGAGCAGGAGGGATGTGAGTCATTTCTAGTGGAAGCCTTAGCAACCAGTGGGAGGGTGAAAGCAAGAGTTGGCATGACCTTCTTCTCAGCCTAGGTCCCTAAGAAATGGCATTGAACAGAGCCAACTGCCAAACCCCAGTGGACCCAAAGCAAAAAAAGCCCAGGATATCATGGGAATCCTTAAGAAAAGTCCTCCTGGAAGACTAGGTTGGTGAGGGAACACTGCCCAGAGGAGGCTGTGCTGTCCTGGACAGGAATGGAGGATGAGGCTTGTGGTTGGGGTGGGGAAGGAGGCAGGGCAGGTAGAGGAAGCAAAAGGCCCAGGGGAGCAACAGCCAGAGAGTGAGACAGGAAGCAAGGAGGGAGGAGGCAGGGAGGGAGGAAGGGAAGGGAAAGGAAGGGACAGCCGTGGGCAAACTACGGCCCGTGGGCTGGATCCGGCCCGTTTGAAATGAATAAAACTATTGAAAAAAAAGACAGTACCCTTTTATGTAATGATGTTTACTTTGAATTTATATTAGTTCACACAAACACTCCATCCATGCTTTTGTTCCGGTCCAGTTTAAAAACCCATTGTGGCCCTCAAGTCAAACAGTTTGCCCACCCCTGGGTTAGAATAAGGTGCCCCAAGCCAAGGAGCACCAGCTGCCCCCAGAAGCTGGAAGAAACAAGGCACGGTTCTCCCCTGGAGACTCTGGAAGGACACGGGCCTGTGAATCCGTGATTTCAGACTCCTGGCAACAGAACTGCAAGAACACACTTCTGTCCTAAGCCCCCCAGGCTCCTTGTTGCAGCAGCCACCGGAAGCTAGTGCAGAAGGTGGCAAAGATGACGCCCCACTTCCCATACAAAAGCTCCTGCCTTAACCTCCAGCCTCCTGTGTAGCCAACCAAGTGCTTCTTGCACTTTCCTGCCTCAGTATTTGCTCACAACATCCACTCATTTCCTTTTCTTCCATGGACAGGCCTCATTCCAGGGCTCTCGCTCCCTTTCCCCTCCCCCTTCACCCCAGCCTCTGTGCCAGAGGGGGCTACCATGCCATTGGCTTTGTGTCTCCACTCAGATAGATTCTAAGCTCTTAAGAGGCAAAGAACCTACAACCATCCCCAAGTATTTTGTTCAATTCCAGACTCAACATCCAGATTTGAACCCATAAATGGCTACTTGATATTCTAATTGACTTATCACTTGGACTTGGTTAGTTTTACTATAACAACCACTTACGAAGTTCCAGGCACTAAATAGTAAGAATAATAGTAAGAATGGCCATTTTAACTAATGAGCTGTTATCCTGTGCCAGCTCCTGGGATACACACTAGAAATGGATTATTTTATTTCATTCTCACCACCATATTATTATTTCCTTTTCATAGATGAGTAATCCAGGCCAAGAGAGGTTAAGTAATTTGCTCATAGTCACCCAGCTTGCAAGCCTTTAGAGCCAGAGTTCAAATTCAAGTCTGACGGGTTCGCAAAACTATGCTCTAAGTACAGTATTATGAGAAGAAAAAAAAAGAAAAACATAATCCTATTATTCTACATGGCTGTGTCCTGTCTTAAAGTGCCTCTGTTTCTCAAACATTAGGGTGTTCCTTAAACAATGAGAGCCCAGGTTTACCAGCAAGACATCTGTGTCTCAATTCCAGGGCCTGAAATCAACCTATTTGGCCACTAGGTGGCATCAAAAAGGTGTGTCTGAGACTAAAAGCCAGCTAGCCAGGGCAGTTTTCAGTTTGGAGGTGTTGGCTAGGGGTGAGCTGGGCAAACAGGGAGGCAAAGCCACCCAAAAGAAAGTAGGCCAAGGGTCAAAGAAACGAACTGGAAAACACGTTCCCTCAGGTGTGGAATGCTGATAGGAAGAGATAGCAGCAAATCCACACGCTTGTATTTCAGTGAAAAATCACAATACTGAGACAACCAGACTATTTAAATACATTTGTTTACCACAAAAAAATACATGTTTTTACAACACACACACAAAAACCCTTGGGTGCTCCAAGAAAAGAAAAATTACAGGCACAATCACCAACAGCAAGGATGTCTAGACACCTCAACAGGTCCTTGTTGAAAGGGCAGCTCTTGAATGACTCAACTGCCTCTTAGCCAAAACGCAGAGTAACAGCCATAAATAAGCTGTAATTAACATCACACACAACGCAAAGCAAACTTTGAAAAGATTCCATTTAGCGTCTCAAAGGAGTCATAGATATTCTTCCCCGTGAATGAAGACATTGTCAAATTGTTTATCTAGAGCCAGCTGTGCAGCCTCTGAGTTGTAAAATACCTAGAGATTGCTCTGTTTTCCCTTGGGCAGAGCCACATCTCTCACCAGAAGTCTTGGTGGCAGTGTAAGTGCCCATCCTGCACCCCTGCGACTCACAGACCACCGCCCATCTGTGAGCTGTTTGCTGCCAGCCCACCAGGAGATAAGTACAGAAAGTGAGCATGAGCATTAGAAATTTGTAGAGCAATTTGACCTTCCAGGACATCTGAGGCAGTGGTCAGTTCCACACAGCTGGGCCAATAGGGATGTTGCAAGCTTGACTGTTTGTGGCAAGAGATGTGAATGGTCCTGCATAGTGAACCCACTTACGGATCTGAAACAGTGGACATGACCAGGCCCCGTACCACAGGGAGTTTGAGAACCATGCTCCTGAGGCAGAGTTCTCCAACCGGGTCAACCAAGGCCCCAACCTCGAGAGGCAGGGAGCCTGGCGACTGGAGGTCTGGGCTCTGGAGTCAGGGAGAAGGAGACCCAGGGTCCTCGCTTATCAGCCGTGTGCCATTGAGCACCTTACCTTTTGTGTCGTTAGTTTCCTTAGTTCTGAAATGGGGCCAATAATATATACTTTACAGAGTATTTCTGAGAATGATATAAAACAAGACACATGAGGTGAGACTGTGAACAGTCAGATGGTTTTCAAACCTCTTTCGCAATCTCAGACTCTCCTCTCTTCCCTTCCCCTCTTCCCTCCTCCTCTCTCCCCTCTCCACTTAGGAACATTATTTGCAAACATTACTCTGGGAAGGGAAGTGAGGGAACATTACTAGCCTACAAGGTACAGAAGGTACAAGGTACAGAAAAGATTAAGAGGTGTGTTCCTTACCATCTGATGGGCCTCATCAGGAATCCACCCTCCAGGGACTTAGGTAGGCCCTTATGAGGCATGCGCACCCGGAGCTCTGTGGCAGCTCTTCCAATCTGGCTATTTTGATAGGTGCTAGAGGGCTTATAAATTAGCATCAGGGATATTAGAAGCAATTTTTCATTGGTGAAGTAAGTGGTGTTCAATAACTGCAGAAAGGATATAAATATTGCACAGGCATGCCTGCCTTGCATGAATAAGAATTCAAGAACTTAGTGAGCCCAGCTGCCTAAACCCCTCTGAACGTCTGCAAGGCCCAAGACTCCCGTTTGTGTCCAGATACTTAGAAGGGGATTCCAGGAGTCCAGTTAAGCTACCTTGCCTCTCTCGTCTACAATAGTATCTCATCTATCACTAGTTGAAGCTTCGTGCAAGACAATGTGGAAATGCCTGGAAAA
Organism: Myotis davidii; assembly: GCF_000327345.1. Lineage (NCBI taxonomy): Eukaryota > Metazoa > Chordata > Mammalia > Chiroptera > Vespertilionidae > Myotis > Myotis davidii. The sequence continues at coordinate 1,077,968 of NW_006293789.1, read as the reverse complement.
CTGCTGCCTGGGTGTCCACAGCCTGCAGAACTCGTGCACGACTGCTTGCGTGCTTGCTTGCTTCTTGGTATTTGTCCTTGTGACAGAATTCCTCCGAGACCTGCCTGCTTCCATGGAGCATACTACCTGGCAGCAAGGTGGTGGGAAGGAGACTCAGGAAAGAAATGGGGACCATCCCAATGAGAACACACAGAGGCTACTTAACTCAGAAAAGTTTGCTCTTCAAGGGAGTCATCCACCAGCACCTTGCTAAGCAGAGTCCACAGGCAGGCAGAGGGGTGGGAAGGCTGAGTAGTGGGGAAAGGGGAAGGCTTCAGATGGGCCCTGGTTTCAGTTATCAGCACAAGGAAAGTGTAGGTGGGCTAACGAAGCTGGGAATCTTAGGTGATTAGTTTGAGGATCATATTGGACTTTATTTGGTTGGTCCAGAGTTAGCGCAAAAGCGGGGGAGGGGTGGGGTTGAGGGAGTTGGCAGTCATTGACCAAGACCTGAGCGTTCTGGACTGTTGTGCAGAGGTCATGGGCCACGTGGCCTGGCTTGGTGTGTTGTAGAGCCTGTCCGTCAGGGCCTGTAGAGCTCAGCTACCTCTGCACTGAGATGTTATGTTAGGGGTGTCTGCCAAACAACCTCACAACTGGGAAAAGCCCGATGGGTGCAGGTCTGTTTGCCCAGGCAGGCATGCACTGGGTATCTCCAGCCCAGGAAAGGTCTTGGATACCTTGTGGGGGGATGTTGAGCCAATTCCTCATAAGTTTGCCTAAAGAGCTGTGCAAACACATCTTATCCCCCTGAGGGGACGGGTGGTTACTGACACCCCACCCATAGCTGGAGCTTTGGACACAGGGCCTGACTCACAGTGAGCACTCAGGAAACAGATTCTGCTTAAGAGGCCGCATTTGCCAAGGAGGTAGGATCTAGGCCAGGAGCAACTTTGCTCTTTAGGGAATAAAGTGGGGCCTTGACTTACGAGTTAATTCGTTAAGGAGCTCGTTAAGGAGCTCGTTAACTCAAATTACTCTATCAACTCAATGCAAAAAAATCCACCGAGAGACAGCTGGTATCTCAAAAAATTCGTTAGTCGGGACACTCGTAAGTCAAGGCCCCACTGTACTTGACAATGACTGGAAACGTTTCTGATCGCCACGCCACGAGTGAGGATGCAGCATGTACATAGTCAGGAGGAAGTGGCAGAATCAGGGCCCGCTGGGCTCTGGGTGCCCCGCTCTCTTCATCCCTCTGCTGTGCTGCCACCAGAACACTCCTCTGTGTTCACGTAGCTCGGACCCTTGCTGCCACTTTCTCGTGACTATGGAAACATGGATTGACTTCTCTAACCATGGATACCTCGGAGGATTCATTGGATTCATTGTGAATGGACCAAGGCCAATGCTGTCTCACACGTTTCCTAGGTTCCAATGAGGAAAGTCAGGTGAACTAAGAAAGCTGAGGTGAGGAGGGTTGGCCTGCTCTTAGCTAGCTGCCAGGTTGAAAAAGAAGGAAATGTCAACATTCTGTCACAAATACAGATATTTATTAGCAAGCAAATCTGGAAGTGTTCATAGTGCCTGTCTGCAGGTACACACTGTTCCAGTTCTGTCCTTTAACACTCCAACCTCCGGTTGCCCTGAAGGCAAACATGTGGTGACAGCTGGGGCCGGATCCAGCTCAAGCAGGAAGGCACCAGACTCTTGTTCATGACTGGACACCAGGCAAAATCAGGGATTTAGTCCTCCTGAGTTATTGCTAAGGATTCCGGTCTCTCTGCATCTTTACACCCAACTCATACAAAGGCAGAGAGCATTTCTAAAATACTTTTATATGTTTTTTATTAATATTTTTTAGAGAGAGAGAGCAAGTGAGAGGGAGAGAGAGAAACATTGATGAGAGGTAACCATCGATCGGCTGCCTCCTGCACGTCCCCTACTGGGATCAAGCCTGCCACCTGGGCATGTGCCCTGGCCCATGTGGCTCCGTTGGTTGAGCCTTGTCTCATGCACCTGAGTGATTGTTTAACCAGTAAATAAATAATACTTCTGAAACTCACACTAACTCATGGATTTTATCCAGCCCCAATACTTTGAAGATCTTTATTTCCCCATTGAAACCCATTTCTAACAGTTACCATGCTCCTTAGAAAGCCACCAATTTCACCAATAAAAAAACATTTCTGACATTCTCTAAGCCAGTGGTTCTCAACCTTCCTAATGCCACGACCCTTTAATACAGTTCCTCATGTTGCGGTGACCCCCAATTTCATTGTTACAAATTGAACATAGTTAAAGCAAAGTGATTAATCACAAAAACAATATGTAATTATATATGTGCTTTCCAAATAGTCTTAGGCAACCCCTGTCTAAGGGTCGTTCGACCCCCAAAGGGGTCGCGACCCACAGGTTGAGAACTGCTGCTAAGCTAATGAGCAAAGCATCTGATCTGGATGGAGATGCATATAGCACAGTGGTTCTCAACCTTGGCTGCACATTAGAATCACCTGGGAATCTTTTTAAAATCCTGATTTCTGGGCCCCATCCTCCGGAAATTCTGTTTCTTTGTTACTAATGTTGTGGCCTCACCCCATAACAAAGAAACAGAATTTCCGGAGGATGAGGCCCAGAAATCAGGATTTTACAAAGATTCCCGGGTGATTCTAAATGTGCAGCCAAGGTTGAGAACCAGTGATATAGCAGAAGCCCGTGTTAGAGCTCTGGGGCGGCTCTCTGATTAGAGTGCTAGTGGCCACTTCTGTGTGCTCAGCCCGCATTAGCATGCCAGCTGCACCTGAGTGACAGCTTAATCGCGCGCGCGCGCACACACACGCACACAGGAATGCATTCTCAGGTTCAAAGGTCTAAAGCAAATGACAGACAACATGAGAGAGCTCAGAGAGTTCGAATGTACAAAGCACTTAGCACTCTTCCTGGAATATTATAAATAGGCAATATACGTTTGCTAATCATTTTTAAAAGCCTCCTCCAGGGCCGTGAAGAAAGGGAGGCGTGTTAATATGTAAGGGTAGCACAGGAAAGGGAGGCTATGGCATTTGTTGAGTAACCACTGGGTGTCACTGAGCTTTGTGGCATTTAACTGGCACAACCACCTGGCCAGGTGGCTTGATGATCACTGATCCCCATATAAGGAAGTGGAGCTCCCGGGCCCCAGGCCACACAGCTGGTAGGACTTAGGGCCAGGACCAAAGCTCTCGTGGATGGGAGAGCCTGATCCAGCCCTGGCTTCTCCCAGGCTTGTCCTGTGCATTCCCCCGCCCTGCCCCCCACCAATGACAGAGAGATACTCAGGCTCAGGAGGTCAGAAGATAAAGCCGAAGGAGTAGGAGGCACTTGGGGCTTAACTTCCATCTCTTCAGAGAGAACTTCCCAGGACACCGTATCAAATATTGCTCCCTCTACTGTCAACCGTAGGTATTTTCCCTTACATCCTCCTCCTTTATCTTTGTCTTAGAATTTGTCACTCTAAATCAGCAGTTCTCCACCTTGGCTGCACATTAGAATCACCTGGTAATCTTTTTAAAATCCTGATTTCTGGGCCCCATCCTCTGGAAATTCTGTCTCTTTGTTATGGGTGGGGCCACAACATTAGTAACAAAGAAACAGAATCTCCAGAGGATGAGGCCCAGAAATCAGGATTTTAAAGATTCCCAGGTGATTCTAATGTGCAGCCAAGGTTGAGAACCACTGCTCTAAATCATCTTATTTGTCCATATGATCACTAGTCCGTTGTCCAAGTCTTCACTGTCATGGAAATTCCTTGAGGGCAGGAGCCTTCTTTTCACATGAGCACAGTCTCTGAAATGCATATATTACATGCCCATAAGTAGCCACAGAATGAATGAATTTACTTGTCCCTCTCTTGTTGCCTCTCAGTCTACTTCCTCTCTCAGTTCTCCCTTTTGTCTCCTTTGGTCTATTTATTTCCACCCTTCCTCCAGCACCACCTATCCCAGAGGTTCTCAACCTTCTGGCCCTTTAAATACAGTTCCTCATGTTGTGACCCAACCATAAAATTATTTTCATTGCTACTTCATAACTGTCATGTTGCTACTGTTATGAATGGTAATGTAAATATCTGATATGCAGGATGGTCTTAAGCGACCCCTGTGAAAGGGTCGTTCGACCACCAAAGGGGTCGCGACCCACAGGTTGAGAACTGCTGCTCTAGGCCCCTGCCTTGGTCTGTCACAGTTTCCCCTAGATGGCGCTGGAGAAGAAGGGTTAGCCTTTCCATTCCTTTTGGAGGATTTTGGGCTGAAATAACCCAGCCTCAGTGGGAATCATTAAAGGCAATCAACCTTTCTCTTACCTGATGCTGCTAAATATGTAGCTCTCATGCATTATTATGTTTTCCAATTAAATTTTACAGTCAATATTATGTTGCATTACTTCAGGGGTAAGCTCTGATGCATTATTATGCCCACATTTTCTCTTTCTCATCAAAGATAGTCTGCTGGCCACTCCACTCAGGAAGGGAGTGAATGGGGGAAGGGGAGAAAATGCCACCTTATCTGACAGGCATTGGTGCTGATATGTGGGAGCCCAAGTGAAAAACCCTCCAAGGGACGAAAAGAAGAGAAAAATAAGATCGCCTCAGACAGGCAAGCAGGTAAGCTACTAATCTTGAACCAGGGCTGCAAGGCTTGCTGGGGCAACCTGCAGGTGGGGGCGCTACCATATCTAAGGAAGAACTCTCTCTCTAAGGAAGAACTCTCTCTCTCTCTTGACATGGGACAATCTGGAATTAGAGTAAATGTTTATTTAGCCTCAATACTTGCCAAACACTTTGCTGAGAGATTTCCTTGCATTATCTCCTGTAATCCTCCCAACAGCCCTTTCCTTTGCTACCATTGGTCTTATCAAAAGTAGATTGTAGAGACCCGTGGGAACTGGAACCATGTCTTTTGTTTCTCATAATTCTTGAGCTTCATATTTTGTCCACGCATCACAGTACAGAACTAAGTACTGGAAGAAACAACCGACACTGATTCCTGCCTCTAGGCAGGGCTTTCCCCCTCCTGGAAATTCTCCTCCCTTAGCTTCTAACCTACAATAGCTACATCACATGTTCCTTGCCCTGAATCTCAGATTCTTCGGTTACCTCTGTGAGGAGTGCCTCTTTCATCTTTCTGTGACAGACACCACTTACCTTAAAGCAATATTGCTTAGTGGCTGGGCAAAAGGACTTTCAAAAATAAGAAACCCACATCTGAATTCAGGTGCTGCCACAAAATAGCCACTTGGCACTGGGCAAGTTAATGTTTTGTGCCTGTTTCTCTTTAGTGACACAGGTCTAAGAATAGCTATCTTAGAATCACTGTACGAGTTATTGTAAAGAGGTAAAGCGTAATTAAAGACAAAGTACAGAACCTGGGAGGGTAAGTCAGGCTACAGAGACTCTTCAGGGAAGAAGATAGTAATTGCTGACCAGATGAGCACTGGTAGGTTTTTTTTTTTGGGGGGGGGGGGGGGGGGTGGGTTTTTTGGGGGGTTTTTTTGTTGTAAGGAAAGGAAAGGAAAGGAAAGGAAAGGAAAGGAAAGGAAAAGAAAGGAAAGGAAAGGAAAGGAAAGGAAAGGGAAGGAAAGGAAAGGGAAGGAAAGGAAAGGAAAGGAAAGGAAAGGAAAGGAAAGGAAAGGAAAGGAAAGGAAAGGAAAGGTATTTATGAAGATACTGGGGTGCTAAGCTGGTTAAAGAGTAATCAAAACACTCAGCCTGGGGAAGGATGGGCCTATAAGGCATCTCAATTGTTGAAATTCATTTAAGAGCCTTATTCTGGGTGTTGCACTAGGATATTTAGCTCCAATGCTTTCCATCTGATCCAAGTCTCAGTTCACTTAAAATTCAAATTCCAGGATAGGAAATGTGGGTCATATCTTCTCTTTGGGGAGGAAGGGGGTAAGCACAGTGATTGATAGCCACCAAGATCCTATAGAATGGGACAGAGTTTGAAATCTGAATTAGTTTCTATTGCTGGTGTAACACATTGATACATACTCTTAGTGGCTCAGTATAACACCTCTTTATTGTTTTACAGTTCTGGAGTTCAGAGGTCCCAAATGCACCTCAGTGGTTAAAATCAAGGCGTCAGCAGAACTGGGTCCCTGCCCTCTGTGGTGACAGTCTTCCACAAGGTAATCAGAGACACTGTCCCATCACCTTTGCCATATAAAGCAACCTGATGAGTGGAGTGATGTCCCAGCATAGATCCAGGTCTCAGGGGAAAAGATTAAGTGTTTTAATCTAGACCACAGCTGAATTCCAAAGATGCCAGAAATTAAATGCAGGCTGAATTAATCACTTAATCAGCCAGGCAGGTCATGTTGACTTGCTTTGCAGATTTAAGGGGCTTAGACGATGCATCTGGATCCCATTTCTAACGCTTGCTGCATTTAGAAATTCTTCTTATCTTAGGATTACTAGCAAATTTACAGAATCTTTTTGCTAAAAAAATACCACAAAGGAGTGGGCATATGTGGAGTTGCTGGGAAGGAAACAAGTCATAATATCGTCTAGATAGAACAGTAGTAGAATTCCCCAATCAGCCAGTTGCCCTGGCTTATTTGTTTGTTTTTAATCTTCCACTGCAGTATAGATCTGCAGGACAGCGTGAAATGTGAAAAAGGAAAGAAGGGAGGTTGGAGGGAAGAATACTAAAGCAAGCACAAAATGGAAAGGGATCAGGTAGAAAGCAGTGTATGAAGTTCCAGCTGGCTAGCACTGATGGATCACAGCTCCATTTGCGGCTAGAGTTGTGGAGGTGTGTGTGTGTGTGTGAGAGAGAGAGAGAGAGTGTGTGTGTGTGTTGAGGGGTGGGCAGGGCACATATTCCCCTGATGTTTATTTCTCATCAGTTTTAGGGTTGGGCAACCTAGAGTTAACCAAGCCTGAACATGTAGATAATTCAACTTTTTTTCTTATTTGTAAATTTTGATTCAAGTAATACATGTACGCTTTAAAAAAAAAAAAATCAGGTTTTGCAGAGGGATTTGGAATGAAAGGCAGCAATCTCTGGCCTAGGCTTCCCCTCCTCTGTTTTCAGTCATTTGGGTAGTTTCTGCCCTACTTACACATAGTGTGCTTATGTCACTATTGCTTTGTGTCCTAATTTGAGAGATCTCTTGACAGCAGTGGATGAAGACTCAGCTCACCTATACAATCAGACCAAACCCTTACTTCCATTAAGTTTTACCACTGTTCCTACTTCCTCTACTGACTACTTTTTATCACTTTCAGTGACATTCCACGCCTTTACTTCTTGCTGCATGCCTGTAAACAACAGCACCTCTTGACTTTCTCCCTTGCATTGAAAGGATTGAACAGAAATGTTGGCAGGTGAAAATAGTTACACAGGATGGTAATAGATGGGCCATAAAAAGGTGTTTCCTGTGTAAATAAGTTGAAGAAATCCTGGGTAACTAAGTAGAACAATTTTCTCCAGAATGGATCATCTCAGAAGCTTTGATGTGGAAACGTGTGCTGTGCCGCTTCTAAAGGGCATGCAACGTGTAACATTTCAAAAACATTTGATCATAGTGATTTGTCCTATTTTTCCTAGTTTCCACAAGGATTTTTCCTAGTTTCTCAGGATGCTAAGAAACTAGGAGAAATCCTTGGCAAGTAGAATGGGGAAACCGAGACAGAGAGCTGAACAAACTGGCAAGCAATTTACAGCCAGATTCAGCAGGCCACCTCCCTACAGATAAACATCTAGGCCTCAGCTGTATTTCAGCTCCAGGCCCAGAGAGCAGCAAAACCAGGTGGGTGACGCCAGGACCCGCTGCAATGACTAAGGACCCCCTACCCTGACACTGACCAATCAGTAGAGACCACAACCCTAAAGGGTGCACCTGAGAAATTGATGAATATTCTGCTGAAATCCTCCCCTGAGGCCTCCCTAAGATTCCCACCTGTAAGAGAGCGATAAAGCCCTCACGACAAAGGACCCAGCAAGCTCTCCCTCCTAGGAGCACATCTGAGCCATTCCCTTCTCCCTATTCTTCCCCCACAGGCTTACATCTCCTAAACTCTAAGGGTCCCCACAAGACCTGCAACCAGGGGAGCAATGGGCAGTGGCAGCTCATCCCAGGCTAACCCCTGATCCTGTCTCCAAGGCCTCTTTTTCTCTAACTCCCCAGAGAGCCAAAGCAGCCCCCAGCTGTAATAAATGTACCCTCACCATCACCTGCTCTCCTATTGTGAAATCTTTCCTGCATGAAGTCAAGAAGCCACACACTGTAGGCTGGCCCAAGGCTGACCCAATCAGGACCAGGTCCCCCTTCCTGTAACAATAGCAACCCCTCCCCACCCCCGCCTTACACACACACAGGGCATCTACTAATTTATTAGGGAAATGCTTGTAAAAAGGCAGAAGAGGTCATCTCCTGTTTGATGTGGAAGAAGGAGCACCAAAGTCTCCTTTTGGCAAAATAGGACTGGTGAGCCCGCACACTTGCTGCACTCAGTGCCAGCACAGAGCACCCCATGAGCTCGGTGCTAATAGTATCTCCCTTTTAGCAACATCATCCCATCTCCCCCCTGGACTGCCACCCTGCCGGAAATGAGAGCAGTGCAAAAGGACTTTTCAAAGAGCTTGTCTCGCTGGAGCGAGAAAAGGAAGTTTTCACCAAAAAGGTGTGGAAAACTCAGCGAAAAAAGGTGAGGGGAATTCTACCGCACGCAATGCCCAGGATCAACTACAGAAGCCCGGGTCTGTAAGTACACTGGGAACGTTTTCTTAACCAGGCTAACCAACGGGGCAGGATTTGGCTTTAAGAAAGTAGATTCGGCTTTAAAAAGGTATATTTGGCTTTTACAAACTAAGAAACTGTATTATGTGCTTTTGATTTGCATGTTTAAAGTGTTAAAATTTTAGAAGGTAATCTTTTACAGTTTTTGCATGTTATTATAGAACATGACCTTTGCTTTTCTTGAAGAAGGTACGTTAGATCTTAAAAGGTTGCCAATAAAGTTAGTTAGAACTTGAAAAAAAGGTTAGCAGCAAGAAAAAAAAAACTCATCTCAAAAAACTTTTTCCATGGGGAACATAATATCGCATTTGCCAAAGCCTTTTACAGAGGCTGAGGAGGAGTCTCCTCAACTGGTTCTCCGCTCCTCCCCTGTGCAAAAAGCCATCAGAGAAGGATTGAGGAAAATGCCGGTAGAAGAAAGGCTTGTTTTCCCTATCATAGAGGCACCTGATCCACAGCTATCACATCAGGTAATCAGACAGCATGTAAAAATTGACTTTAAAATGATAAAGGCCTTACGTGAAAGTGTAATCCAAAATGGTCCAACAGCTCCTTTTACAGGAGAAATTATGCATAGTATTTCTGAAGCTTTCCTAATCCCTCATGATTGGTATTCTCTAGCACGTGCAACTCTGGATGGAGGAGATTATTTACTATGGAAAGGAGAATTCTTGGAGAGATGCCAGGAGCAAGCCCAAATAAACCGCGGGCTGAATGCTCAAATAACTTATGAAATGCTAGCAGGACTGGGACAATACAACGATGTTCGAACCCAGTTAGATTATGTGCAACTGGCATATGAGCAAATTAGAGCTTGTGGAAGGAAAGCGTGGTGGACTTTACCAGCAAAAGGGGACTCTGAGGGAGTTTTTAGTAAATGTTTACAGGGGCCTTCAGAATCATTTTCCAATTTTGTGGCTCATCTCCCTTGAGCAGTGAGACGACAGATTCAACATGAGGCAGCAGGAGACATTCTAATTCAACAATTAGCCTATGAAAATGCCAATGATGATTGTAAGAAATGCCTGATGCCTCTGAGAAAAGGTAGTACCATTACAGAAATGATTCAAGCATGTCAAAATGTGGGGTCAGGCACTTTTCAAGTGAATTTACTCACTGCCGCTGCAGCCATAGAAAATAAAAGGTGTTATAACTGTGGAAAAACAGGACATTTTAGAAAAGAATGCAGGCAACTAAGAAGGACACAAGGAGGGAGTCTAGGGAAAAGCGCAAACTTCCCACCTCCTGAGCTAATCAACACAGTTCCAACCTCTCTGTGTCCTAGGTGCCAGAAGGGCTACCATTGGGCCAGCCATTGTAAATCAAGATTCCATAAAAATAGGCGGCCGTTAGATCAAAACACAGGGTATGGCCAACCGCAGGGAAACGGGCAACACCCCCTTCCACTTCAAGAAATACTTTGAAAGGATTAACTGTTTTGCCTGTGGTTAGAGACACAAATTATGAGGGAGAGATTAAAGTTATATTGGAATGCAATCATATTATGCAAATTACTCCAGGACAAAGAATTGCTCAAATACTACTTCTACCTTATGCTCAACAAGGCAAGGCTATAAATAGGAAAAGAGGAAGTCCTTTGGAACTTGCCGCCTGGTCCCCCAATATTGCAAAATTATCTCGTGTCTTTTTCTCTCATTTGTTGTGCGGCTCCTGATTAAAGTTATATTGGAATGCAATCATATTATGCAAATTACTCCAGGACAAAGAATTGCTCAAATACTACTTCTACCTTATGCTCAACAAGGCAAGGCTATAAATAGGAAAAGAGGAAGTCCTTTGGAACTTGCCGCCTGGTCCCCCAATATTGCAAAATTATCTCGTGTCTTTTTCTCTCATTTGTTGTGCGGCTCCTCTTTCAGATACCAAACCCTACTCCACGCAGAACGTGGAGGGAGTCTTACTCAACAAGCTTGGGCATTTGAACTTGATTCAGTCCTTTCTGCAATCATTATGCTCTCTTACCTCTGCAGAGCAGTTTACAATACACCAACAGCACTTATGTTCATTATCTTGTTTGAGTCTCACCCAACCCTGACAGATATATATAAGTTGAGTGTGCTGGTCAACTTACCATAGCTAATTGAGGACTAAAATAATCAGGAGTTTGCCTTATTACTGGCTATATCTAAGTGACCAGGGTTTCCAGATTTAGCAAATAAAAGCATAGGACTCCCAGTGACATTAGAATCTTATGTAAAGAATGGCAAATTCTTATAGTATAAGTATATCCCAAGCAATATTTGAGACATACTTATACTAAAACATTATTCATTGTTTATCTGTAATTTTTATCTGCATATTATCTGGCAACCTTGCAAGTGAGAACAGAACTTGTAATGCAGGATTAAGCGAGAGAAGAGCAGGGGAGGCTGAGGGACTAGGCATTGTGAGAGTACACACCATCTCTGAGCTTCCCGACTGGTGTGTGCAGTGGTTTAAGGTGGACTACAAGATACTGATTTCTCAGCCCTCTGCACAGCAAGCCGGGGATGGCAGGAAGACAAGGTCAGGCATAGCACTCTCTTCCAGCGCTCCTGGAATGGTGGCTCGAGTGTAATGAGGGCTAAGGGTGGAGCCGTGGCTTTCTCAGGTAGCATCCAGAATGGTTCCATCTGGACCTCCCCATTGATAACCAACTATAAAGCACTCAGCTTCCTGCCATGAACAAGGAACCCATGGTCCCACTAGAGTTCATGCTCCAAATGGCCACATAGCAGGGCTCACAGCTCAGGTGTGATTTGTTGAGGTGATAATGGTTATAGGCCCCTGACAGGAACAGCTCCAGGCATTGTAGCCCCAACTCTCTATTTCACATATAGCAGATAGCATTGCTTTCTGGCTGATGGGCTCTTATTACCAGCCCAGCTACCATTCCATGACTGCTTTGCCATGCATGTTCTGTAAACTGGAGCTCCACTGTTATTTTCAAATGCTTGTCATGCAAAAGAGAGCTTGCATTTGAACTCTGTCTGCATTGTTATAAAATAAAATTTAACATACCATCTATCTATATATATAAAAAGCTAATATCAAAGTGTCCCCTCGGGAGTTTGACCAGGAGACCAGGCGTTCGATCACTCGCTATGATGTGTGCTGACCACCAGGGGATGGCGTGGAATGAAGGAAGGCCCCAGCCAGCAGCCAGCAGCCTGGGAAGGAAGTGTCCGGCTGGCAGCCAGAAGAAAGGCCCCAGCCAGCAGCCAAAAGGCCCTGATTGGCCCTGATTGCTGGCCAGGCCTACGGACCCTACCCACGCATGAATTTTGTTCACTGGGCCTCTAGTTTGTCAATAAAAGAAAAGGAAGCCTATTAAAATCTTTAAATAAACTTTAATTCTTGCAAATGTTAAATGGTCATTAAAAAAAATAAAAACGGTTTCAAATTTTTATCACCTCTGCATGAAACTCCATTTTCAATGGTGATGATGAGAACCTGAACAGAGCACATTAAAAAGTCAGTTAGGATTTGCTTATAACCATTTCAACATAAAACATGTAGAAAAAGCTCTGCTGACTTCCACTCCACCTGGGATAAAGTCCCTAGGGAACCTGCGCACCCACCTTAACAACAAGAACAAGCCAGATACTCTACAAAGTCATAATTTTTAAAGCCTGTAGGAGCATTCAGGTTGTAAAGAAACCTAATAAACCAAAGTCCAAAAAGTGTCAATGATCTGCTAGGAGAGCCACTTTCACCCTCAGCAGCACAGTGAATGGAAGAGGAAACTGATTAAAATAAACAGCTGAAGCTTTGGTGCAATTTCAAGGGATTTAGAATCCTGAGGAGTTCAGATACAAGTGCAATCTGCACCTGCCCACTGGCTTCCTGGGCTTCACTGAGTGCTCACAGGTCAGCCTGGGGCAGGGTAAGGAAGCTGAAGTCTGACCAGAAGGACTGAGGGAATTCCCTTGCACTCAGTTCCGGGTACTGATTATGAGGCAGCAAAACATATTTTCCTGAGGCAGGAAAACATATTTTTCCCAAGACACAGGTGGGCAGAGCCTATTGGAGTCTTAAGAATAACTGAGAAATATTCCACAGACACTATGGGCCTTACCTTACTAGGTTAGGCCTTTCTCTGACTGGGGAAAGGGTTGGAGAGCTAAGGAAGACATGCCACCTCAGACAGTTCCTGGGCCCACTGAATTCCACAGGCAGAGTTGGGATGCTGAGAGAAACCCTCAGTGCGGGCTCTGAGTACAAGCAGGGGCCATGGCCATTTGGTAGAGAGCAGGCGAGTAGAGGCAAGGACGAGACAAAGGCAAACAGGGCCTGCTGAAGTGGACGGTGGGACGACAGAACTGATAAAATGACCCCTGGTGCTTACATCTCAAGTCCTGCTAAAGAGAAGGTTCTGATTCCTCCATCAAATAAAGTGAAGCGCACAGTGAACTGAGGCTAACTAAAGGAACAGAGCTCCTCGATATAGGTCAGCTATGGACTAGAGTGTATCAAACCTTCCCATTAATGGCCTGCCAGACAAAAGTGGTCTACCCTTTCCTAGATATGATTATTAATTTCTTCAGACTCTACTATCCTGTATAATAAAAAGGTAATACACATTGTGTCCACTTGACCGGGAGTTTGACCAGGGGGCGGGGCCAGCCCACCAACCACCCACAGCCCCTCTCCCCGGCCGGCCTGGCCCAGTTGGGGCAAGCTGGTCGGC
>NW_006293789.1:1029954-1063590 GCF_000327345.1 Myotis davidii | reverse complement strand
TACTATCCTGTATAATAAAAAGGTAATATGCAAATTGTCCCCTCAACTGGGAGTTCGATCAGGAGTTCGACCAGGGGGCAGAGCCGGCTGGCCAACCACCCACGGCCGGTCCCCCCCGGCCAGCCCCTGCCCCTTATCTCCCCTCCCAACCCCGATCAGGATGGGCTGGTTGGACCCCACCCATGCATGCGTTCATGCACTGGACCTCTAGTTTATTGATAATTCATGATGCCTGAATTCAATCAAAATCAGATTATAGAATGCATGAAAAAATTGACTCTTTGTTAAGAGAAAACAGTAAATAGAATCAGACCTATTATATAGAATTGTTGAAATGATCAGGCATGTTTTTAAAATAATAATTATAAATATACAAAATGCTAGAGTGGAAAAAGTGAACAACCCATTAGAACAGATGGACAATTTCATAACCAAATGGAAATGCTGTAAAGGGAAAATAGATCAAATAAAGAACATTTTCAGTGGCTTTATTAACAGACTGGATATAGCAGAGGAAGGAATCAGTAAAACTGAAGACAATTAGATCATTTATCTTGAATGAAAATAGATAAAAACAAATTACCTGATTTATTTAATTTTACAGGGGTGCACGCAGAACATGGTGGGCATCAGCCACAGTGAGATGGTGAGCAGGGGCCCCAGACCTTGCAAGGCAGGGCACCAGTGACTGTAACTGGGACAAGCCTCTGGTGGTTACTGAAAATTCTTTGCTCCCATGTGCCACGGTCCCGCCAGGTGCTTGCACCTGCTGTTGGCACTGGCACTGGCCCCGCTCGTACCCTCTGTGGGTACCAGAGCCACCTTTCACACCTGTTGCTGGCACCCGGTGCCGGCCCTGATCACTCGGTGCCCTCAGTGGGTGCAAGTGGCAGCTGCCGGCCCTATCGCCCCTGAGGGCTTCTCCACCTCCCTCTCCTGAGGGATGATTAGGGCAGCAGAGCGGCCGCTAGCACCCACTGACAGCACCGGCCCGCTCACACCCACTGCTGGTGCTGGCCACAATAGCTCCACACCGTGAGCCATCATATGGGAGCAGGGGCAGTGGGAGCGGGGCTGCTGGCAGACAGGATGTGGTGGGGGGCGGGGTGGCAGAGAGAATGGGCTGAGACCCACCCCTGTGCCCACCACAGCTTTGTGAGCCACACTTCCTTTCAAGGTGCATGAATTTGTGTGCTCAGCCCCAAGTAAATACATAATTTGAGTCCCAGGAGAAATATTTAAATGGGGAAGAATTTTCTAAAATATAGGAAAGACAACTAAAATTCAATAAGCTCATCAAACCCGAAGAAGGATAATACAAATACCAATAAACACCACACCACAATCAAATTTATGAAAACCAACCATAAAGAGAATATCTTAAGAGCTGCCAGGGAAAATAAGACATATCACATAAAGGGGGACAATGATAGAAATTACAGCTTCTCGCTAGAAACAATGGCAATAAGATGACAGTTGAGTGACATCTTTAAAGTGTCAAAAGAAAAAAAATATTTCAGTCTACAATTCTAGGTCTAGTGAAATTATTTTCCAAAAATTAAAAGCAAAAATGAAGGACGTTGTCTCAAATATAAAGAATCCCTACTATATAAGTAATTTCTACTACAAGAAACACTAAAATAAATTGATTAGGCCAAAATGGCACAATACCAGATAGATACCTAGTTCTTCAGAAAAGAATGAAGGACATCAGAAAGAGAAAACATGTCAGTAAATAAAAAGAACATTACACTCACACACACACACACACATGCTTGAGCACGCACACATGAACAGCGCATACAGACATATACATTTTAATGAAAACATAAGTCCCAGGCTGGAAGAAAATATTGAAAAAATAAATATTTTATTGATATTTTAAAACAATTGACCTTTTAAACTAAAAATAATAATAATGCAATATTTAGAAGTAAAATATGTGACAAGAGCACAAAGGGTGAGAAAGTAGTAATTAAAATATATTATTTTAAGAGTCTTACATTTTAGTAGAATATCTTTTTATTATAGACTAGAAGCCCGTTGCAGGAGGATTCCTGAAAGAATAGGGCTTCCTCAGGCTGACCACGTCGCCAAGCCCCACTGCCCAGGGCCGCACACAGGGGTCCCAGCTGGGGGCGGGGTTTAGGTGGCACACGAGGGCCCAGATGGCGGCTCACACTGGGTCCCAGCTGGGGGCGGGGCTTAGGTGGCACATGAGGGCCCAGATGGCTCACACTGGCCCACTCTGCCTGCAGTATGCAAATTAACCGCCATCTTTGTTGGCAGTTATTTTGTATATCACTCTGATTAGCCAATGGGAGGCATAGCAAAGGTACGGTTAATTACCATGTTTGTCTATTATTAGATAGGATGTCACAACTTAGAGATGCATATTAAAATCTCTAGGTCAAGAACTAAAAAATAATGTAAAGAGACACTACTAATGATTATAATTAGCACAAAAAATAAAAATAAATACCTAAAAATACTTAATTCACACACAAAAAAGAGGCATAAAAGGAAAAACAGAAAACCAAAGGGCAGATGGAACAATATAAATCAAATATCACTACAGTAGATGAAAAACCACATATACCAATGATTGCATATGAACAGAAGAGACAAATTAAGAGACAAAGATTGCCAGAATGACCAAAACAAGACCAAAGTATATGTTGTTAAAAAGGAACACACTTTAACACAAAGACAGAAAAGTTGAAAATAAAAGAATGAAAAATGGAAAAAGATATAACGTACAAATTCTAATAATTAAAAACCTATCGTTACTAAATTTATAACAAAGGACCTGAGCACTGCCAATGCAGAGAGACATTTCATAATGATAAAAGTGTAATCAAGGAAATACAACAATTTTAAATGTGACAGAACTAAAGAAAAGCATAGATAAATCCACAATTGTTTTTGAATTTAACACCCATTTCTCAGCAGTTGATAGGACAAGTAGATTAAAAAACCAGCAAAGACTCGGAAGATACAGCCTAACTTAAGTGACAGTTATAGAACACTATACCCAGCAACAGAAAAGGATTGTGTACTCTTCTCAAGTAATCATGAAAAATTCATCAACAGAGACTATTTTCTGGACCATAAAACATGTCTAAATAAATTTCAAAAGTCAAAGTCATGCAGAGTATATTCTCTGGTTACAATTGTTTTATTTTCATTTTTTCCAGGTTCTTTTTCTTTTTTAAAAAATATTTTATTTTATTGAATTAGAGAGAGAGGGGAAGGGAGAAGGATAGAGAGATAGAACATAAATGATGAGAGAGAATCATTGATCGGCTGCCTCCTGCACACCCCTACTGGGGATCATATCCGCAACTCAGGCATGTGACTTGACCAGGAACCAAACAGGTGACCTCCTGGTTCATGGGTTGATGCTCAACCTCTGAACCACACCAGCCTGGCATGGTTACAACAGTTTTAAATTAGAAATCAATAACAAAATATTCCAATAGAATTTTCTGCAATGATGAAATGTTCTATATCTGTACTGCCCAATGAAAGTCATTATCCAAGTGTAAATATTGAGCACTTGAACTTATGGCTAAAGTGACTTAACAGATGAATATTTATTTTAATTAATTTAAATTTAAATGTCAGCCTCTCCTGTATTGGGTACTACAAATCTAGAAAATCTCCAAATATACATCACACACAAAATTATTTCAGGTGGATCATCCAAACTGAAAAGCTGAAACTATAAAGCTTCTAGGATAAAGCATAAGAGAATATTTTCATGGCGTTGGTATGAGTAAAAGCTTCATAAAAAGAATAGAGAAAGCAGTAACCATAAAATATTGATAAATTGGACTTCATTAAAATGAAAAATATCTGCATGCAAAAGAATACCATTAAGAAAATGAAAACATAAGTCCCAGACTGGGAGAAAACATTTGTAAAATAAAATCTGGCAAAGGAGTTGTATCCAGAATATATGAAGAACTCTTACAACTCAAAATAAAAAGACAAATGACCCAAATAAAAACTGGGTAAAGGCTTGAACAAACACTTCACAAACAAGGTTTATAAATGCCCAATAAGCACAATAAAAAAAATGTTCAACATTAATATGTATCAAGGAAATGCAAATTTAAACAGCAAGTAGGTATCCACTACAAACTAGCCAGAGTCAGAGGGGAGGGGGTTGCAGGGCTGGGTGAAAAGGGGGAAGGGATTAAGTAAGAACAAAAAATTCATAGACACAGACAATAATACAGTGATTACCATAGGAAAAGGGGATTGTGGGGTAGAATAGGGTGAAGAGGGATGAATGGTGATGGACTGAGATTTGAATTGTGGTGGTAAATATATGACGTATTATACAATTGTACATCTAAAACCTATATAATTTTATTAACCAATGTCACCCCAATAAATTCAATAAAAAGGGAAAATTAACACCAGTAAACATTGGCATTGATGTATAAGCAACAGGACGTTTCCTCCATTGGTAGAAGGGGTATAAAATTGTACAATTAGTTGAGAAAACTGGGAGACTTGTAAAATGCTAAACACACATCCACATATTACCCAGCCAGTTCACTCTAGGTATTGATCCCTGGAAAATGGAAATGTGTGCCTGCAAAAAGCCTTGTGTAAGGATCTTCATAGCTTTTTTCATAATAGCCCCAATCTGGAAACAACCCAGGTATCCATCAGCAGGGACTGGACAAGCAAGCTATGATATGTTCATGCAATGGCTATCACTCAGCAATTAAATGTAACAAACTATTGAGGTATGCAGCAAGCTGAATGAACCTAAAAAACGTTACATTTAATAAAAGGAGCCAGACACAAAAAGGGCATATACTGTATTATTCCATGTATACGAGTGTCTAAAATGGGCAAAACTTTCTATAGAAATAGATAGCAGATGAAGTGGCTGTTGTGGTGTCCAGGCATTGACTGAGGGCAGGCACAAAGGAACTTTGCAGGGTGATAAACATGTTCTATGTTTTGATGGTGAGGCAGGGCAATAGGTTCATGTGTCAGAAATGATCAAAAGAGTACACTTAAAATCTGTGTGTTTTGCTGGATGCAAATTAACCCTCCGTAAACATGTCCAATAAATAATCAAGCTATGTTCAGAAAAGCAGGCTTATGTTTCTCACTTAAAAATTAAAATGCTTCAACATTTATAGCTTCTATGATATATGCGTTTTCTGTTTCTTGCAGTATTTTATAGATACGAATTTTTTCACCAAGCCTTATCTAAACGCTCCCAAATAACCTGCTGTTTGTTTCAGTGTACCATGCCGCTGTTCCCCTTGTCCACGTGTGCCATGTATGAAGTGCTGGGAAGCGCGGCTCTGCCTGGAATTGAGGCAGGGAGGGGGTTGGGGAGAGAGGCATGTTTGGGAAGCAGGATGCACAGAAATGTGACCAGCTGTCTATGTCACAGGGTTGCTGTGGGCATGAAAATGAAACAGTCTGTGAAAGTCAAATATTTATTGTTCCTGTTCTTGGAACAATAAATATTATTTCTTCTCCCCTCTTGGGCCCTATCATTTTGGGGAGGCGTGGATCTTCTCTCTCTGTATGAAGACCCACAGGCGACACTGGGAAAATGCTTTTTTCCATGCCTCTATTTTCTATAAAGAAGGTTGGAGTAGTCAAAGGATCCAGTTTAGGCTGCTCTTCAGCAATGAGCTCATTTATAAGAGAGAATATTCTGAGTGTTCGTAGGTATGGCTTTAAAGCCTATGCAGATAAGGAATTCAGAATTCATTAATTGATCTTTGCGTGATCTAGTGAGTGTGAAAAGGACAGTGTTTGTCGAAAACTAAACATTTTTTCATAATTAAGATGAGAGTAGAGGGCTTTTCAGAAATAGAAAAAGACTTTTTTTCTGGCCACCACCACCTGGCCAAGCAGGCACCAGCTTCAGAAAACCATGTGTTTGTCTGCCTGCCCAGGAGCGTGAGGAGGCGATTGGCCACTTGGGCACAAGCGTAAGCAGTGCCTATCCACCCTGGTGTGACTCAAGCAGCACAAAAGGCACACTTGAGAGAAAACATCACACTTCGCAGTCTGCTGCAAAACCCATGGAACGCCCACCACTGTATCCCCGCTCGAAGGCCTTCTGGAACCGTCTCTATTTTAACTAGATTAAGTCATTTTTCTTCGCAAAGTCTAATGTCTCAGCCAGCTCAGGATTTGGTCAACCTGGTTACCATGACTCCCAAGGAAGGCAAGAGACCAAGAGATTTTGCTTTTTTACTCTGAAGTTGACATTTCAGCCATCTATCCATGGTCCCAGGCAAAGCGCACATCTTTCCCAACGGTAGCTTTCCTTTGCCCAATAGTGGTTTTACAAAATGGAAAACGGGAATTTGGAAGCAATTTGCACACAGAACATTGTTATTGACATTAAGACTGCTTATCTATACTTCCCCAACATGTTGATATTTATCTGCAGTTATTCAAGACTTAGTTACAGAAGTGTCCAGGACACACTTGGCATTGGAGTGACCATTTATCGAGTGCCAGGAACTGCATTTACATACATTTTTCTAATGATTACATGTAATGTAGATATCACTTTCCCATCTTACCAATAATGAAACCAAGACTCAGAGAGGTTAAATAATAACGAAAACAACAATAAAGGAAGCATTAACATTCTATAAGCACCTTGCAAATGCAGAGTACTGTGTATATACTTATAAGCAGCATCATTCTCATTTCCACCTCTCAACAACCCAATTAGATAGATATTATTAATATCCCCATTTCACGGATGGGAAAGAGAGGTCAGAGAGCATAAGTAACTTTCCCAAAATCACATTATTGGTGATTGGCAAAGTTCAGACTCAAACACGGGTCAGCTTGACACCAAAGCCCACGCTCAACTACTCCATTTAAAAAGGCTGCCTTCTCTAAAGTTTGGATTCCAGCCCAAATCTGTCTAACTTCCAAAACAGACACCCTTTCTACTGCCATATGTCATAACTAGAAATACCAGTCACAGGGAATCACTCACACAGATGGTTTGAACCACTCAACTAATCCCGATCTGGCCTGTCCTATCTGTACAACACCCTTTGGTGTTGGGAGCACAGACTTAGAATTTACAGACTCATGCCTACACTACCTCTAATTAGCTGAGCGACCTTGTAGGTGTTACTTAATGCCCCCGTGCTTCCATTCTTCATTCCTAAACTGGGAAAATAATAGTATGCCCCTTGGAAGATTGTTGTAGGAATTAGATGAGAAAATGTTGGGGAAATCTTGGTATTTGGTAAATGATTATAAACAATAGCTATTATTGTAATACATTGCTCTACATACCCAATAAAGACAAGATATAACAAAAGTCACATTTAGGAGCAAAATATTACTTGTGTTTTCCAGCATAACTTTGTCATTGCCTTGCCATACGACCTTGGATACATTACCTAAGGTCTCTAGACCTTGGTGCATTCATGGATAAGGTGAACAGAGGGCTAGGTGACTTTTAAGTTACCTTCCAACACTAACCTTTGATAATTCTATGAATGTTTGTGAATTGCTTTAGACTTTATAAAATACTATAAATGTACTGTATTATTATCACCATGATCACCTTCTTTATCATGGAGTTGGGAAAGAGAAGGTTGGAACTGATGCCTATTGCCAAGCACTGACTACGTCTTTATATGTATTATTTGATTTCTTCCTCACATTCCTCCTAAGGGACTTGTATTTTAAAACAAATATTACTGAGGAATCTGAACTTTAGAGAGAGTAAGTGACTCACCAAAGTTTGGACAGTTAGACAAGAAGAGGTAGCTTTCAAATTCACATCTGTTGTTTAAAACCCATATTAGCCTTGGAAGTGGCCTCTGAAGATTAACCCTTCTCACCAGGGACGTTGGGAGCCAGGGGAAGTATATGTCTGTGACCTAAATAGGTACCTCACCTTGGATAGTGTTTGCCAGACTCTGCATTTTTCCATGTAACTCAGTCATGGGGACCAAGGGAACCAATGGGGAAAGGAAAAGATTTAGAACTACAAGGCACCTCCACCTACTGCTGGGTAACCCAAATGCAGACCCCCAAGCTCTAGCAAGCAGGAGCACCCACACAAAAATAAGAGTAAACATATTTTTGGAAATAATTTTCTATTCCCCCTCTCCCCAAAATGGATAGTGCCATTTAGGAAAAATATTTTAAAATTTAATTTACAATTTATACTGTTTTAAGTTTGAATTTTATATGGGAGATACCATAATTTTTAAATATATAATTTAAAGAACATATGGAGGTTAACTTACATAAACTTTTTAAAAATAGATTTTTTTTAAATCAGTTTCAGGCCCACAGCAAAACTGAGTGGAAGGTACAGAGAGTTCCCATGTGCCCTATGGCCCCGACACATGCACAGACTTGCCATTATCAGCATTTGCTACAATAGCTTAACCTACACTAACACATCCTTATCAACCAAAGTCTATAGTTTACATTAGGGTTCACACTGGTGTTGTACATTCTATGGGTTTAAACAAATATAGAATAGCATGTATTCATCATTATAGTATCACACAGAATAATTTCACTTCCCTAAAAATTTTCCAAGATCTCTCTATTCATCCCTCCCTCCACCCCTCCAACCTCCGGCAGCCACTGATATTTTTGCTGTCTCCATCGTTTTTCTTTTCCAGAGTGTCATATAATGGTGTGGTAGGAAGTCAGATAGGCATGGGTAGAGCAGGGCAATAGTCCAGGATGGAATGCCAGCAGGGCCAAAAGTCCTGCACACCTAGCGACGGATACCTATCAACAGGCAGAACTGGAAAAGCAAGCACTGAAAATAAGTACTGTTAGTGAGGACCTCACTCCTGAGTCACCTGTTCCTCCCCTGGATCATTCCTGGTCATTCGGGTCAGAACCCCCCTGAGCTTCCCTCCCCTGGAATGTAGATAGTCATAGGGCAGATGACCCCACACACACCTTAGAGAAGAACAAGGGGGCTGAAGACATCCCATCTGACTTCCATTCAAGGACAGGAGACAACAGGAAAGGCCCCGATAGGTCAGCTCCAAGAAGAAAACAGTTACTCCCCCCGCACCCGCACCCGCACCCGCCCCAGAGGTTGAAAGGAGCCCCAGCCCACACCCCAGAGAACTGCCCCTTGAAACTTTCGAGTGTAGTTTTGCTTTGCTTGCTAAAATAAACTTTCTCTTGCAGGTTTGAGTCTTGGCTCTGAATTCTCTCTTAGCCAGAACTCAAGTTCTGAGGTTCACTTCGCCATTTACAGTATGTAGCCTTTACAAACTGGTTTCCTTCACTTAGTAATATACATTTAAGGCTCCTCTATCACTTTTTGGGGTTTGATTGCTCACTTCTTTTTAGCACTGAATAGTATGCCATTGTCTGGATGTACCATGGTTTATACATTCACCTACTGAAGAACATCTAAGTTCCTTTCAAATTTTAGTAATTGTGAATAATTGCTATAAACATCTGTGTGCAGGTTTTGGCATGAACACAAGTTTTCAGCTCCTTTGGATAAGCACCAAGGAGCATGATTGCTGGGTCCCATGGTAACAGTATGCTTAATTTTGTAAGAAACTGCCAAACTGTCTTTCAAGGTGGCTATACCATTTGTGTACTCCCACCAGTAACAAACGAGAGTTCCTGTTGCTCCACATCCTCATCAACATTCGGTGTTGTCAGTGTTCTGGATTTCCACTATTCTAATAGGTGTGGAGTGGTATCGTATTGTTCTAATCTGCATTGTCCTAATGACATGTGATGTGGGGCATCTTTTCATGTGCTTATTT
This sequence comes from Myotis davidii, assembly GCF_000327345.1. Taxonomy (NCBI): domain Eukaryota; kingdom Metazoa; phylum Chordata; class Mammalia; order Chiroptera; family Vespertilionidae; genus Myotis; species Myotis davidii. The sequence goes on along the minus strand of NW_006293789.1, from coordinate 1,053,799 downwards.
GCCATCTGTATATCTTCTGTGGTGAAGTGACCATTTGGGTCTTTTACTCACATTTTAATTGAATTGCTCTTTTCTTATGGTTGGTTTTGGAGATTACTTTGCATATTTTGTATAAAGTCCTTTATCAAATGTGGTTTTAGTAAATATTTTCTCCTCTCTGGTGGTTTATCTTCTCATTCTCTAACACTATAAACATTTCAATTCTTAAAACCTTTTAAGAATTGGCTTAACATCCCAGGGTTAACATCATTATCAACCTGTCTTAGGCTGCAGGGATTACATTGTTAACACTGATGCCTCTAGCCCCAAATACAAAAAGTGTCAGCAAACAAATAAACAAAAACACCTGAGCTATAGGTCCTATGCCAATATCTACCAAGAGGTAACAATCTACACAGATGACCACAGTCACCTTATCTCAAATGTCTTAGGAAAGAGCCCTGGCAACACTGCATGAGCAGCTGCTGGCTCACAAAGCGCAGAATGCTGCTATAGAATTCCAGTACACTATATCGGGGCTTCATCTGAGCCCTAGCTCTGACAGGGCTATTCCTAAATTACAAGTTAGGAGACCCTGAAGGTCAAGTCTGCTTGGGAAATAAGTCTTCATTATTCTGTTATTCTGACATTTATAGGTGACCATGTGTTTATGGAGCAAATGAGTTATAAGGCATATAAATTTCTCAAGCTATTTATAATTTTATAGGCACTATATGACACATCTGTAAATACGAATTGTCTTTCAGGTGAGAGAGGCAATAAATCTTAAGAAACACTGTCATTTATTGTATCCATAAAATCTTAGATTAGAGAGAGAACTTAAAGTTCATCTCATATAATCTTTTTCTCAATATAAGATTCAGAAAAGTACAAATAGTTCCAAATTCACTGGCTTCGTGATCATCATGTGTACAACCCAGTGATTAGACATTCATATAACTTATGAAGTGACCACTCTGATCTGACAACGTACATAAATAGTTATTACAATATTATTGACTATATTCCCTATGCTGTACTCCACATAACTATTCTGTAATTATCAATTTGTACTTTTTTGAAATATATTTTTATTTATTTCAGAAAGGAAGAGAAAGAAAGATAAAAACATCAATGATGAGAGAGAATCAATGATTGGCTGCTTCCTGCAAATCCCCTACTGGGGAACAAGCTCAAAACCCAGACCAGTCCACAAGTCAATGCTCGGTCCACTGAGCCAAACCAGCTAGGGCTCAATTTGTACTTCTTAATCCTTTAAATTTTTTCACCCATCCCTCCAATCTAGCCTCCCATGTGGTGACTGTCAAATGTTCTCAGTATCTCTGAGTCTGTTTCTGTTCTGCTTGTTTGTTTATTTTGTTTTATAGATTCCACATATAAGTGAAATCATCTGTCGTTTGTCTTCCTCTGTCTGATTTATTTCACTCAGCACAATATCTTCTACGTGTATCCATGTTGTTGCAGATGGTAAGAATTCATTCTTTTTTATGGCTGAGTCGTATTCCATTGTATATTCAGTGATGGCGAACTCATTTTTTGGTTGATTTTTCTTTATTAAATGGCATTTAAATATATAAAATAAATATCAAAAATATAAGTCTTTGTTGTACTATGGTTGCAAATATCAAAAAATTTCTATATGTGACATGGCACCAGAGTTAAGTTAGGGTTTTTCAAAATGCTGACACGCCGAGCTCAAAAGGTTCGCCATCACTGGTCTATATGCACTAGTTCGTCTTTATTCATTCACCTGTTGATGGGCACTCGGGTTGCTTTGGTGCAATCTGAAGCTGATTACCAGGTGTACTAGCTCAGTGGCCTCCCATGAGGAGCAGGCCAAGATAAGCTACCACCTGTGCCTAAGCTGCCACCTGCGCCCTGCCCACAGCTACAGGGCATGAGCTACAAAGGGACCTGCTGATGGCTCCTACTTGTGCTGGGCTTGGGAGGTGCCTGTGAGAAGCCAAGCTGCAAAGCAAGGCTGGCTGCCACTAGTGCTGGGCCTGGAGCCACTTAGCAAGGGACACCCTGAGTACAAATGTTGTTTGTTTGGTGCTGTGGGGCTTTAAAGGGTTTTAGAAAAGTTGGCAGCATGAGCCAAGACAGGTCATTTGTATGGAAAAGCCACTGGGTGGGACTTGGGTGGACCAGCAAGTTGGGTGGGGAAGGATTTCAGGAAATCACCAGGGCTGGTGAACAGTGTTAGCCAAGTTGATGGAGACTCCGATATAATGCCGTTTTATCGGCTTTATGGCTGTGAGGGCCCGGGGAGCATCAAAGTGCCAACACTTCTGTCTGGGAGAAAGCTGCCTCTCCAGACCTCACTCTGAAACCAGACAATTCAGTTCCTCCCTTTATGTCCCTGGTGCCTTTCCAAGCAGCTGCCCAGCGCTGGAACTCAGAGGAAGTGCATGCCAGTAAGCCCCTGTTCTTAAGAGGAACACCTGGGGCTCCACCAGCCCTCCATCTCACTCGGCCACAATCCCCGCTGATTTTCACAGCCAGAAGTTATAAAGATTCTCATCTTGGAACCCTGGGCCCAGCATGAGTGGAGGGATGAGGGGAGAGGAACGGGGGCAGGGAGCAAGGGTCAGGGGGGGAGGGGCTAGTGTGGGTTTGGGATGCCTCGCTCTCAGGGGAGACCTTCATAACCAAGATATCCCTCTCAATTCATAGCCACCACACATGGGTGTTAGATGAGCCCTTTCCATGTCTCCCTCTGCCCGTCCTGACAGTCTGCATGTGGCTTTTCCTTTATACCCTTAATTATAGGACCTCTTGTTCAACTAGATTCCAGGTGGTTCTAAATGACAGTTGTTCTGTAGTTTAGTTGTAATTTTGATGTGGTTGTGGGAGGATTTGAGGACCACATTTAACTTGCTGGCATCTTGACCAGAAGCCAAGACAATATCTTAAAATGCTCCTGACCTCAGTAGTTTCTGCATAAAATCATACTACATGGTCACTTCATTTACTGCAGCCAGTTGTAAAGCAGCAACCTGAATTTCAACTGTGAAATCTTTCAGTACACGAAATACAATATATTTTTACAAAAAAATTATATTTCTATTTTGACCCATAGGAAGAAAAGTTGATTATTTTCATTATTACCAGTCTGTAGCGAGTTGCAAGCAGACTTAATGTAATGCTGTCACTAAGGCATAATTAAAGGAGTTTTCCTTTAGCTGATATTATAAATATTAGCATTTGTTCCAAGTGTTAATTTTGAACAGAAATTTTACATATTGTAATAACATTTCCCTTTGGTATAGATATGAATGAATAATTTAACTTAATTTCATTTTTTTAAAATATATTTTATTGATTTTTTACAGAGAGGAAGGGAGAAGGATAGAGTTAGAAACATCGATGAGAAAGAAACATCGATCAGCTGCCTTCTGCACACCCCCTACTGGGGATGTGCCCGCAACCAACGTACATGCCCTTGACCGGAATCGAACCCAGGACCCTTCAGTCCACAGGCTGATGCTCTAGCCACTGAGCCAAACCGGTTAGGGCTTAATTTCATTTTTATTTCAAATCCTTTTTACATACTTTCATTACATAACAGTTTTATCTGAATGAGAGCTAGTCCCTCTGTCTTTGTATCCCTCATAAGCACGTGTTCATTGTTAAGCCAACTCACACCTTGTGCTGAGTATTTACTTTGAAGAGAATCTCCAGCATCGGGCATTATCTGCCAGTCTCTCTAATCTGGTTTAGCTGTGATCTTTGTACATTTATGCTTAGTCTTTTCACTGACATTTTATAAAGACAAAGAACGAGATACATTAGAAAAAGAGAATGGATAGAAGTAAAGCAACAATGATATGATATAGCAGAATTTTTATAGTACCTGGTAAAAAATAAATGCAAACTTATAGGAAGTATTTTAAAGTTCAAAAATGTATGTTAGAAATTAGTGTGATTACTAAGGCTTTCTTATTTTATAAAATGTGTGGTTAGTGGGGCTAGTTATCAAATTTGGGTGATCTTCCCAAAGAAATGATCCATTCAGTCTGATGTTAAACAGACCCTTATCTGGTGGATTTTGGAATCTGTATGGAGCAGAGAATAACAGGACAGATTTGGGGATGAAGACTAACAGTAAAATAGAAAGTGTACCTGCTTGTCTTACCCACCTATGAAAGATACAGTAGTTGAGCTTCAGAGCTAAGGAACATCGAAATAACACAAGTACCTCTCCTACTATATAACAAATGAAGGACACTGTGTCCTGATAACACTTCTATAGGAAGCTTATTGGGCAACTATTGCTGAATTAATCACATAGAAATGAAAATGCTATAGCTTGCACTTATTTGAAAATCTGATAGGTTCACCATTTGCTGTGTAATTGACTCAAAATTAGAACTATTTATTAATTTGAAATATGCCATGAAATGGTAAAATTACAAAAACTTATGACAACAATTAATACTAACTGTAGTATAATTCTATAGATTATCTTTTGTATTTCAAAATCAACAAAATATTGCCATATGCACAATATTGGGTAAATGTTTAAATGGATATGAAATACCTATTCTGTATGACTGTTATGAGGACTTAATCTGAGTAAGTCTATATAAAGCATATGTCAAGCATAACGTTTCACACATAGAAAGACTTCAATAAATTATAGCTATTAGTTGCTACCTATTTGTCAAGTTACCAAAATAAGTGGATATCCAAGTTCTGACCTAACTTTCCCATTGCTGGAGGCCTTGATTCTTCATGAGATCATCTATTCCATTGTTGGATCAGTCTAACACTTACAAAGGCAATTTTATATTGAGTTGAAATCTTTATTCCAACTTTTGATTATTGGTTTTGGTTTTGTCCACAGAGAGACATAGAACATCTACTCTGTCTTCCACTTGCCAACCATTTAAACATCTCTACAGAGCTACAGCCTCCTCCTCCAAGTCTTGACAGTCATCTTAGAAAGCTGAACCTGGAAATTACCATAACAGTCCACACTAGTATAGCCAAAGAGGAACTTAGATTAGAGCTAGCAAGAGAGTTAGTATTTTATGATTATCTCACCCTTATTCTAGACATTATAGTTGGAGCTTAAGTTTGTGTATTATTACTTAGGAAATTTTGTGTTTAAAATGACAGAAATGTAATTAGGTTGCGTTAAAAGGGAATTCATTAAGCTCTAATAGGTTATTAGAATAAAATGAGCCACAGGAATACCTGACCAAGGACATGGTGAGGACATGGTGGCCTACAATGGCAAAGCTTTCCAACTTAGAATCCAGGGCTCCAAAGAGAGACTAGCATATGATTCTCTAACTTTAAAATAATCAAATTTTTAAATTAATATTAACTCATTAATTATTAAATCAGAACTTTAAAAATTTCTAACTTTAAATCCTCAGAGGTGGATTCTCATTCTTATGTCAAATGCCCACTCCTGGTCCCTACCTTTGTGACCCAAGGACCAAGTCATGTTGTGAGTTAAGTGCTGATCTTGCAACCACTTCGGTCAGGTGAAGAGAAAATTTTAGGAAATATCTGCTGGATAGACAGGCCAGCAAGGGGTCACTAGAAAAAAATGTTTTAGTTTTCATTTTTTTAACCGGCAGTTAGTTAAACCTCTTAGACTACTTACATTTAAACTGCAGTGTAGTCTCACGTATCCCACTCTCTACTTGCAATATTGGCTTCCTGAACCTATGACATCATTTATACTTACTGAATTTCAGCACATTTTTTAATCCTCTTGAAATTTGGTATCATAACTTCTCGTCCAACTTATATTACCAATGTGTTCCAATCGTCTGTCCGAAATCCGGCTTCAACACTTTCATGGGTGTATAATAAACTGGACAGTCACAGACAGAACCTTGTTGCAGGCCATTAGAGACTTCTTTAGGCGTTGACACAGATCCATTCATCAATACTTTTCTGGTACAATCATTTAACCAACCGTGATGGCTCAGAAATGAGTCTTTCCAGAAGCACATGATCTAAAGGTCAGAGATGCTGTGGTTAGAAGATTTATCATCTCATCCCACAGGAGGAAAGACTTGAGGACCAGTGCTCCTGTAACACCAAGAAAGAGATCTTCTTAAACAGTGACCTGAAAAGCCAACTGTCCCCCTCCAATAAGAGATGCTGCCTGAAATACCCTCAATAAATCACTTTTCTCGTGAAAAAAAAAAGAGCTCAAAAATAAGTTTTCAAGAAACGCCAGCCCTGACAGGAAGGGCAAAGGCTGTAAAGCCAGAAGGAAGGAGTTGGAGCAGGTACCTCAGTATCCTGTCCGATGCTGGCCCCGGTCAGATACTGACCTACGCTGTCACCCCTGCTGCTCTGAGATGCAATCAGCACTCAACAGCAGCCATGCTTGGGAAGCTCTGATTTCCCTGAGAATGTTCTCGACAGACTTGGATGATGGCATCTTATTTTCTAGGTACCTCTCAGTTTTTAACTAGAGTGTCACATTGTGTTATCAGTGGAGTGAATGAACTATCCACAATCCATAAACGGTTTCCTTCAACTCAATGTTGATGCTAAACAGTTCATTCATTTATCATTTTATTTGTTTAATGGGTATCAAGCAAGCATTTAAACTGTGTCCAGCTCTGGGGATACCGTGGTTCAAAAAACAGTCCCTGACTTCATGGAACTTAAAAACCCTCTCATGCACCAAACAAGTCTGCTCACTGACTGCAAAAACTCCCAGCACTTTCCTGACCCAGCCCCTGTCCCAGAATTCACCTCACTCCGTGGTCTCCTGCTTAAATCCATCTCAAAAGGCACCACCTCCTCCACTCAGGCTCCCAAATCAGCCCCCGCAGTGATCTTTCTGCTGTCTCAGTTCTTGTACCTGCTCCTGGATGGCTCCATTTGCTGGAAAGAAATGAACTTTAAATTGGGAAAGATCCATTTTCAGATCTTGCCTCAGTAACTTACTACTTTTTGTAATTGTAGATTATTTAATATTTCTGAGCCACATCTGTAAAGTGAGGAAAATGCCAACTTCATAGAGAAGTTGTGAGGAATAATTTATTCCCCAGGGCCTTTTATTTATTTACCCAAACACCCAGTTCTCTAACTGTGATGTAAAGAAAGAGAATAAGACTTAGAGCTGGACCATGAGTGGCTCCACACTTCTTGTCTGTGTTCTCTTGGAAATATCAGCCAGTTTCCTGAGAGGCAAAATAGCAAGATCATTCCTACTTCAAAGGTTATTGTGAAAAGAAATCAAGTTACTGTATAGAGAAGTCCTTTATAAGCTAGAAAGCACAGCTCACATGGCAGACTCTGTCTTGGTGACTACTGCTCACTGACTGCTGCTGTGTAGCTGGATTGTGAACCCAATTTGATCAGTAAACCTATGTCCTATTTCTCTCCTGCACCTCTGCTTTTCCCACAGTGCACAGGGTCAGTCAGCAGTTCTGACTGTCTCTCACTCACGCGCGCGCGCACACACACACACAGACACACACACACACACCTGTTTATATTCTGTTTTAGAAACTTTTTATTTTTTTATTTTTTTAGAAACTTTTTAAATAAAATATAATATACATGCAAAAAGTGTACAAATCTAAATATAGTGTGAATTTTTCTAAAGTTTACTAGTGGCCTAGTGCATGAAATTCATGCACATTAAAAGGGAATTAATTAGAGAAAATATTTTAATATTGCTATTTGCCCTTTCTCTATAATAGAAGTGTCAGAGATTAAAGAAAATTAGTGAAATGTATATGAAAATCTCCTTCCTGTCAGAGTCTGGGGTGCACCGCGGATCCCAGAGCCAAATTTCCACCCACCTGCATGCTCCTTGAAATCACATGAGACCCAGCCCCGGCAAGCCCAACCCCCATCAAGCCCTGCAGGGCAGGGGGCACAGCCTCAGAGCCCCCATCATGCCCTGCTGGATGTGAGGCACAGCCTCAGTCCCTTGGCCTGGCACAGGGCAGAGGAGGCAGCCTCAGGTACCCCATCAAGCCCCGCCAGATGGGGGACACAGCCTCAGGTCCCCTGGCCCCAGCATGAGCACGCAAGGGCACAAGGTGTGACAACCATTTGCATATTAGCTCTTTATTATATAGGACTAGGGGCCTGGTGCACAAAGATTCATGCACGGGGGTGGGTGAACCCTTCAGCCCAACCTGCACCCTCTCCAATCTGGGAACCCTCAGGGGAGCCCTCTCCAATACAGATAGACAGGGGAGTTTCTATCTGTCTTTGTAATCATATGAGCAAATTGTCTGAGACCCCCAACTCAAATATTTTGTTTTGCTTTTTTTCTGTGCTTTGGTTTGTTGCTCACAGAATAACAGAGGCATTTTTTTCTTTGCTTCATTTGTGGAGATTTTCTGGAAGTTTTAGGATATCGTCCCTTTAATTTTTCCTAGACACTCTGATTTTACTTATGACTCTCACCTTTGCTTTCCCTCCACCCCCCACTGCAACAGTAACTTGCTCCAGACTCACTTCCCTCTAGTGTCTAGGAGATCTGTCTACCACCAGAACTATGATTTCCGGTATTACTGGTGTTCTCCATGCTCTGGGCTTCTGCTTCTGGTCCTGGGGCTGCCATCAGAACTACTATTCCCAGAATTCCTGGTGCTCCACGCACTGGGAGTGACCAAGGGAGCCATGTCCCCCCAAGCTGCCAGCTCTCCTGCTTCTGCTTTCCACCTAGTGCCTGTGTATGCAAATTAACCCGCCATCTTTGTCAGTTAATTTACATATTCACTCCTAATTGGCTGGTGAGCATAGCGAAGGGATGGTCAATTTACATGTTTCTCTTTTATTATGTAGGATAAACAGCCACCCAGCTCAAAAGCCTTGATCTCAATACCCCACCCATCCAAAGCTAACCACCATTCTGATTTCCACAACCAAATATTTTGTTTTGCTTTTTTTCTGTGCTTAATGTAAATGGAATCAGACAATATGAACTCCCATGTGAGGTCAGGCTTATTTCACTAAACATTAAGTGTGGAAATTTATTCTTTGATACATGTAGCAGTGGGTCATTATTTTCATTGTTTTGTAGTATTTATTGTATGAATATACCAAATATTACTTATCCATTGTACTGTTGATGAACATATATTGTTCTGTTTTGGAGCTACTTCAAATTGTACAGTGAATGTTCTTGTACATGTATGGGTACACTATGTATTCCTAGAGTCAAAAATTACTTAAAAATGCTATAGCTAAAAATTACTGTCTCATAGGATATGCATATGTTCAGCATTAGTAGAGACCACCAAACATTTTTTCAGAGTAGATGTACTGATTTCATTCAATATGTCAGCAATGAGTGAGGGTTCAGTTGCTCAAACACTGGTCACGATTTAATATCATCTGCCTTAGTTTGGTTATTCTAGTGAATATGTGGTGGTATCTCATTGTGATTGTAATTTGTTTTCCCTGATAATTGAAGAGGATATGCATATCTTCCTGTTTAGTGGCCATTTGGATAAATTCTAATGAAATGGCTATTTAAAACTTATTTGTCTGTATTCATATTCGGTTGACTGTTTCTTAATAATTTATAATTCTTTATGAAATATGGGTATGTCTTTTTATTTGTATTACCAATATATCCAATATTGTGTGGCTTGTGTTTTCATTCCCTTAATGGTGTCTTTTGATGATAGGAACTTCCAATTTTAATGTAGTCAAAGCTAACATTTTATGATCAGTACATTTTGCATGCTATTTGAGAAAAGTTTGTCTACCTGAGGTAAATATATCCTCTGATATTTTTTTTTCTAAAAGTTTTTTGCCCTAACCCCGTGGTCAGCAAACTGTAGCTCGCGAGCCACATGTGGCTCTTTGGCCCCTTGAGTGTGGCTCTTCCACAAAATACCATGTGTGGGTGCGCGTACAGTGCTACTGAAACTTCGTGGTCCATGCGCAGAAGTTGGTTTTCGGCCTGGGCGAGTCTATTTTGAAGAAGTACTGTTGATATTTGGCTCTGTTGACTAATGAGTTTGCCGACCACTGCCCTAGCCAGTTTGGCTTAGTGGATAGAATGCCGGTCTGCAGACTAAAGGGTTCCAAGTTCCATTCCAGTCAAAGACACATGCCCAGGTTGTGGGGTCAATCCCCAGTCGGGGGCATGCAGGAAGCAGCCAATCAATGATTCTCTCTCATCCTTGATGTTTCTACCTCTCTCTCCCTCTCCTTCCTCCCTGAATCAATAACAATATATTTTAAAAATTAAAAAATAAAAGTTTTTTCCTTTGCATTTATAAATATATAATCCACCTGCAACTGATTTTTTGAAAGGTGGGGATAAAGATTATTTTTCCCATTTGAATATCCCAGCCCAGCCCCATTTATTAAAGAGGGCATTATACACTATACAACAGGATCTCCTTTGTCAAACATCAAGCTATGCAGATGTGAGACTCGCTCCATTGGTTCTTATGTACAGGCAAACTTCATTCTGTTTTTTTATTTTTATTTTAAAATTACAGTTTACATTCAATATTATTTTGTATTAGTTTTAGGTGTACTACAGCTGTCATCATTTTAACAGCTTTATAATTGTCTTGACATCTGATAATAAGTCTCCAGCTTCTCTCTTTCGATTAATGATCTCCTTGACTATTTTTGACCTCATCTTCTTATATGAATTTTAGAATCAGTTGGTCAATTTCTACATAAAACCTGCTGAGATCATAGTTAGGATTTTTAGTCTAAAGATTAATTTGGGGAGAATTTACATCCTAACAGTTTTAATTCTTCCAACCCATGAAGATGGGAGTGGGGGAAGAGCTATTTAGGTTTTTAAAATTTCTCTTGGTAAAGTTTTATAATTTTCAGTACAGAGCTCTTACTCATATATCACTAAATAAATTCTAAATTTTAAGGGTTTATAGTAATATAAATTATATTTTTTTCTTTATTTGTAATTTTTTAATTGCTGATACATAAAAATAAATTGATTTCATGTTTTGACCTTGGATCCAACACCTGGGTAACTCACTTGTTAATTCTGATCATTTGTCTCTAAACTTTTTAAAAAGATTTTTCTAAGTACACATTCATGTTTTCTGTGAGTACTGACAATTTTGTTTTTTTCTAAAACTATAACTTTCCTTTCTGGTTATTATCTAACTAGAGGCCCTCTCATAATCTGGGACCCCTTGAGGGATGTCAGACTGCCAGTTTCGGCCCGATCCCCACAGGCCAGGCCAAGGGACCCCACCAGTGCATGAATCCTTGCACTGGGCCTCTAGTATGCATATAAGATCTTTGGTTAATCTCTTACCACCCTCTCCCCTCCCTCCCTCCCTCTGAGATTCATCAGTCTGTTCTATGTTTCCATGCCTGTGCATTGAGCACCTGCCCCCTGGTGGTCAGTGCATTTCAGAGCTACTGGTTGGATGGCCGAATGGTCAGATGGTCAAGTAGGCTTTTGTATATATAGATTGAATTGATTAAGATTTCTATTTTTATTTTAGTAGAAATAGTAATAACAGATATCCATATCATGCTACTAATCTCAGGAAGAAAGTTTTAAATAATTCACCATTGCATTGTCTTCTCTTCAATGTTGCTAAGAGTTTTTAGCATAAATCAATAGTGTCTTTTACCAAAAGTTATTTCTGTACTTATTATTGTAAGATAATCATTTTTTTCTTTTTTTATTGCTTAAAATATTACAAAGAGTAGTACATTTGTCTCCTCCCCCCCCCCTTGACTTTCCCCCAGCCTCCCCTACCCTCCAGTGTCTTGTGTCCATTGGTTATGCTTATATGCCTGCATACAAGTCCTTTGGATAATCATATTTTTATCTCCACTTTTCTATGAATGTAGTGAATTACATTGATTATTTAATGGTAACTATTATTAGTATTCCTGGAGTAAACTTTATTTGATTAGATGCATTTCTATTTTATGTACCACTTAATTATACTTGCTAATATATTATTTAGAATTTTCACATTATTTAGAAAGACTGTGAAAAGTACCTTCTTTTTTTCTATTTTTTGGAAGAGTGTATATGAAATTGGAGTTATTACTTCCTTTAATGTTTTCTAGAATTCACCAAAGAAGCCATTTTGGCCAGGAATTCTATACATTATGGAAATATTAAAAACAAAACATTTCATTTCTTTAGTAGGTATATGGCATCCTGCTTATTCTCTCTTACTGTGTCAGTTTTGGTCTCACTTTTTCCCATCAGTCTTGCCAGCATTTTATCAAATTGATTCATCTTTTTTGAGAAGCAAACTTTTGATTTTATTTTCTTTATTGCATTTTATTTTGTATTTATTTTATTTTTATGTTTATAAATATAATTTCAATGTGCTTTTATTTTGTTATTCCCTTTTTTTCTTTGGATTACTTTGTTATGTGCAGTATTTTGTTTCAGTTTGTTTTAATATGGAACCTTGAATCATCAATATATAGCATTCTATTTCCTAATATGTACAAGTAAGAATGGAAGTGAATTTTCTCAGGTTTTGTAAATCTAAAGATATGTTTATCTCATCTTTTATATTTGAAGAATGCTTTTCATTAGAATTATATAATAATTATATCCTATCTAATAAAAGAGAAACATGGTAATTGGCGTACGACTGCTACCCTTCCCATTGGCTAATCAGCGAGATATGCAAATTAACTTCCAGCCAAGATGGCGGCCGGAAGCCAGGCAGCTTGAAACTAACATGAGGCTTGCTTGCTTCAGTGACAGAGGAAACCAACGCTCCCCGCCTGCTTTGCCCGCCTTTGAGCCTGCAGTTTAAGAAACATTGTAACGAATATAGACACTAAACAAAACCCTAGAAACCTGCTTTCAGCGAGGCCAGGATCTTAGAGCTGGAGTTAATACAGAGTTTCGACTATAGAACCGAAACAAACCAGATACCTTCTTTCAGCAGCAGAAGCCTCAGAGCTGGAGCCAGAGCTAAAGCTGGCCCAGAATTTAAAAAAAGAAAAGAAAAAAAGGAGCAGTTGGGAGCTTCAGTCGGCCTGAAAACAGCCCTCAGCCCCTCACCCAGACTGGCGAGGCACCCCAGTGGGGACCCCCGACCCTAAAGGATGGGGGGGGGGGGGGTCCTCCCAACCCCCTAATCGCCCTGCGGCTCTGTGTATGACAGGGTGCGGCGTCCCAACCCTGATCGTCCTGTGGTTCTGTGTGTGACAGGGTGTGGCGGCCCAACCCTCTCCCCCCCTACAGGCCCTGCTCTGTGTGTGACAGGGGGGAGTTCCCCAACCCTTTGATTGACCCTGCTCTGTGCGTGAAAGGGTACGGAGCCCCAAACCCCCTGATGGGCCCTGCTCTGTGAGTGACAGGGGGTGGCGCCACAACCTCCCCATCAACCCTGCCTTGAGTGTGACAGGGGGCGGTGCCCCAACCCCCCAATCGGCCCTACCCTGAGCGTGACTGAGGGTGGCCTCTTGTGTGTGCGTGTGTGTGTGTGTGTGTGTATATATACACATTTAAAAAATAAATTTGCCAGAATCACAGCAAAAGTTCAACATGAAATCACAGTGATATCTCTGAGAAGAATGCAATGAGTCCATTCTCAGAGGGAAAATTTAAATGAAATGAAATATTTAACATATATATAATCTCCCTTCTCTGCTAAAGCCCAGGAAAGGCAGTACTAAGTGCTTATTAAAGAACTAATTCTTAGTTCAAATTTTTCCAAAAAAGAATATGCCTATAAAATGTTCAAACAATACAGTAGTCTTGAAGAGAATACTTTAAATTATGTAACTCACCTAATAAAAATATCATAGAAGTGCCCTAGCTGGTTTGGCTCAGTGGATAGAGCATCAGTCTGCAGACTGAAGGGTCCCCGGTTTGATTCCGGCCAAGGGCACATGCCAGGGTTGCGGGTTCGATCCCCCCCAGGGGGCATGCAGGAGGCAGCCAGTCAATGATTCTCTCTCACCATTGATGTTTTTCTCTCTCTATCCCTCTCCTTTCCTCTCTGAAATCAACAAAAATATATTTTAAAAAATCATAGAAGTTGTATCAAGCTGAGTCCAATGACAGTAATGACCACAATTATTTGAACAGAGACAAGTTAACAGAAATAATTAACTAGGTATAAAGTTGTTAGCTAGGGTTGAAAACCATGACCTGTGAAACAAATCTGGCTTGCTGCCTGTTTTTGTGAATAAAGTTTTATTGGAGCACAGTCATGCTCAATTATTTACATATTGTTTATGTCTGCTTTGTTCTATAATGACAGTTACATAGTCTTAACAGAGATCATAATACCACACAAAGCCTAAAATAATTACCATGGGCCTTTTGCCCCCAAAATGTGCCGACCTCTGTCTGCTCAGCATCAGGTGTCAAGAAGCAGCAATTCTAGGAAGTGGCTTCTACCTCAAGAACTGGGAGAACAAAGGAAAGGAGTTGTAATTATTAACACTGGAAGCTTGAAGGAGCCAACACTCAGCCCTCTGAGGAGGGGGTTGCAGTCTGGCTGCTGTTGGCATGTCATGGCCCATAAGGCTGGTTCTACAAAATGCTGGAAGAACTGAAAGCCAGGTCCATGGAGTGAAGAAATGAGGCTCACGGGGGCCAAGAAATGCCTTGAAACTGCACAGCCTTAGTAGCAGAACTGGAGTTTCCTCTAGGAAATGGGATTTTAGAATTGGCCAATTGGCTGGTGGTGTGGGAAGGGGTCCTCACTTAGGTAACAGCTAGAGGGTAAAAATGCAGCTCAGGAATGAAGTTTTAGACGAGAGGATGCAAAGAGCACCAGACCCCTATGCCCAGGTCACACCTCAAACAGATTAAATTAGGACCTCTGGGGCCTTAGGTATCAGTATTTTTGAAACCTCTCCAAGTGATTCCAAATTGGGGCCAAAGCTGAGATCAAGTGCTTGAGCCTGAGATGTGCATGCACTCACATGCAGCCCCGCCCCTTTCCCTCCTGCTCCACTCTGGAATCCTCCCACTTTGGAAGGAGCCCAGCATATGGGGTGATGGGGCCACTTCCATGCGAGTGGGGAGGTGGCAGAAAAGCAGCAGCCCCGTATCTCTCAGCAAATAGAGAGTCCAACACGTCATTCCCGGTGCTGTGGTCACAGGGGAGCACATGTTCCCACACTGCTCAATAAAAGTAGCTTGGTTCCACCCGCTGTGTCCTTGTGCAGCCGGGGCACTTAATAAAGCTCCTTAATGGACAGTGAGGTCACTTTCAGAGCAGCAGTACTTGTGGAATGACGGTAAAACAAACCCTCTTGAGGGAGAAAAAGACCTCACACAAGAGGCTGGGGCAGGAAGATCACAACCCCAGGGACTGGGGCATGTGGCCTCCTGTGGAATGTGGCATCAGATGGACCCAAGGGAGCTGGGTTCCAGGAGCAGCACAGCCTGGGCCTGCTGGGCGGAGCTGCTAGCTGGGCCCTGGTCAGGCTCACAGATACAAGAAGGACTACGAAAGCAAGCCTGATTCTTCCTTAAAAAATTTCCACAGCAAAACGAGTGTACCTTCTTTTAGAAAAAGTTTTTGAAAAATAGTGAAAAGTGCAAAGTAGATAATTATCACCTGTATTTCACTACCCAGTTATGGCTACAGGTGGAATTATGGACTTGAAATGAATATATATAATAAGATACAAATAGAACACAATTTGGATCATATTGATAGTATACCTTTGTCCTTTTAAAAAACTTAAATAATAAATCTTGAGCAATGTCATCTGTAGCGATTTTTATGGTTTGTTGGATTCTATTGCATGGATAGCATAGGTAATTTATTTCATACATTTTTAAGAGCGATTTTAGGTTCACAGCAAAATTGAGGGAAAGATACAGAGATATCCCATATACCCCTCCCCCCACATATGCACAGCCTCCCCCAAACTCCATAGTTTACATTAGGATCGACTCTAGTGTTGTACTTTCTATGTATTTAGACAAATGTATATTGACATGTATCTAACTTTATAATATATAGAGAGTTTAGCATAGACTATTTAATCATTCCCCTTTTGTTGGACATTTGAGTTGATTTTATTTTTCATTCTCACAAATAATATTATAATGATCATCCTTATAGGTAAGACTTGACCCATATGATTGATTATTTTTCAGTTCCTCTTAAATTCCAAGCTGTGGGCTTTTGTACTCTGTACCTAGAACATTTCCCCTCTCTCCAGGTTCTTAGTTAACTTCTACTAATTCCTTCAAGTCTGACCTTAAAATATCAATTTCTCCAGGGAGCCTTCCTGGCCCTAAGGCTATTATGTACCTCAGAAGCAACTCGTACTTTCTTTGACAGCGCTATGGCATTCTGTCTTGTTCTCCATTAAGCCCCCAGACTTTGAATAGTGTCTGTCCACAGTAGGTATCCAAGCATTTGATAATTGAATTCATATGTACATCAGTGCTTCTAAGCTGGGTTTTCAGATATCTTTTTCAACTTTCAGAGAGAGAAAGATTTAGAAGACCCATTTAGCCTCAGCTCACCCACCGTTCCATAGCAGTGATGTACGGTTGCAGGTAATGAGGTCAACACCAGAGCGTGATCATCTCAAGTCTTAATGACTGTGCTTTCCTGATTGCCAGTCAGCTCCACCAATCCAGGCTCAGAAAGCATACCTTGCACTCCCCCGAGGACAAATTTATTTTTACTAGAGGAAAACCTACATATCAGTCTGTTCATCCACCTATCTGTCAGTCCATCCATCCATCCATCCATCTATCCTATATATATATATTGAGCATATGTTATTTCTTTGCTTTACAAATATTTATTTTGAGTGTCTATTATGTGCCAGGTATGGTTCAAGTTTCAGTGAAAATAGTGGATAACATCTCTTTCCTCATGGAGTTTATACTTCATCTAGTATATGGAAAATACTGTGCCATCAATTTATAGAATGTCTATGGAGTGTCCCCTTGGTTCTTTTTCCCTGAGGAACTTACAGTTCACTGATGAGTCATTGCAAGCACATAAATAGCCATAACACTAATAAAAGATGATATGAGAGCTAGCAACTAAGAGTACAGCATGACCTTCTTCCTGATGGAGTTTCCATGTGCAAATATGATTTCAACTCTTTGTCATACCCCTGGTCATATTTGATTGGTGTAAGAAGGAGTCTGTTCAAGCTTGGCCAATTTGCTTCCTTCTCTGGAATATTTCAAACACAGGAGAGTTCCTGTGTTTGTTGTTGTTGTTGTTGCTGTTTTTAGGGATTGTGTGTGTGCGTGTGTGTGTGTGTGTGTGTGTGTGTGTTTCCTAAGAGCACAGATTTTAAGAGGAAAGTTCCAAGGAACTGGAGGCAGAATATTTCTGCCATGTGGTGAAAAACCAGCTGTAGTGGGAGACAATGGAGTCTAAATGAAGAGAGATTCAGGAGATGGAGAGCTGGTGGTCTTTCATTCCATGTTTCCAGTTGTACCTGTAGCCCAGCTATAATGTCTCCCTTTTCTTGTATTGTTTGTTCAAGCCTTCCTTGTATTTCAGCAGCCGACATATTCACCACTGGTATTTATTAGTGAGAGTTGGGTTTGTGTCACTTGCAACTAATCCTTTCTAAAACGGAAGACTTTCCAGGGGAGGTGAAATTTGAGCTGAGTCTTAAAAGATGAATAGGATTTAGGTGTTCTAACTTTGGGCTTTTGCTCTAAGCCTGAGCTACCAAAAAACATGAGTCAAATCACATTTCAATGGTCATTTTGTACTTTTAAAAATTAAAATAACCTTTCCCCTGATAATAATAAGAGTATGAAATTTTCAAATAATACAGAAAAAGTTAACAATTATTTCCTATCTCCACATAATCACAACACCCCTCCCCCCAAATAACTGTTGTTAACAATTTGGGATGATCATCTAGCATATAGTATCCTATAATCTGCTATTTTCTCATTGTGGGCATTTTAAAAAATGTTTTTAGTTTTGAAAACTTTATTTGAAACTAATTTCAAATTTACAAATATTTGAAAAATTAAAACAGTGTCATGAAAAGAAAACCACATAGATTCTTCATATCCCATTTGTTTTATCATTTGCTCTCTCTCTTTTAAAAGTAAATTATATATATTTCATGGCTTTTTACCTTTAAATCAAGCATGTCAAACTCAAAGGCTAACACAGGCCAAATAAACAAGGCATGCGGGCTGCGAGTTTGACATGCTTGCTTTAAATTCTCTAAGTATCGAGATATTCTCTTACATCACCACAGTATAGTTATCACCGCCAGAAGTTTATGCTGATACGACACTTGTCTAGCCTGCTGGCTACAGTTTAGTTCGGTCAGTTGTCTCAGTAGAGTCCTTCATGGAGCTCTTCCCTTCCAGTACAGGAGTCAATCCAGGGTCAGCTATTGTGTTTAACTGTCATGTCTCCATAGCTTTCTTTAACCTGGGACATTTTCACAGACTTTTATTTTGTATTTTATGCATTAACATTTGTTTTTAAAAGATAGAAAGTTCCTCATTTTTGTTCATTTGCTGTTTCCTTGTGAGTAGATTGTGGTTATGCATTCTCTGCCAGATACTGCATATGATCTTATAGAGTATTATAGCTAGAGGTATAATCTACATGCAGAAAAATGCAGGAATCATTAAGTGTATAGCTTTATGGCTTTTTGTGTGTATTCATATACCCATATAACCAACATGGTAAACATGGAGAACATTTGCATCCACTTAATAAATTTCCTTGTGCCTCTTCCCAGCCAATGCCCACTCCCACACCCACCCCTAGGAAACAATTATTCTTTCTTCTGTCTCTAGTTTTTCATGTTCTTGGATTGCATATAAATGGAATCATGCTGTTAGAACTCTTTATGTCTTACCTCCATTTAACATTTTTTGAGATTCTTTCATGTTGTGTGTAGTAGTAGTTCACTCTTTTTTTTCATTGTTGTTTGCTATTGCAATGGATTAACTGCCATTTGTTAATCCATTTTCCTGTTGATGGGGAATGCTTTCAGTTTTGGGCTCTTAGGAATAAAATTGTTAAGAAGAACCTTTTACAAACCTCTGGTGGGTATATAGTTTTTCTTGGGTTAGTAACCTGGAGTAGAATTGCTAGGCTATAGAGAAAGCTCATGCTTACATTCTTTGGAAAGTGCTAAATAGTTTTCTGAAATGGTTCTACCATTTTTAACTTATACCAGCTATTTACGAAAATTCCAATTCCTCCATATTCTCCCCAATGCTTGCAGTTGCCAGTCTTACATTTTAGCTCATTCTGGTGGTTGTATTGTAGAATCTCGTTCTAGTTTGCATTTGCATTTCCCTGATGAGTAATCATTTTAATGCCTTTTGGTCATTTGGATATCTTCATTTGTGAAAACACTTCTTAAGCCTTTTGCTTATTTTTTTTCATTAGCTAGTTTGGCTTTTTAAATTTTATTGATTTCCAGGAGTTATTTATATATTCTGGATACAAGCTATGTCAGTGAATATCTTCTCCCAGACTGTGGCTTGTATTTTAACTCTTTTATTGTAACCCTACAATCAATGGGCCCATGCTGCCTGTCACTACTTGAACCAATTAAGCAGAGACAGGGTTGAATCATTATGAGCATTTATTCCAA
The DNA here is from genome assembly GCF_000327345.1 of Myotis davidii. Classification (NCBI taxonomy): domain Eukaryota; kingdom Metazoa; phylum Chordata; class Mammalia; order Chiroptera; family Vespertilionidae; genus Myotis; species Myotis davidii. The sequence continues at coordinate 1,034,281 of NW_006293789.1, read as the reverse complement.
TACTGCTGGCAGTATGGGAGAGAAGCAGCTCACCCACAAAAGTCTGCTCTGGTTTCTGTGATAAGGTTGTTAATCTTTCCGTGATAATAGGCAGCTCCCTGCATTTCCAGGTGAGCTCCCAGGTCCTGGGTGCAATTGCCAGCCAGGTCAGAATGTGTCTTCTTTAAATGGAGCATGATTAATATTTCTTACAGTTATCTGGTCTCCAATATTCTGTTTCTTCCCGCATAATTATTGATGTCTTGACACAAACAAAAGTTTTTCGTTTCGAATAAGTCCAGTTTATCAACTAAAAATATAATTTCAGGTTTTTAAAATTTAAATTCTTTATTGTTTAAAGTACTACATGAGTCTCCTTTTCCCCCCCATTGACCTCTCCCCGGCCACTCCCACCCCCAGCACATATCCCCCCCCCCCCCCCTAGCGTCTATGTCCATTGGCTATGCTCATATGCATGCATATAAGTCCTTTGGTTGATTTCTTACCCCCTTGCCACCCTCCTCCCCCACTTCCCCGCCTTCCCTCATAAGTTGGACAGTCTGTTCGATGCTTCTATGTCTCTGTTTCTATTTTTGTTCATCAGTTTATGTTGTTCTATAATTTCAGGTTTAACATTTGATACATCCATCTCAAATTAATTTTTGCATACATTGAGAAACAGGGTCAAGGTGCTGCCAGGTATATGCAGGCTCTTACCTCTAGCAAGCTCTGGACTCCAAGCACTGCATGCCAGTGGTCATCTCTGGTCTCCAGCCCAGCTCCAGCTTCCCTACTCACTCAGCAAATGCTGAAGGGAGGTAATTGGTGGACAAGAGTTCATCTGAAGCTCTTAAAGGTTCCAATCTTGCTTGCCAGCCACAAGGTCGCCCTAAGCTCCACTGTTCTCTCCTTATCAGTGTAAACTCCCTCTGCCTACAATGGGCTGGATTCTCCACAAACCGACTCGTGTCAGGACTCAGCTGATACCTGCAGGGAGGAGAGTAGTCCCTGGCCCCTTCTCATCTTGGAGGTCTGTCCTCTGCTGGCACTTTATTCATCTAGGCTCTGCTCTCACCACTCTCTGATGTTATTTAACAATGTACTTTTTTATATTGTTTGAATTTTACTACTTCCATTACTCTAGCATGTTTGTATGTATGTACATATACATTGCCCAACATTTTTAATAGGTTTTAAGAAGAAATTATAAGTTATCTCTAAGCCTCCTGGTGGTCTTCCTGCATTTTGTCTATACTTCCTTTTGTTTGTATCTTGGAAAAATGTCTCTTGGATTTTTCATCAGAATATGACTCTATTTGTAAAATAAAAACATATTTGTAAGCTCAAAAACAAACAAACAAAAGAAAATATACATTTCTAAACCTTATCCATTTTTTTCTAGTTGTTACAGTGAGTGTGATGATTCATTGCAATTGTCTACATCAGAACCCAAAACTAAATGTAGAAATCTAGTTCCTTAACTTTTAACTACTATCAACATATTGATAATTCTCATTTTTTTTATTTTGAACCAGAGCTTTGCTAATGAATCCCAGACTTTTACCTCTAGACTTTGATATCTAGGAATTATATTCTGGTAATCCTAAACCTCTTAAATGTACATCTTATCTGGCACTCAACATCTTTCTCCATAAAACAGCTCCTACCTGGCAGTTCTTGTCTTGGAGAATATTCCCACTCACACAGTCACCCGGACTTGTTGACCCCTCCTTCTCTCTCACCACCACATCAATGGGTTACCAATTTCATTGGAGTTTATCTCTAAAATTCTCAAATATCCCATTCCCTTAACTCCCCTGCCACTTCTCTACTCAAGGACATAGTAATCACTGGTTCAAAGTCACAATAATTGCCTCCTAACTGACTCTAGTCTCTCTCTCTCTCTCTTCCTCTCCCTCTCACCACTATCTTCCTAACTACTTTAAGATAGATCTTGTAAAATAAATATTTTTTTTGAATAATCAAACATGATTGAGTCACTCCAAGACTTACAAATTCCTAATAGCTCTGATTTCCACAGAACAAAGTAGAACTTATTTAGAATTCAGAATCCCTCTGAACCTAACCTGAACCTTCCTTTCTAGTCCAGCCGTGGGCAAATTACGGCCCGCGGGCTGGATCCGGCCCGTTTGAAATGAATAAAACTATTGTAAAAAAAGACTGTACCCTTTTATGTAATGATGTTTACTTTGAATTTATATTAGTTCACACAAACACTCCATCCATGCTTTTGTTCTGGCTCTCCGGTCCAGTTTAAGAGTCCATTGTGGCCCTCAAGTCAAAAAGTTTGCCCACCCCTGTATCTAGTCGCATGTGCAGCACTCCCACTTAGAGGATTGAGGGCCATCGATGAAGTACAGCTTCACAGAACACCATTCACATGTTAGTTTTACATAAATGGCATCCGGGGAAATGCAATGTCACTGGAGTTTTGCAGTGAAATAGCCTGGTTATTTTTCAGCATCTCTGGATTGCTCTCTGTTTCCTTTTAAAAAAAAAAGTGTATTCATACATTTGTAGTCTTTTCTCACTCTACCTAGAATTCCCTTCCTTAGCTGTACCACTGGCAAAAATTCCCCTTCTACTCCAAAACTCAACTGGGATGGCACCTAGCCATCTTAGGTGTTTATAACAGCTCCTTCACCCTACAGAAGGGAATACACTATTCCATCATTACATTTGATTATTGATACTTGTTTATATATCATCTCTCCTGTTAGGTAGTCAGATTTTAGGGATATACCTCATCTACTAGGTTGAGTAAGTCTTTGCTAATTTGAGTTGGAAACAGTTTAGGTGGATTGGGGTGTGACATTGTTGAGAGCTTTATGAATATTACAGTGTGGAAGTGGTACATTTATTTATTTTTAAATTGAATTTATTGAAGTGGTATTGGTTAATAAAATAATACAGGTTTTATTTTGTCGACAATGTGGAGGCGTTAGGATTGGGGGTAGGTGGGTGGTAGTGATAAAATGGACTCTTCCATGTTTAAGAAAAATGAGGCAGCATCAAACAACAGTCTAGAGATGTGTGCAAGTGGGAAGGGCAGCTGGGTTGCCCACCCAACCCACATGCCCAGGTAATAATCTACCTTAGACATTACGAAGTGATTGACCAATTTCTGAATTGTTCTCGTATTAGCTTTCAATCTTAATATCTCATTGTATGTTCCAAATGCCAATTTGTTTAAATCACCTTGTATTCACACATGTCTCTTGATGGCACTGGCTGGGCTGGCTCTAGGTGCAGGCTTTATTTATGAATGGCTGCACATTTTACTTCCTGCTGGGATGTGTGGGAAAATCACCTCTCAACTCAAGGGCAAGCGTAGGTCCAGTCTCTGTTTCACTCCCTGGCATGACTCCCATTTTCTTAACTGGATCTCACTGACTCTCTTAACAGCACCCAGGCACCCTCCAGGCTGCACATGGCAGGAACTTATTTCATGACAGAATCAGGGCATTCTTGTCGCCCCTTCGCTTCCTCCCGTTTCTTTATTTGCTCTCTTTGTTTCTCCTGGGTCTTGATTTTCTATTTCATTAACCTCATTGTATATTTTTTCTGCTGAAAACCATGTCAGATTCATTTTGGAAAAGTCAGGTTATGAATAAAACAAACAAATAAAAAAGAAATAGTAGCATGCTTTTTTAAAAAAAGCAATCCATATATGTATTATAGAACTTTATGAAATATAGACAGTTACAATGAAGAAACTTAAAACTATTCATTTAGAGAATACCAGTAATATCTTTTTGGTACATACCCTTACATATTTTTATACAAAATGTATATAATACATTTATATATTGTGGTTATAGCTGTATCTATATCTATCTATCTATCTATCTATCTATCTATATCTATGTATACATATGTCTGTATAGTCATTGATATAGCTAGATACACACACAAATTGATAAAATTTATATTTTAATGACACTGAAACAATTGTAAATACTGTTTTACAACCTGCTTTTTTTTTTCAAGATAGGATAATTTTTTAATTGACCCCTTTACACATATCTATAAACACATTTTGTTCTTTTTTTGTTTTTGTTTTTGTTTTTTTGTTTTTTTAAATTTTTTATTACAAAGGGTATTACATATGTATCCATTCCCCCCCCCCCCCCCGCCCTAGACAGTTCCCTAGCCTCCACTATCCCCCCGTGTCTTATGTCCATTGGTTATGCTTATATGCATGCATATAAGTCCTTTGGTTGATCGCTTACCCCCCTACGTCCCGCCCTCCAACCCTCCCCGGTCTTCCCGCTGCAGTTTGACAATCTGTTTGAGGCAGCTCTGCTTCTGTATCTATTATTGTTCT
>NW_006293789.1:1027521-1029618 GCF_000327345.1 Myotis davidii | reverse complement strand
ATGGAGGCAGGGTTCCTTTGCCCATTTTTTGATTGGATTGTTTATCTTCCTTTTGTTGAGTTGTATGAGTTCCCTATAAATGTTGGAGGTTAAACCCTTATCAGTGATAGCATTGGCAAATAGGTTCTCCCATGTAGTGGGCTTTCTCGTTGTTTTGTTGATGGTTTCTTTTGCTGTGCAGAAGCTTTTAATTTTGATGTAGTCCCATTTGTTCATTTTCTCTTTAGTTTCAAGTGTCCTAGGAGCTGTATCAGTGAAGAAATTGCTTCTGCATATGTCTGAGATTTTGTTGCCTTTGGATTCTTCTAGAATTTTTATGGTACAACCTGCTTTTTATTCAACAATTTATCTCTCCATGTCAGTATGCATTCATCTAGTTTCCAGATTAATGCAGTGGGATGAAGTTGGAGCACAAACTTTATTTCCCTCCATATCTAAAAAAATGAAAGCAGCAAAACAAAATAAAACAAAACCCAACAGCAGCCAAATTAAAATGCAACCCCATCACAACCTTCCCAACTCCTAGAAGTATGGTATTAAGAAAGAAGATTAGTCAGCAAAGTCATGAGAAATTTTGCAAACGCCCTCTAACTGGTAAAAACAACATCAACAACACAACAAAACACACAGTAGGAGTTGAACAAAATCTCAGGATCTTTTCTATCTGGCCAAGTAAAACAGCTACTGGGAAGAGATGGGTGAAAACAAGAAGCAAACAACCAGAACTGATAATCTCGTATGACATATAGTCTTGAGGGAATCACATTGAATTCAGAGTATAATTCTAAGCTGAAGTGCAGGACTAATATTACCCACTTTATTAAGTGGAATGAACCTTATTTATAGGACACTTAACTGAATCTCAAATGAAAGAGGTCAGGCCAGCTTTTCCAACAAAGATTGCACACAGCTCAAGCTGATCTTTTTCTCTGGCTTCAAGTGGGTCAAATTTCATGCTCCACTCTTCAGGTGAAGTTTGGAGCAATGGGAAACAGATTTCAGGTGGGAAGGGGGTCAATGAGAATTCATACACCTTCCATCAGAGGACAGAGCTATCCTGTTAAGCATAAGCAAGATCAAAAGAAACTGTGTGGCGCTTAGGTCAATGTACTATAGCAACCAAAAATAATAGTAAGAACAGAAAAATAAAAGCCAGTTCAATGAACATAGAATGCAGTTGACAGCTGAATAATCCATTCTGGGGGGGAAATAACCCAACAAAAAAGAAAATTCTCTCCTAATATTTCATTCTATACAATAATCTAACAAGAACTTGAATTCAAATTTTTGAAGAGCTCAGAAATTAGGTGGTAAAACATCTGAATGAGATGGCGATGGAGTTTGCAAAGCTAAGGAATGAAAGTGAAGAATAAGTCAATGTTACTGAAGAAAATTAGAAACAGGAAGGAATAGAATAATCTTGGCTAGAAATGGGATCGTTGAAATCCAGGAAAAGCTAGAGATAATTTTAACAACTGGAATAGAAACCTTACAATTTGCAAAAGCATGAGGGACCTAGAGGGTATTATGCTAAGTAAAGTAAGTCAGACAGAGAAAGACAAATAGCATTTGATTTCACTTATATGTGGAAGCTAAAGAGCAAAATAAATAAACAAACAAAATAGAAACAGCCTTATAGATACAGAGAACAGATTGACTGATGGTTGCCAAAGGGCAGGATGGTTTGAGGGGCAGGGTAAAAAAGGTGAAGGAATTAAGATCTACATATTGGTAGTCACAGAATAGCCCTGGAGATGTAAAGTACAGCAGAGGGAATATAGTCAGTAACATGGTAATAACTGTGCACAGTACCAGTAGGTGCTTTAATATTCAGGAGGATCACTTTGTAAAGTATATGGTTGTCTAAACACAATTCTGTACACCTGAAACTAACACAAACTTATATTGAATGTAAATTGTAATTGAAAAATAAAATTTAAAAAATACATATCAACAATTATCAAACATTAAAGGATCAGGGAATATGTACATATGAGGCATTCTGGAACCAAATAAGCCAAATATTTTGGGATAATATCCAGTCAATCAAGAGATTAATTGAGACTTCAGTGGGGGGCACTACTGGAACAATACATG
>NW_006293789.1:1013528-1026897 GCF_000327345.1 Myotis davidii | reverse complement strand
GGATCAATGCATTTTTAATTGAACAGATTGTTCCAAATTGCCCTGGATTTGGTTGGCTAGTATTTTGGTTAAAATTTTTATATCTATGTTCCATTGTGAGATTGACTTATAATTTTCCTTTTTTTGTCATGCTCTTGCCAGGTTTGGGTATCAGGATGATATTTGCCTCAAAAAATAAATTTGGATGTTTCCTTATTTACTTTGGTAGAGTTTCATCTATAACAATGTCAACAATAAAAAAATTAAAAGATGAATTTGGGATGGTTCCTTGTTTACTTTGGTAGAGTTTGTGTAAGATTGGCTTTATTTTTTGTATTAAATATTTGATAGAGTTTGTTAGGGAGGCCATCTGGGCCTGGAGTTTTCCTTGTGGGAAGGTTTTTCATTACAGATCCAAAGCTTTAATTGAATTATGTAGTTTGCCATTACCAGAAAAGAAAACTACCTGTGGCCTCATTATAGAAAGACTAGGGGCCCGGTGCTGAAATTCGTTGCACTGGGTGTGTGTGGGGGGGTGTCCCTCAGCCCAGCCTGCCCCCTCTCACATAATGGGGAAGGTTCCATCAGCCCAGCCTGCACCCTCTCCAATCTGGAATGCCTGGTGCCAAACCGCTCACCTACCTGCCAGCCGGATCGCCCATAACTGCCTCTGCCTGCCTGCCTGATTGCCCCAAACCCCTCTGCCTGCCTGCCTGATCATCACTAACTGCTTCTGCCTGCCTGATTGCCACTAACTGCCCTCCCCTGCAGGCTGGATCTCACACCTAACTGCTCTCCCCTGCTGACCTGATTGCCCCTAACTGCCTCTGCCTGTCTGATTGCCCCTAACTGTGCTCCCTGACCCCCCGCCAGCCTGGTTGCCCACAATTGCCCACCCCTGCCGGCCTGGTCACTCCCAACAGCCTCCCCTGCCAGCCTGGTCACCCCACGCAGCCTGCTGTTCAGTAGTTTGGTCGTCCCTCACTAACCCCCCTGCTGGCCTTGTCCCTCCACACAGCCCGCTGTTTGGTTATTACTGTTACTGTGATGGTGTCCCAGACAATTTGCATATTCCTCTATTATTAGTACAGATACTTTCACATGTAAAAAATTCAGGCTAATGGTTATTTCTCTCAGCACAGAAAATTATTAAATGTAGTGGTCAAGAGCATAGTCTCTGAACAAGGCTAATTTGATTTAAATTCAAACTGTGTGAATGTGGGGAAATTAAGTTTTCTCTTGAAGCTCCTTGTATGTAAAATAAGGATAACAGTCATATCTGCCTTATTGTGATTTTGAAGGTTGAGTGGATTGATGCAAGTAAAGCACTTAGAACATTTCTAGATACATTATAGATGCCATATAAGTTCTAATTTCTATTATTGAAGACATCATTCCAGGATATATTGGTTTATGCTGAGAAGAGACTAGTATTTTAAAGAGTCTCCTTTGAAATTAATTTGTTTTTTCTTCCTGGCTACTTTTATGATTGCTTTTGATTTCGGGGTATTTTCCAGTTTGACTATGGTGTATCTCAGGTTGTATTTTTAAATATCCTCATTCTTCTTTTTAAATATGTGGATAAGAATAATTTATCACTGTTAAAAATTTTTAGCTCTTACTTCTTCAAAGATGCTTTTGCCTCATTCTCCTTTCTCTTCCTGGAATTCTAACTACATATACATATGTTGTACCTTCCTACACCATCCTTCATGCTTTTTAACTTTTTTTGTGAGTGTGGTAATTTTCCATACTTTTGTACTTATGGCTAATCCGTTCAGTTTTCACTTCCAGTTCACTATGGCTCTCTTTAGCTGTGACTAATCTGCTTGGTAGCCAGTCATTGAAGTTTTCATTTCAATTATTAAAAATTTTCCCCTAGGAGTTTTGTTTGATTCTTCTTGAAATCTGTTTGGGCACACTTTCTATTTCTAGTTCCTTGTTCATTTTCAAGTGTCCCTTCTATTTCTTTAAGCATGTTGAACATACTTTTAAATTATGTTCAATAATTCTAATATCTGAAATATTTCATCTTGTTTCAGCCCTCTCTTGCTTTGGCTTATTCTCAAAATGGGTACCTTGTTTTCTTATGTTTTTTTTTCTTCCATTAAATTCTAGGCTTCTCATTTTTCTTGGAACTTGATCCATAGAAATCCTCCTGGGATGAAGATACATTTGCTTCTGCTTTGTGCCTTAAGGCACTATTACTGTCAAGGATAATTAAAAATTATATTTTCGGTTTAATGTTTTTCAAGTCATGAGGAAGTATAAATTTGGGCTGCCAATTTAAGTAAAACAAACTTCAATACTTTAAAAATACCTACTGTATGTTCAAGTAGCTGTATGCCCATCCACTTCTTTAACCATGTTTCTCTGTGTATATGTGCTTAGAGAGCTATCTGAAGTAAAATCTAATTATAACAAAGTTTATTCCTAGGTAATGCAGATTAATGAGTTCTATTCTTTGACCTTTGTTCTATTTTGCATTGCTTAATTTTAGTTTATAATGATCACATGTTTTTGCCAAACAACTAAGTCCTTAATTTAAAAACAGACAAATAGACGAACACTTTGTTATAATAATCACATATCATCCCTCAGTCTGACCAGAGGCATCTTGCCTGGTCTCCTCGGTGCTTCTGCTCTGTAACTGGATTCCTGAGTGTGCTCTAGGCCTGTCTCTGTCTGTGACCTTGGATTAGAGTCCAGTCTCTGGTTTCTAATCCAGCATCTCCAGCTTCACTACCTGCTGACAGACGTTCACCAAGCCTACCTTCTTGGTTTTCAAACCTGGCCTGCGGGTAGAGTCTCCTCAGGGAGCTCACAGCCGAGTAGTGAGAATAACAAGGGAATGGACAAATGCCCTTGTCATATTCTTGGTGCTGACCATTGTCTTGGCACTGCGCCAGGCTCTTCTGATCCGTCCCTCTAGATCCCCACTCTGCAGACCCAACTGAAGTTCTGCCAGTAACTTCTCCTGCACAGGACTTCCCTCTGGGCAAAGCTACTTGCAGGTGCCAGCTGGTCTCTCTAAAACTCTCCCTTCCTTCTTCTCTCCCTCTCCTTTTCCCCATTTTACCTCTTCTCACCATTTTCCTCCTCATCTCATTCTTCCCTTCTCAATTCTACTTTGCCCTCACTTTCCCCTCTTCTTCCATCCACTCTCCCCTCAGTCACCTTCCCCATTCTCCTACCCTCTTTTCTTTTTCTTTCACTATTTATTATCTTTCTCTCCTTCCCTCCTCTCATTTCTTATCTGTAAAATGATCAGTTTTACGGTTAAATGCAACTATAAAATGTGAGTTGTTTAACATACTTTTGGATACATAGCTAATGATCTCTCTATGGGATTCATTACAATTATTATGTATTTATTGTATTATCCATTCATTCATTCAACAAACTTTAGTGAACCTGTTATGCATCAGACACAGTGCTAGGCATTCCCGGTTACAGTGAGGATGCAGACACGATTTCTGCCCTCAAGGAACTCATAGCCAAGTATTGAGAATAACAAGGGAATGGACAAATGCTGTGCAGTTAGATGGCCATCTGTGCCCCGTGTACAATGTATGTGTCACCTTGTGTACACTTGTTATGGATTGTGAAGCCTGTGGTGAAATTCGATAGAATGAGTCCACCCAACCGCTTATTAATGTTCCCTGAGCTGGGAAAGGAATAATATCAACAGACTGTTACAATCAAAGAAGATGGATTCTAATTCCTCAAATAAATGGATCCTTTTGTTTTGCTCAGAACTGTCAGCCCGCTCAGCTCCTAAACCTGGGTCACCCCTGAAGCAGAGTTTAAGAAATCGATATTTGAGCCATTTCTAGAAACAAAGCAATAGATAAGAAATAGGGTGGGGGCACTGGTGCTTGCAGGAGGCCAGCTGGGCCTCTGTAAGACTTGAGATTTCTTTAAAAAAAGAAGCAGAGAGCATTCTGCGGTTTTCTTCACGGCCAGATTTGAGCCTCCAGCATCATCTCCTGTCCAGGCGATTTTGCCTATGGAAAATAAGATGTACCCAGCCATTCAAAGCACACTTTTCCACAAGCAGCTTAACTGCTTTTAAAACTTAATCATGTGTGAAATGTACTGTTTCCACCTTGTTGGCCATTTGGCCTCTGCAGCAGGCCCCCTAGCCAGCCCCCAGGCTGTTAGCGGTCCTGAGGCAGGTCGGATCCAGCTGGGAATGGCAGTGCATCCTGGGCAGCCCTCTTACCAGGCTGAAGCCAGGAACTTCTTAGTCTTACTATTACTTAGCTCCCAAGTTGGCCTTAACTTCCTATCTGCCCCATGGATGTGAACAGCTGCCCACCGTTTCTTTCAGGCTGGGTCCTATGTCCTGGAACTTTTGGTACTGAACCTGCCAGCAAAACTGATCTGTCACCTATCCCAGTCCCTTAGACTTCCGCCATCTCCTGGTGACCTGAGGTCAACCTGGGTGTCATACTGTATTGTAGCTTTCCTGGTTGGAAAGTAAACAATGATCCCCAGTTGACATAGAGGCTGAGTCAGTGGCAATGCAGATCTTCACAAGTTTTTTAGGATTAGCCCACCTTTTGCTGTAAAGTAACTGCAGCACGAGGTTCAGGGAAGGGAAGGGCAAGCCAGGCCTAGAGAAAGCGCAAGAGCCTGACCCTTTGGTCTGGATTTTCTTGGGTTGTGTTAGACCAGTGATGGAGAACCTTTTGAGCTCGGCATGTCAGCATTTTGAAATACCCTAACTTAACTCTGGTGCCACGTCACATGTAGAAATTTTTGATCTTTGCAACCATAGTAAAACAAAGACTTATATTTTTGATATTTATTTTATATATTTAAATGCCATTTAACAAAGGAAAATCAACCAAAAAATGAGTTTGCGTGTCACCTCTGACACGTGTGTCATAGGTTCGCCATCACTGTGTTAGGCAAATCCCAACCAGCAAGTCTCTTGAATAACATTTCAATTTTTTTTTTTCAGATTTCAAAAGTAATACATGCTCATTTTAGGTAATTAGAAAGTTCAGAATGCACAAAGTAAAAAACACAAATCACGCATATTCTTATAACCTAGTTAATAACACAGCTGCCATTTGGTATATACATTTTTAGTCATAGATAGATAAATAAATACAAAGGTAGGTAGGAAGGTAGGTAGGTAGGTAGATAGGGAGTTTGGTAGGTAGGTAGATGATAGAGAGATAGAAAGGTTGCTAGATAGATAGATAGGAAGGTTGGTAGTTAGATAGATGGAAAAGTTGTAGGTAGGTAGATGAACATATAGAGCAATGATGGATGAATGGATAGGCAGATGGATGGAGAAGCCTCCACATCACTACATTTAGCTGTGTCAAGACAATGGAATTCCTTAACTCTCTCTGGAGGACTAGTTCTCAAGGTGTCATCTCTGGACCAGCCACTTATGCAACATTTGAGAACTTCTCAGCAATGCAAATTCTCAGGTCCCACCTTAGACCTTCTGGAAATCAGTAACCCTGAGGGCGATTTAACCAGTCCTCTAGGTGAACCTAATGTACATTAGTCTGAGAACTCCTCTGTAACTAATCTGACTCCCTGGTCCACTGTCCATTCTGAACCCTGGCCCACCTGCTACATGGGATTGTTAGATACTCAGGCCAGCTCATTGGAGGTTAACCTTAGTCTAAGTCAGTACTTTATAGGTTTAACTTCGTCTTCTTGGGAGAGCTGCTCAGTCTTTCAGATTCTTTTCCTGCCGGCCTCACCCAACTCCTCTCAAAATGCCACTGGGGAACACAGAGCTCTAGCTTCCATGTCTACATGGCCAGAAGGACGCCAGGCTTGTGCTGATGCCCCCATGTGCTGAGACATAACTGGCCTGGTCTCATCTTTGGACATTCTGCTGGCATTTACCCCTGACATCTGTGACGCTGACATGTGTCCCATGTCTTCTCAGCTTATTAAGGGGCCAGAGGCCTTCTTCTGTTATCTAGATCTTTCCATGGCTCCTGTAGGTCCCCGAGTTTCTGCCACATCTTCTATATACCCTTGACTGGGTTAGTCCACGCATGCTTTCACTGGTCCCTGTCTTCACTTGGAGTCCATTGCCTAGGGGTATGCTCACTCTCTCTGCCTTATCAGTCATGTCCCATGAATTGGCCTGGCACAATGGTCTCTGCCCTGAGTGCCAAGAGGAGACTAGAGTGAGGTCCTATTTGCCCTCTGTCACTTGAGCTCACAGGAAATAGCTTTTTCTCTCTGACCATCTCCCTGATTCTGTCTCCATTTCTCTTCCTTCCAGTCTTTTATGCAAAGCCGCTATGTTGAATGGCCCTCTTTTACCAGTTCCCAGTTTTCCAGCCCATCTCAGGTGTAAAATTCTATTTAAAATGGCAAAAGCTAAACAGTAATTCCTTCTCTTGGCATCTGTAATAATGCATCACCCCTAGGCAGATGGATGTAGGAAGGCAAAATAGAAAAACACAATAATTATGTTTCCAAATCCTACCCTCTTTTCATAATCAAATATACACACAACTTTCATATAATTTGGTTTCTATTGCACGTACTTTTTGATGGGTCTTTTTTTTTGGTCATTTATCCATATGCCAGAAACACTGTTTGCATGTCATTAAATACTTTTCTACAACATGACTTTTAATGGCCCTGAGGAATTCAATTAAATGTGTGGTGAGGAGAAAAATAAATGGCCATTTTAAAAGCTATTGGCAGTTTGTCTGGGTTTCCTTAGGGGATGGTAGCAAGATTCATTCAAGGGAAAAATTGTTTTCTTTTTTCCCATTGGGATAAAAGAACACTTAGATGGGCCTTTTGCTGATGCAAAGGCAGTAACTAATGACTTCATCGGTGCCACGTTTGAGACATGAAGGAGATAAATGGCAGAGAACAAGCTGTCTTCTTGAGCTGTTTGGATGGCTGCAGATTGCTGGTTTCCTTTGGGAGTTGCAGGTCTGGGACCCAGGAAAGGACAAGGAAGTGGGTAAAGTAAGAGAGGCCGCTAGAGGAGCAAGGTGGGCCGGGACAAAGAGGTGAATTGCTCAGCAAGGAGCTCCTTGCATTGAATCACAAATGATGGATTTACATATAAAGATGTCTGACTTTGAGACTGAGGTGTAATTTTCTGTCATGTGTTCACTTTATGATCTTTTCAGTAAAGACTATTGTACACAGTTATACGCCCAAGCGATGCCTTGATAAATGAAGGAAGGGGATTGTTTCATGCAGAAAAGTGGAGAAAGGGTAACAATATGGCCAAAGGATGTTAGGAGTCAACTGCAACATGAACCAAGAGCCAATGGCTACACCCAGCCATTGCAGCTACACCCAGCCTCTATGGCTACTCCCGTGAACTGTTGGGAACATTCAGGAATCCCTGAGGCATAAAAGCATGGGAAGTCCAGCTATTTTATTTGAGTATTAAATAGCAGGTAACTACAGGGTTGGGAAGCATGGGATACTCTAACCTTAGTGTATCATAATTTATTCAACCATCCTCTATTCCCCTCTCCCCCCTATCATTCCTAACACTGCTATAAGCAGCCTTAGAGATATAGTTTGGGGCATATAATTGATTGTGCCCTTTGTGCAAATTCCTGGAAGTGGAATTGCTTGGGCAATGGCACACCTGTTTCAAAGGCTTGTGATGTGGTGCAATTTTGTTTTCAGTCTTCGAGCACCCTGGAAAACCAATTGTCAGAGGGTCATGAATTGATCAGAATTGATACTCGGCATGTAATCTGTGAACTAGACAGAGCATCCCAGTGTTTGGAGGGATCCCATGTCCTGGGTTCGAACCCTGGCACCACACTCCCTCTGGGTAACAGTGGATAAATCAGCCATGTCTCTGAGACTGTCCTCAGTTCAAAAACAAGGATGATTCGGTATCAACCTCATCAGTTTGATTTCGTGGAGATGACACATGGAAACTGCATAGGATTTTGTATATTCTAAAAAACCCTGTAGATATTAAAAATACTGACTTCTCTGCCGTTTGTTTTTTTGGAGTGAGAGAAACTTGCAGATTTCAGTGCTTTCGTCTTTGCGACTCCAGAAAGGAAAGACAATAGGCCCGTAGACCCTGCTCCCTAGGCGTCCCTTAGCCCCAGTAATTTGATTCAAGGGCATTGATGACCTACTTTTTGAATCATGCGGCCTTGGCTGGGCTGTTTCTTGTTCCCTTGCTAAGTAACCAGCAGACAAGCAGAAGCTGCGCTTTTCTGTGAAGGGGTGGGGAGGCTCCTCTGGAAATTCTGGAAACCTTTCGGAGTATATGGAGCGAGCTGCCGGAATGATGGGAAAGGCTGCATGCAAACTTAGGTGCGGCCCTCTCTCCTCCTCCCCCCATGCCTGGCGGAGCTGGAGCCTTGGGGAAGGTTCTTGTCTGCAGTGCTCTTCCTCCCTCAGACACTCACTGCTATAAGGAGAGCTCAGCCACAGGGCAGGACCTCTCCCTCACGCCTCTTTCTTTGGGAATGGAGTCACGTCCGCACGCACAGCTATGCAAGAGGGAAAATACGTGTTTCAGCAGTGCCTGGGAGTCACGTCCCGGGAAGCGATTCTTGTCTCTGCATGAGACAACATGCACAGGCCAAGGGTCAGTGTCTTCCCAGCGCCCTGACACTGTTCTGGGGGCTTTGCTCAGAGGTCATCTCCCCAGGGCGGGGCAGGGGAAGTGGAGGAGCGGCAGCTAGTGCAGGCACGGATTCTTCCTTTACTTAGAATTTAAAAATTTTATTCTTCATGATTTTTTTTGCATTCATTTTGATTTTACTGGTAAGAAATACTGTGCATTGGGTTGAATGGTGTCCCCCTCAAATTCAGAGCCTCAGGATGTGACCTTATTTGGAACTGGAGTCTTTGTAGCTGTGACTGGTTAAGATAAGGTCAGACTGGTTTAGGGGGGACTCTGAGTCCAGTGACTGGTGTCCTGAGAAGAAGGCCTGTGAGCACAGAGACACAAAGGGAGCCACCTGTGTGGAGCCAGACTCAGCAGATGGGCTGTGCTGCATCCCCTGGAGCTGGGCCAGGCAAAGGCGGTTCATCCCTGGAGCCAGGGAGGGGCATTGCCCTGTGGACCCCTCGGTCGCTGACTTCTAGCAGCTGGTACTGTGACAGACACATGTCTGCTCTCTGTGATACCCAGTTTGTGGTGCTTTGGACGGCAGCCCTGGGAAACGAACACAAGCGCATGACAATGCTGTCCACCCCATTCCTGAGTTTCCTGGGCTCCTGACATTTTGTATCCAAGCTGAGTGCCGTCCTCTCCTCACCCTACTGCTGGCTCTGTCCTCTCACTTAGCCATTTGTAACAGGTCAGTGAGGAGCACACAAAGGAAGATAGCCCATAGACACCTTTTGAAATGACATATACAATATGTGGCTGATATAATATGACTTTATTTGAATGCCCGGTTGGTGAGGTCTGAACATACCCAGGCTATAGATGTGCCCAGTGCTATTTGTTTAACAAACACTGGGCATTGACACGGTCAGAGTTGTGCTGAGTGACCACAGCAAAATGCACAATGGCTGCCTTTAAGGGGTTCACTGATGGAAGGAAATAAGAGAGACACAAGCACCGCAGCGCAAAGCAGGGGCCATGCTCCCCCGAGGGTTTTGTCTGTCCTAGAATCCTTCCAGGATGCTTGCAAGGAGTACTCCAAACTTCCTTCTACCCATGGGGCAAAAGATGAAAGCTGTGGAGTATTTCCTGTGCCCTCTCCCCTCCCTCCTGCTTCCCAGTATGGGTGGTCCCCCAGTGTCCTGCCAATACCTCCTCTCGCTTGGCAGATGTTGTGAGGCAGGAGGTCAAGCCCATGGTGATGTCAGAGAAACACCCAGAGCCAGGAGGCCCACACCAGGGTTTAGAAAGTGCGTTGTCAAAATAAAACTAGGAATACACAAGTTCTTTGGGGATGGCGGGGTGAGGAAAGGGGCCCTGAGTGGAGCTCTGAGTTTAAGACCCACGGGGTATCCACCAGTGGTAAAAGGGTAAATCGGATCTCTGCTGGTTTGGAGATCCAGCTGGGAAGGCAGGGCAAGAGGGAAGAAGCAGGGTGGCGGTCCCTGAGCCTGGACTGGTGGGTGATGTCCCCTGGAGGAACACCACCTGAGAGAGAGGGGCGGGCGGAGACTCCGGTGCACCAGGCTCCCAGCTGGAGAAAACTCAGCTCTCTTGGAACCAGCTGTACACATAGCCAGGAGCCTGAGTGACGCAGGTTAAAAATAGTGGAAACTGCCAGCTCCCTGAGTGTGGCCAATTATTGCCATTATTATAATTGGACAGGAAATTAACCTATTGTGTATGGCGCCCGCGACGTATCCACATTGTTTCAGGCCAGCTGGTCTGCGAAAGGCTAGCGTTAGTGGTGCAGTTGGTGTGTTCCTGGGAGCAGTCAGAGCCAAGGTGGGGGTGGGAGGTGCCAGGCCGGCTGCAGCAGTGGTGAAATTCAGAGCAATGAGAAGCAGTGCTGCGGGGAAGGGAGGCTTGCCCTTCCAGGTAAAATGTCGCGCACCCTGCCCGCCCAGACACGTTTGCCTGCTATCTGGGGGCATGGGTACTGGTTGTGGGTGATCTGTGTGTTTGAGGGTCTGAAGGGGTCTGAGGGCTTGTAGGACCCTAGCCTGACCTAAATGCCAAGCTCACATAGAAGTTTTGCCCACTTGGAAAACAACAAATAATGAAAGGAAATTACCCTGCACAATGTGGTGAGGGGACAAAGGGGCCAGCCTTTCCACCTGGCAACATGAGGCAGAGCTGGACTAGGACGAGGCCAGCAAGATGCCTAGGATGCAAATTTAAGGAGGCCCCCCCCTCCCAGGTTCATGCAGGGGCAGCATCTGCACTTGCATGAGTCTGAGAGTCAGGGCCTCCTTAGATGTTGCGCCCTCGCCTCAATCCTGCTCTCTTGGTGCCCAATTGTGGTCTTTACTGAGAGGAGACAGTGAGCAGGATGCTGGAAACAGAACTAAGTAGAAGGGAACCTAGAGGAGGCTCGGTGGCAAGTGCCTGTTGCCTCCCCCCTGCATTTGATTCTTCTTCCTCCTTAGTGACAGGAGCCCAATTTTATTTGGAATGATGAGCAGTGAACCTAGTTTAATAAAATCACAGAAGTAATACTTCTCAGGTAACCTTACATTTTGTAGCTTGGTCTTGAGACCAAGCGCTCCTCTCTGAAAGGGAAGCATAAGTTATGTTGTGTGGGCAGGACAGCTGCTAAAAGGACCTGCCTATCCAGAGGAGAGGAAGAGACCTTTTCTCCCCCCCATTTTAGCTTTTCCCCTCTGTGCAGCCTGCAATTTGGGATCTCCATGAGCATCTCAGACCATTAGGTGATGTTGAGAATGGAAGCCACGTACTAGGGAGACAGAATAGCAGGCCAATCTGGGTCCCTAATGAAACTGTGGAGCTGTTAATGATACTATTGTTCAATTTCATATGAGACAAAGCACCCTTAACGCTGAGAGATAAAGTAAAGTAAAGAGATAAAGTCTTTATCCAAAGAAGGGCTGAGCATGAACTGAAACCCAGGACTATTGGATTGCAAACCTGTGTTCTTAGCTGCTCCCCTGGGTTGCTGTGAGGCAAGGGTACCCATGGCCAACCTTTGGTGCCTTTGGATATGAGCTGAAAGTCAGTCCCTTCCCTGACCTGGCTGACAGGTTTCTGACGAGACCCCCTAAGCATCCTGTGCTCCCCAAACCCAACCTGAAGCCTGTCGGTGGCTCTGCAGCCCCTGACTCTGCAGGCCCCACCTACGAAGTCAGCCTCCCTCCTGGGGCCTCCGAGCTCTGTTTCCAGAGCAGCACCAGGGCCTTCCTCCCAACCTCCACACACTCAGCCAGATTAGGTTTTCATGAAATATGAATGCTTTTTCCAGCAGCCTTGGAAATGCACGTCTGTCCAGATCAGTGGGGCTGATTGACAGTGCAGGCTGAGGGGGAAGGGAGAGGATTCTGGCTAGAGCATCTTCATGTGTCAAGGGGAGTTCAGGATCAGAAAGGCTGCCCAGTGACAGGTCTGCAGGTGACAGTGGGTAAACCTCATTGTTCTCAGGAAAGCCATGCAGCCAAGAGACAGGGCTGGGCCTAATTGGCATAACTTAATCCCTCACCCCCACTTTCCACTACCCCTAAACTTCCCACTTCTTCTCTGCTCCCGGGCACTCAGGACACTGCTGACATCCCTTTCTTCTTGAAGGCTGGGCGATCTTCAGCAGGTTTCTCAGCCTGGGTTTACATTTTGAATCATGTATCTTAGAGTCGGGCTTGCCTGATCCTGTGGAGAGCTGACTAGGGGGAGGAGGCATCAGAGATCTACGTGGGGGGTCTACTTACATGAAAACATGAAGGGTTTTGCAGGAAAAGAGCTCAAGGGAAAGAACAGAAAGTTAAAGTGCATAAGGTTGTCTCACAGTGCAGGGAGGACTGCAGGCAAGGTGGGCGTGTTGCATGCAAAACGCCCGCCTTGCCTGCCTCTGCAGGAGGAGGCAGCTGCAATCAAGGGTGTGGTGCAAATGGAACATGTTTCATTCCTGCCTCCTTCGAGGAGCCCTCAGGTGGCCCTGCATCTGTCCTGCTGGATCCAGGTGTGGGTGCTAACTCTGCAGTGATGGGTGAAGGTACTAGTGGCCTCTAGGCACCCACAGTGCGGACTGTAGAGGGCAATGGTGACTTGGTCAGGGCTTGGTGACACTCTCCCAGCAGGGCTCAGCTGGGCATGAGCAGTGCGCTGCCACCGCTGCCAACTTACCCCAGCCATGGATGCCCAGATGTCTGGTAGACATTCTAAGTGTCTGAAGGTGTTTGGATGAGATTTAAATGGGCAGACTGAGTGAAGCCCATTGCCCTCCCTGAGGCGGGTAGGCCTTTTCCAAGGTGTTGAAGGTCTGAATGGAACAAAAAGGCTCACTCCCCTCTAGTAAGAGAGGATTATGCTTCCTGCAGCCCTTTGATCTGGGGCATCGGCTCTTCCTGGTTCTACAGCAGCTTCTGGCCTTTGGGCTCAAACTGTGACATGGGCTCTGCAGATCTTTGACTTCTTAGACTCCATAATTGTGTGAACCATTTTTTATAATATATATATTAGAGGCCCAGTGCACAAAAATTTGTGCACTGACGGGGGGGGAGGGGTGTCCCTCAGCCCCACTTGTGCCCTCTCACAGTCTGGGACCCCTCGAGAGATAACGACCGGCTGGCTGAGGCCTGCTCCCCAGAGGATTGGGCCTTAGCTGGCAATCAGACATTCTTCTGGCAGCCCAGCAGCCCTCAAGGGATGTCCACTTGCCAGCAGAGAGCAGACCTAAGCTGTGGTCAGACATCCTTAGCACTGCTGAGGAGGCAGGAGAGGCTCCCACCACCACCGCTATACTGGCAGCCATCAGCCTGGATGTGGCTGGGCAGA
>NW_006293789.1:991560-1012723 GCF_000327345.1 Myotis davidii | reverse complement strand
CAAGCCTCCTTGTTCGTGTCAGCTGCCTGGCTGCCGGCCGCCATCTTGGTTGGCAGTTAATTTGCATATATCACTGATTAGCCAATGGGAAGGGTAGCAAAGTTACAGCTAATTACCATGTTTCTCTTTTATTAGATAGGATATATGTGTGTGTGTGTGTTTGTGTGTGTGTGTGTGTGTGTGTGTGTATGTGTGTATCCTATTTGTTTTGTTCTGTTTTTCTGGAAAGCCTCTAACACACACTATCAAGAAGCATTACCATAGTGAACTAAAATAAAGGGCCATGCCATGGGGTACCCAAAAGGGCTGTCTGAGGAACACATGTGGAAATTTCCAGAATTACCAGACATAAATGTTTAGGAAGAGTGGCTTGTTCCCTTTGAGTGAGTGGAGGACACAGCTAGAGACACGTCTCTGAGGCCCTATGCTAGGCTGAGTGATGGTCCCCTGAAGATGTTCACGTCCTAACCCTTGGACCCTATTCATGTGTTTCCTTACATGGCAAAAGGCACTTTGTGGGCGTGATTAGGTTAAGGATCTTGACATATAGAGAGTGACCTGGATGGTCCAGGTGGGCTCAGTGGTTCCACAAGGGTCCTTAGAAAGAGGTCGGCAAGAGGGTCCAGGAAGAGGGCAGGAGATGTGAGGATGAAAGCAGATGTGGTGGTGATGTGCTTTGCAGATGGACAAAGGGACCATGAGCCAAGGAATCTGGTGGCCTCCAGAAGACAGAAAAGGCAGGAGAGACTAATATAGGACCTAGCTGGGAACACATACCCATCACTTTGGAAGGGCAGGGCATGAAGGCACCAACCTGAGCAGAGCAGGAATCTCTTTCTATATAACTCGCATGGTAGCTGTGCATGCGGATGGCCCCCAATTGCACTGACAATATGGAACTGCTGCACTGACCCTGGGACTGTTCTAATTGTCTTGTTACACTTAGTGTGTGTGTGTGTGTGTGTGTGTGTGTGTGTGTGTGTGTGTCTGTAATATGCCCTTATGAGTGAAGTTACTGTTAGGAGGGTTTTCTGGTGTGACAGTCATTCTCACTACCCAAATCTATGCTGGATCTCCTCTGAGCACCTCAAAATCTCACATGTTAAGGACCCGGGGGCTGAGTATTTTTTGCCAACACTTAAGGTTTTGCAAGTTATTCCTGGTGCACATAGGCAGGCCCACCCACTGACGACAGGGAATAGCGTGGGCCCCTTTTGCTGCCCTGGGATTCTGTTTGATGTGAGTACAGTACCAGACAAGGCAGTTCACTGATCTGATCAGAAGGCTTTGATGTTCAGTGAAGGTGGCCTGAGAGCATTTTTCACCAGAAGGAGCAGCAGAGAGAGCGAGCCCTAGGAGCCCTATGCAGCAAAGAGACAACAATCAGTGATGTAATTAGTTCCCGGGGGTAGGGGGTATGAGGCTGTGGTTCTGTTTTCTTGCTCCCCACCCATCTTGTAGTCTTTCTAAGTTTGGTTTGGCTTCCCAAATAACCTGATTTTCACATTCTTTGTGTTTTCTTTAGCTATTTTTAGATCCTTTGATTCAGCTTAGTTGGCAGCTGCTGTTCCCCAAATACTTGAAGAACTTCCAGTTCCACAGTGGATGAGGCAAAGATGGTGCTGGAAAGCAGCCCTCTTCCCGCTGTAGTTCCCGGGGTTTCTGGGACAGGATGGCTCTGGCCCAGCAGGCGGCTGCTTGCCCCAGTTGGTGTTCTCCACGGAACGCTCCAACCGCTCCAACCGAGGCTTTCTCACGTGATGTGGGAGCTCACAGCACCTTCTGTGAGTGCAACTCATGGCAACATTTTAAGGGTGGCCTCCGACATCTCTCCTCCAGAGTCCAGAGAACATAGTATAGTTTTACGGTTCTCTCTGTAGAAGTGAGCAAGCGCGGGGCTTCAGACTGACTCCTGACAAATACATGGTTTTTAACTCAGCTGAGCTCTCCATACTACTTCTTGCTCTTTGAATCATGCCTAAGGTATTCCTCCTCTAAATCCTGGCATTGCTTGGTGACTGCCTGGGTTCAAATTCTAGCTTCACTGCTTACCACCTGTGGGGACTGTAGCCTGTTATGCTTTAGTTTTCTCTTCTGTGAAATGTTGTGCTATTAATAGTGTCTGCCCCTGGTATTGTTGTGAGAATCAAATGAAACACTTAGGACAGTGCCTGGCACATAACACGACCTCTAGGGCATGGGCTGTCATTTATTCCAAACTTTGCATTGCTCCTCAAGCTCCCACGAGGCCTCATCCGCATTCCCAGGCAACAATGTGCTGTCTTCATTAGTGCAATGTAGAGGCCTCTGTACACAGAATCTCAACTTGATTCCACTTAAAACCTTTTGCATCTTATGCATTTGCAGCGCTTGTTTCTGACCCCAGAAGTCAGAGGCCTCTCCTCATTCTGGGGCTGATGCTTCTGCCTGTGGCCCTGCTCCCTGCTCTCTCGCCTCCTCAGTCTCGTCTCCAGCTGCTCATGTGCTGAGGTGCGCCTGCTCTTCGAGTCCACACGCCTTAATTCCAGTGCAAGTGGTGAGCAAAATACATTCATAGTAGAAAACATACAAACACAAATCACCCCTAATCTCAACTGACTGGCCTCATCTCCAATCCATTCTCTCTGCTCATACTGAATGGTCTTTCTACGTGTCTAGTTCATCACACCATTACTCTGCAACCTTCCAATGGTCCCCACTTTCTACAGAAAATGTTTATCTTCCTCAGCCTGGCACTGAGCCTCTTTGTAACCCACCTTCCCATCCTTCTCTGACTCCAGGAGGCCTTTGTGACCACCCCCCACCCCAACTATTGTTCCTGCTCTTTTCTCTACCTCATCAAATTCTAGCCATTTGAGCTCCACATTACACGTCTGTTCAGTAAAGCCTTCTCTTAACTACCTATAGGCAGCAGTGATTACTTCCAGTGCTCTCTGTTGCATTGTGTTCAAATTTCTAATAAAGCACTTATCACACCCTACCACCTGTGCAGGTTCAAATGTACACGATTCTCTTGATTCATGGAATTCGGCTGTTGCTGGGTGATTGCCTCTCGCTCAGCACTCCTGGGAATGGTTGAAATAGGCAATGGCAAGAGTGTCATTTCTGAATTGTTCAAATAGGCATTTAACTTACTGTTGAGCTAGCATATCATAAATACGCCCAGATTTCAATTTGCCACAGCAATAGGGCTTTTTGTTAGCTTATCTTGGGCATCTGTCCAGGGGCACCTTTTCTGTTTTTTTCAGGAGGCACAGGTGATTCATCCATGCCAGGTTTTCCGCTGTGTTTGCCGTTCCGAGTTGTTTAGAATCTGCCAATCACTGAACGTTAGATCAGAGGTCCTCAAGCGTCAGGGGCTGTCAGAATCCCAGGTGGTAGAGGTGGGGTTGGCTGAAGGGAGTGAAAAGGGGATGACGGACTAAATGCAGATGGCTGGGCTACGCCTCCAGAGTCTCTGATTCTTGGGAAGTCTGGAGTGGGGCCCAAGAATGTGTATGCCTCATAAGACCCAGGAGGCGCTGGTGCTGCTATTCTGGGGACCAAACCACTGCTCTTGGAAAATGCACAAGCTTAGGCTTTGCCCTCCTCCACTGCCACTATCCTGCATCTTCTTCCTGTCTCTATGGCAATGGCCACGGTTTTCCTTTGCTCATTAGCATCACTACTGGTGAGTCCCATTCGTTTTAAACCTGCTTCCTGCTCTTCCCTGGCCCCATCCCCTTCTCCAACCAGTCTATTATTACCACCCAAAGGGCAAGGGTTATGCCAGTGTGGTTTCTATATCTTTAGTGTCAACAATGACTGGTACACATCAGGAGCTTAAATAAATGTAAGAATAATTGAATTAGGTGTCTAGTGTTGGCCCTGCTTTTGAATTGGTCTCTTTGGCAGGAAGTTAAATCCTCTCCATTCAATTCTTATTGTTGGTGAAATGAAGGGAATGGTGCTTGACAGCAGATATGAATTAGAGAATTGGGTGTAAAAATGTCTGCCTAGGAGGAAGGTTAATTAATAACCAGTTAATCAATAAGGTGGAGACAGAGGCTACTGATGGCAACAGAGTTGTTGTGTGACCGCCAAGTGCCCAGGTGGCCTACATAGCTATTTCATGGGCAGGATTATTTCAAGTTTCTCCACAGGAACACAGCTACCACAGCACCCATGAGAAAAATTCTCCCCAAAGAATTTTTGATTTGAGGAAAAGAATAAGGAAATGTGAGTCCTACACAACTCAGGATATTAACAGAGAGGCTGACTATAAGAAAAGAATAATGTCTATTTTTGCTGATTAAAAAATTAGTTCACACGTTAGAAGCTTCAAGAATACAGAAAAGTGCCCTAACCGGTTTGGCTCAGTGGATAGAGCATCAGCCTGTGGACTGAAAAGTCCCAGGTTTGATTCCAGTCAAGGACATGTATCTTGGTTTTGGGCACATCCCCAGTAGGAGGTGTGCAGGAGACAGCTGACCGATGTTTCTCTCTCATCGATGTTTCTAACTCTCTACCCCTCTCCCTTTCTCTCTGTAAAAAAAATCAATAAAATATATTTTAAAAAAATACAAAAAGTATCCTGAAGGACATAGGTTACCTATAATCTTAGTATTCAGAAATTACCTGCATTTGCATGTTGAATTATTTTTTTCCTTTCAGTGTCTTTGTCTCCACCCCGCCCCCCTCTCTTTTTGCATGAAACTTTATGGAGTTGTAACCTTTATATATTCTGTATCCTATTTGTAAAAATTAACCTCAAATTATAAATGCTTTCCTGCCAGTTATCAGTCTTCAAAAACATAATTTTTAATCTTTATTTTTTAAATTACAAAAATACTATTATAAGTAAAACTAAGGATTCAGGATTACATATAGTAGGGAAGAGAATTTTTCTCCTCTCCAAATGCACTCCCAAGAATAAATCATTGCTAACAGCTTGACACTTTTTTTTTCTGGGCATAGTCAGCAATTTAAAGTTTAAGAAAATAAACAAAAGGGCTTATATCATTCTGCCACTTGCTCTTAAAAAAGATTTGGCATTTTTTTCTATACAAATGGCCTGTTTTGGCTCATGTTTCAGATCTTCCTAAATTCTCTCAAACAAGCAGCAACTGTCCTCAGCTCTGGTATTAGCATCAGCTGGCCTTGGTTCATAGCTTGGCCTCACCTGGGTACCTCCAAGCCCAGTGCAAGTGGCAATCATCTGCATATCATTTTGTAGCTCATGCTGAGTGACCCCAAGCAGACCACAGGTGGCAGATAACCTGCCTGCATCTCCCAGGAGTTCCCAGTGAACAGCTTCAGACCACATCAAAGCACCACTACCTAACCACCTACACAAGTGACACACTGAAGGGGTGGACTCAGTGAGTAGTGGGGCTCACTGAAGTAATTCCTTCTCTGCTGAGTGGGCCCCTGCATAACTCATCCTCTACAGTGGTCACAGGTCAGTTATCAGTGGTCATAGCCACTCCTTGTAGCTGATTGACCTGGGTCAATCCCTCCCATTGATATGCCAATAGCAATCAAGGCTCAAATACAAGAGGAGGGTGTACAGACTACATGGGGCACACATCTTGAATACCAAGCTTGGGTGATATGGAAGGCTGTACCATTAGACCCTATAGGACACCTACTACATTAGACCACTCTACCAAGCCTGGGAGATGTGGCAGCTCTACCTAATACATAGAAACAAACACAGGGGAGTGCCAAAATGAGGAGACAAAGAAACATGTCCTAATTGAAAGAACAGAACAAAACTCGATAAAAAGAACTAAACAAAATGAAGACAAGCAATCTACTAGATACCGAGTTCAAAACACTGGTTATAAGGATGTTCAATGAACTTAGTGAGAACCTCAATAGCATATAAAAGATCCAGTCAGAAAGGAAAAATACATGAACTGAAATGAAGAATATAATAGGGAATCAACTTTAGAGTAGATGAAGCTGAGAATCAAATCAGCAATTCAGAATATAAGGAGGCAATAAACATCCAATCAGAATAGCAAAAAGAAGAAAGAATTTTAAAAAATGAGGATAGTGTAAGCAGGCTCTGGGACAATACACACATATCAACATTTGCATCATGGAGGTGCTGATTAGAGAAGATAGAGAGCAAGAAATTGAACACATACTTGAAAAAATAATAACAAAACTTCCCCAACTTGGTGAAGGAAATAGACATACAAGACATACAAGACAGGAAGCACAGAGTCCCAAACAAGTCGAACCCAAAGAGGCCCATATCTAGACACATCATAATTAAAATGAAAAAGGTTAAAGGCAAAGAGAGAATCTCAAAAGCAGGCTGAAAAAATCAGTTAGTTACCTACAAGGGAACTCCCATAAGACTGTCAGCTTATTGCTCAACAGAAACTTTGCAGGCTGGAAGAGATTGGCAAGAAATATTCAAAGTGATGAAAAGCAAGGACCTATAACCAAAATTGCTCCACCTACCAAAGCTATCATTTAGAATTGAAGGACAGATAAAAAACTTCTTAGACAAAAAAAAAAGCTAAAGGAGTTCATCACCACCAAACCAGTATTAAATGAAAAGTTAAAGGATCTTCTTTAAAAATAAATAGGAAGATAAAAATATGAACAATAAAATGGAAATAAATACATACCTATCAATAAATAAATCTAAAAAACAAAATGAACTAACAAGCAGAACAGAAACACAATCATAGACATGTATTAGAGGCATGAATGAAAAAGGTGAAGGGATTAAAAAGCATAATTTGGTTGTCATGTTACAGAATAGTCATGGAGATGTTAAGTACAGTATAGGGAATATAGTCAATAATAGTCTAATAACTATGTATGAGGTCATATGGGTATAAGATTTATAGAGATCATCACTTATTAAGTTATGTAATGTCTAATCATTGGGGTGTACACCTGAAATTAATATAATAATGTATGTCAACTGTAGTTAAAAATAAAAAATGATAAAAAAGATTTAGCATTTTGTGGTCACTTCTTTACTAAGCATAGTGAAAACATGATTTTTCATACCTACTCAATATTATTGAACAGTTACACCAAGCAATGTCAAACTTGCATCCCGCTGGCCCGCCTGTGGACCACAACAAATAAACAGCCCAGCCAATATAACGGTATGTAAGAAATATTTTAATAAAAATTTTGTAACTTAATTTTTACAATATTCTGTTATATATAATCTATAATAATAAAAGTGTAATATGCTAATTAGATTGGATGACTTTCCCAACGAAGCCGGGGCTGCGAGGGAAGCTGGAATCCCGGGGGCCAGAAGGAAGCTGGTGCCAGGAGACAGGGAAGGAAGGCCTACTCTTACATGAATTTCATGCATCAGGCCTCTAGTTATTGATAAGAAACTACAATGTTCAATAATGACTGATTATTATGATCATATTGCATTCATTTCCCTTAAGCACCTTACGCATAAGCAAACCATTTCTCTCCACTAATACTAGCAGCGAATATGTTAGCAGCCACGCCATTAGTCTTGGACTGACTTGTTTGGTGTGTGCAACAGGAAATATTTCACTTTTCAGAGAACAAAAAAAATAGGTTTATTTGCGTTATGCTTTTTAATTTGTGCAGTTATTCAGTTTCTGGTAAGTTGATGTTCAAGAAAAAATATTAATTTTTATTAAAATGTTCTATTATTTTATGTTAACATTACTCATTTATTTCAGCCCTTTGTATTCAGCATGTCTCTATTGAAATAAACCTACGTTTCTATGAAAATTGGAGCTTTCGTTTTTTTGCAGCCCACATAAACGTAAACCTTGTTTATTTGGCTCGTGTTAGCCTTTGAGTTTGACATGCTTGATTATACTGACATTTTTAGTATTCTCAAGAATGCTGAGATGAACACCTGAATATATACTTCTTTGTCAATAGGAAAAAAGGTCACTTCTAATGGCTCTTGTTTGTTAAGCAAGTCAATAACAAGGATTCAGCCTCCAAATAGGGCTCTTGACTCCAGTCTCACCTTGACTCCTGACTTCACCCCTCACTTCCACCAGTTTCTCAAGTCCCTTTGGGGTTTAGTACAGTCTACAGCGTGGAGTGTGGATCACTGAGACCCAGGTACCCCAGGTCATGACCCAGGGTGAAATTTTTCCAGATGTGGGAGAAGTTTTGAGGCAGTCAGAGGAACAGAAATGTCCCAGATGAGAGGGGCTTCCTCTCACTCATGTCTGTTAATACCCACGGAGAGGGGTGAGGGGGACTGGCCCTGCTTCCTCCTTTCACCCCTGAAGTGGACGTCTTCCATTTTCATCTCTGATCCTGAGCCACACTAGAATAGAAGTCTTTGGGAAGGAGACATCTGAGGTTATCAGGGTGATTAAAGGTGGAGGACAATGTTATCAGTCATCCTGGAAAGGTCAGGCCCACTGCTAGTGTTTGGCAAGGGATCTAGAGACAATGGATGGCTGGGCTGAAGGTTTTAGGATGGGAGCTCCCGGACATTTTGGGAAGAGAGCAGGAATACGTTCGATTTCACATGATAGGAATATGTGCTTCTTGAAGAAAGGTTGGCAGAGGTTCAAAGTTCACTAGAAATGAGTAGGAAATCACGTCCTTTCAAAATGCACAGAGATAAGGGAGGAATCTTGGGTCCTTGAAGAGCACAGTTTATGTGGAATTATTCCAGGCCTGGGACTGGGACACAGCTCATGGGTCTCAGCAGCCATTTCCCATTTCCTCAAGCATATCTTGACCAAGGTCAAATCTTTGCAACAAATTATATATCTGGTTAATAATATTCTACTTATCATATTAAATCATATTATATCATGTTACATATTTATATAGAGAGATGGTACCCACTATTTATTGGTAAGGTCAAATACCTGTAACACTATATATGGATTTATGTGACTGTAGACTAGAAGAGAGCAAGGACAAGCTGGAATCCACAACACAGTGGGAACCATGAGGATGAATTGAAGCTCATGTCAGCTCTCATTGCCTCTGGCCTTGGTGGTGTAAACATCCTGCAGAAGTTAAAGCTTTTCATCAAGGAGTAAAATAAACACCTGGCCTAGGTGTTGCATTGGCTGAAGAAGGATTTAGGGCAATGGTTCTCAACCTTGGCTGCACATTAGAATCACCTGGGAATCTTTTTAAAACCCTGATTTCTGGGCCTCTTCCATACCCCTTGACCCCAAAAAACTCCCATAAGAATATCTCGTGTGGCCCACTCTAATTAGACGCACACAGGAAAGGGAATATAAGCAAACATAGTCCAGCCTAATGAACCCGATCCATCACAAGGTCACCATTGTCCTCCCTCTGAGCATTTGTCACTCATACACATGGCTTAAACCACACTTAATCTCCAAATAAAGACAGCAACACAGTCATGTTCCTACCTAACATAGTACAACATGCAGTGAAACACTCTAACCCTTTTTCTGAAAGAGGATATAAATTATTTTTTGGTCTTTGGCTAATGTTCTTTCTTACCCTGGGAGATTTGTACTGCCTTTTTATCCTCTACCTTAAATACTGAAATACAAAGAGAATATCTATTAAAATATCTAAAGTAGGATAATAAGGGGCAGAGAGAAAGAAAAATATTCAGTAATAGGCATATGAACACTCATATCAAAATAAATATTTACAACTACTATAGTCAACTGATTACAGAGTTGTAGCTGGTATTTATAACTACTTTCTTCCACCACCCATTTTGTATTCTCTTTGCCTTCAACAAGCACCTCAGCTTGTCATGGTTCCTTGCCTAGTGAGTTACCCAAACCTGTATTGCTGAAGGGTCTGGGCCAGTGGTCGGCAAACTGCGGCTCGCGAGCCACATACGGTTCTTTGGCCCCTTGAGTGTGGCTCTTCCACAAAATACCGACTTCTGCGCATGGGCCACGAAGTTTCAATCACACTGTATGTGTGCTCCTGCACGTGGTATTTTGTGCAAGAGCCACTCTCAAGAGGCCAAAGAGCCGCATGTGGCTCACGAGCCACAGTTTGCCGACCACTGGTCTGGGCCATTAGCAATCCTGCCTGAACTGGGTTGTTAAATTTAATCTCAGAGAGTGGAAATCTTCCACGTCCATTCATGCTGCTTCTTACCCTTCTTGTATAGTAGCAACTCAACCTCCCCTTGATAGGCAGGGTCACTTATCCCTTTCTGCCTGTTGACTCACCGGCACAAGGATCCCAAATGGTCAGATGGCAGTGTCACTCTCCTGTTTAATGGAATCATTGCTATGCTGCTAGGGAAAGCATTTCTCCTTTGCCACTAAGACCTCTGGCCCAGTGGAATCTAAAGTTGAGGGGACAGAAAGCAAAATTTTACTAGTGGATCGCAAGGGAACATAGTGAGTGGTTCCACACCCATTTCCAACCCTTGATTCACAAACCTGTGAATCCCGGCTATGGAAGAAATAGCACCGTATGCTGATTTAGAGCATACACTGTATCCAGGAGGAGATTGCCCCCCCCTTCAATATTTTGCCACCCACCTAGTGCTATAATTGAGTCTTCCAAAAGGTCATTCCATCAGCCTGCCAAACTAGCTGCTTCAGGATGTTGGGGGACCTCATAGGACCTGCCACACCACCCTCCTGAGGAACGGTGCCATATCAGTGGCTCAGTGTTGGCCTTTGTTGTTGGCAGATTGAAGACTCAGCAGTAGCTGCAACCACATCAGCCCTGGTGAAGAGAAGTCCATGGTCCTGAGCACAGGGCCATGATGTTCATGAATGCATTAGCCAATGACAAGGGTGGCTGGGGAAAGAGGCCAGCTGCTATCCACAGAATGGGTCTTCCTACTCACTTGATTATTAAATTTCTCCTCAAATGAATTCGCCCTTTCGTGAGCATTGATGCACAAAGCACTGATATCTTCACAACCCATTCCTATTTGGAAAGGCCTCTTCATATATCCTTCCCCACGCCCCCTTATCATTAATTTTCTAATCTTGTTCTTTCTAAGTCCCTGACCATCCAGCCCAAACATTAGCTACAGCCCATAAAGCAGTGTAGAGCCATACTTCTTGCCATCTCTATTTCCAGGCAAAATTAATGGATGCCTTGCTCCAAATATTTTCATTTGTCACTGTTCTTCTGGCCCAGCCTGGTATGGGGATGTAGCGCTGCAGCCACCTGCTTTCAGATGAAGAACCATCTGTGAACCATTACCGAAGTTTCCATGCATCATTCCTGCGAGCCACTGACACTTCAAGCATAATTAGATCTGGGGGTTACATGGTCCAAGTGGCAAAGCGGCTCACATGGCAGCCTATAGCCTTCTTTCATTCTGGGACCCACTCAAACTGGCAGTCTTTTTATTCACTTGGTAAATGGGTATATGTTGCCTCTAAAAACATCCAGAGACGCAGTATGTAAGATGGGCCAGATGTAGCATCTTGTCCTTCATGTTGGAAGAGTTATCTCAACATACCTCAGACAAAAAAAAATTCATTAAGGTTTTTGTGGGATTTATTTCTCTTTACCTTACACAAACGTTAGCTCAAGGTGCCTAAAGTAGTTGATCGCCAAGTCTAATTAGCATAATATTATAAATGCAATGGATGAGCACAGTATCCTATGGGATGGAAAGGTGGTCATGTTCCTATAGACTAGATCATGCATAGAACTGGAGAGTTTCTATAGCCCTGAAGTAGAGCAGTGAAGGCATATTGTTGGCCTTGCAAGCGGAAAGAAAGCCACTTCTGATGACCTTCTTAATAGGTATAGTGAAAAAGGGCATTTGGCAGACCAATACCTGCATACCAGTTGCCAGGGGATGTGTCGATTTACTCTAATAACAAAACCACATTTGGAAGAGCAGCTGCAACTCTCAGGTCACCACCTGATTAAGATATCAAAGCTCCCTCTGTTTTCTATACAGGCAAACCGTTATCGGCTAGTTGAATGGGGATGGGGTAGTAATCACCATCCCCGAATCTTTCAAGTCCTTGATAGTGACACTAATCTCTGCATTCTCTCCAGAAATGTGGTATGGCCTGTGGTTTACTGGTATCCTAGGGATAGAGAGTATTAGTGGCTTCCCTTGGCCTTTCCTACTATAACAGCCCTCACTCTGCAGACTATGGATCCTGCTGAGTATGTCTATTCCAAGTATGCCACTCCAGAACTGGGGAGAGGACCACAGGATGGTCTCAGGGTCCACGGAACCCTTCTGGGAGGGAACTGAACCAAAACTCCATCATTTGATCTTCATATTCTCCTACTCTGACTGGTGGACCACAGTGACATTTTAGGTTTTTAGGAATGAGTGCCAATTCACACTCTGTGTCCCATAATCCCCAAAGAGTCTCATTGTTTCTTCTTCCCCAATGCACAGTCACCATGGTAAATTGTCACATGCCCTTTTGGAGAAGCAGGGAGGAAGATAAACAGTATAAATTTTTTACAGTGTAGCAATGTTCTTCCTCAAAGACCCACTGGCTCTGGGTTGGTGACCTGGCTCAAGTCTGGGAATTAACTGAGAGGCAGGGATTTTCTAGTTTGGTGACTTAAGCCAGATTCTGTTGACCTGACTTAGAGCTTTTCTGCTTATTCAGATAAAATAAGACTGTAATATACTGCCTACATATCTCGGTCTTGGGGACAGCATGACCAACTAGCTAATGCCAAAGATCTTTGTGGTCAGACTGTTTTTGATAACTATTGGCTCTGCTGTCATATGGCCACTGCAGCACCAGAACCCATCATCCCCATTGTATTCAGAAATCACAATGTGATGACAGTTAATGCTATAATATCTGACCAACAGAGAAGAGCAACCAAGTAGAACAGTGAAGGCTTATTGGTCACCATTTATATAATTTATAAAACTCTTCAAGGATGCTGTGGGAGGAGGCCCCCTCATGAATTTATCACAGTCTTAGTGAAGGGTGTGTCCTCTGGACACTTCCAGAAGGATTACCAGGTCTGTGTGACCAATCCATTCTAGCATTCCAGTTTTCCTTGAATATCTTATATATATATATATATATAGTACATTAAGGAAGTTAAGGCAATTCATCTTCATTTACTGTTGAACACCTTTGTATACATGCTTCATTTAGGCAACCAGTCAGCATCTAAGAAAAATGTTAGAGCTATTCCCATCTCCTTGAGCTAAATCATCAAAATGTATATTTTCCTCAGTGAGCCTGTATTAGTCAGAAAGAGAGAGAGAGGAGAGAGAGAGAGAGAGAGAGAGAGAGAGAGAGAGAGAGATATTATAGGAATTGGCTCACACAATTGAGGCTAGCAAGTCTCAAAATCTACAGAATGAGTCAGCAAGCTCATTCTGACCAGGAGAGCTGATGCTTTTGTTCTAATCTGAAGGTGGGCAAGCTTGATACCCAGGAAGAGCTGATGTTCATTTCAAGTCCAAAAGCAGGAAAAAGTCACTATCCTGGCTCAAAGGCCTTAGTCAGTAGAATTCTCTAAGACTTGGGGAAAGGCCAGCCTTTTTAAAAAAATTGTATTCAGGCCTTCAAATGATTAGAGGTGACCAACTCACATTGTGAAGGGCAATCTGCTTCACTTAATCTACTGACTTAAATGTTAATCCCATCCAAAAACATTCTCACAGAAACTCCCAGAATAATGTTTGACCAAATATCTGGGCACCTCATAGCCAAGTTAAATTGACACATAAAATTAATCATCATAAAGCCCTTATCAATAAATTTTTCCTGGCTGAAGTTTATATTTATCTCCCCCTTTACCACCCTGAACTAAAAGGGAGCGGAGGAAGAAGCTAGGATATAGAATCAACAAGATTTAATTTCTGTATTGGTCACCATTTATATCATGGCATACATTCTATAAGGTCCCCAAGAGATTGGTCAGGCACGCCTATTAACTAGCAAGGCAGTTAACTTTCCCCTTAATTATCTCATCTTTGCATTGTTAGCTTATTCTTGGTTTTTAGTATTGAAGTGAGTAGGTAACAGAATTGGGAAAGGATGCTATTGTCACCTGTCTCTTCGTTTTGGAAGGAATAGTAGCTCAATCTCCAGTTTCTATCTCTTTAAATGAGCCACTGCTTCACCCTGGCCAGGTGGCTCAGTTGGTTGGAATGTCGTCCCAGACACCAAAAGGCTAGGGGTTCAATTCCCAGTCAGGGCACATGCCTAGGCTGTGGTTCAATCCCTAGCTGGGGCAAATATGGGAGGCAACCAATCGATGTCTCTCTCTCTCTCTCTCTCTCTCTCTCTCTCAAGTCAATAAACATATCCTCAGGTGAGGATAAAACAGAAACAAACAATAAATGGGCTCCTGCTTCATGGAAGTTGTGGGGATTAGAGACTGTAAAGATCTTGGCACATAGTTGCTATATAATAAATAGTTGGTACCTGTTCTCCGTAGACCTAACCATAAGTGAAAATCCCATTCTCATTTTTTTGCTTGAATAATTTGAGAGTTTCTTTGCTTTAAAAAAATGTTTTTATTGATTTTAGAGAGAGAAGAAGTGAGAGGAGAGAGAAACGTCCATGGGCTGCCTCCAGCACCTCCCCCGCCCCCCCCAACACACTGGGGATTGAGCCCACAATTTGGGCAGGTGCGCTGACTGGGAATCGAACTGACAACCTCCTGGTGCACTGGATGACACTCAACCAACTGAGCCACATTGCCCGGGCAAGAGGTTTTTTTGTTGTTTGCAGTTTATTTTTTTCCTACTTACCCCAAATTTTGTATAATCATCAAGGTATACCTTTCATGCCCATATGTTGTTCCTTAAGAAGGTATCTGAAGGCTCTGCAATCACAGAGAGACCCAGCAGGCTGTCCCTGGAATGTTAAACATGGCCATGACTGGTTTATTTTGTGCAAACCTCCGTGCAAATGCTGCTTGACCAGTGAGTGGTTTGCACCATTCACAGACTTTCTGCTGATTTTTATCATGTATTTTCTAGTGCTTGGAAGACCAGACTTCAGTTGGTATTGAATGGACATGGGGTGTAGGTGTGGGGGAAGGGAACTGCAGTCCACCCCGTGCTGGACCCTGTACAGGGCACTATCTCGCCTAATTTTAAAAAATCTTCAAAATGACCAATTTTCTATCAACAGGAAGTAGTACAAGTAATTGGAAAAGGTCACTCAGAAAAAATCCAGGCTAGTGGAGTGCTTCAAAGCATGTGTTCTAGAATCAGACGGTTGGAGTTTGAATCCTGGCTAAGGGTCATCTGTCAAATCTTTGTGCCTCAGCAGTCAATTTTGCTTCTTCGACTGTAAAATGGGGGCTGCTATGCCTATCCCAAAGGTTTGACATGAGGATTTCGGGAGTTAATACTTTAAAACAGTTCCTGGCACATTGTGGGTGAGCTCAGTGAGTATTTGGTATTGAGCACAGGTCTCCTCAGTGAACATGGTTTATCAGTGAGGGAAGCTGGGGGAAGGGTCCACAGGAACCATCTGAATGGGTTTCCCCACTTGCTATGTCTTAAACTCCTTCAAAATAAAATGTTATGTAAAACCAAAGCAAATCTCCAGGCTCCAAAGTCTGTACCCATCCTTAGACAGCTTTTTCTCCATCATTAGGAAAAGGCTATTTTTGTAATCCTCATCCAAGAAATTTTTTTATTGATTTGAGAAAGAGAGGGTGAGAGAGAGAAAGAGAGAGAACCATTATTGTGTGAAGAGAAACATCAATATATTGATCAGTTGCCGCCTGTATGCGCCCCAGCTAGGAATCAAACCTGAAACCTTTTTGGTGTGCAGGACAGTGCTCCAAACAACTGAGAACTGAACCACCAGCTGGACAAGAAAAGGCATTTCTTAAAAGTCACTCTGCAGGAGCTGCTCTGGCCTAAGGGCTGCAAGGTTAATCCAAGAGAGAGTTCTTGCTTGATCCAATTGTACATTTAGAGAAAAGCTTTAGCTACTTAGGAATTAACTAATTAAATCTGCAAGGAACTTGTAGTTTAAACTATATAAGTTGTACTATGTCAACAGTGAATCTTATTAGAATCACAGCATCATCCAACTTACAGAATGAGAAATCAACTGGTAAGTATGTCATTTTAAAAAGTCAAATGAATCATTTACATCATTACCTTATAAAATTCAACCCGTTTCAAAGACTTGCTCAAAAGTTGACAGCTTTGAGAGAAACATCATTCTGCCCAGTTTAATTATGAATTCCAGACCTTGGCCGAAAGTCCTCAGTGGTCTGAATTCAGGGCGTGTTTGCACACACACGTCACACACCTGCCTTGGAAGCCTCCAAGATTAGCTACTTGTCACAGTGCGGGGCTCAGATGTTGGATAAATCCCTATGTAAGGACATGGAACATACGTTATAATCTTGTGCATCACGTAGTTAAAAACACACTGGAGGAATGTCTGGAAATACAATTTTTGCATTAGCAGGAACAATGCATCAGGCCTCTCAGATCAGGTTATTTTACTATGTCAGGCACGTGAGGATCTTTGAGGCAGGGATGGGGAAGAAACAAGGGATTTTCTGACTCCTCCACACTGCAATCTTTTTCACGCTTCAGAGGTTCTTGAACTCTGGGAAGTATCTCAGAGAAAACATGTTCAGACAGAAGTACCAGCAGTGAGGTCTCCCCCCGGGTTCTTCAAAGGCGATAACAAGATGGAGTCTCTCAGAGGGCTTGAATGGGTGGTTTGAAACTCGTATTTCAATTGTAACAACACTTACATTTGGAAAATAAATTTTAAATATTTTTTGGTAATTTTATCTAGAAAAAGTAAAGCTGAATAAAAGCTTTTTCACTGGGAGGGATATGTCAAAGGAAACACAGCAATAATTCTTAGGGTGATGATGAACTTTTTCATCAAATGGTGGTATAGGTTAAAGAAAAGCTATCCTAAAGTTCTGGTGGATGGTATGACTCCTTATCCTAAGCATGCCATCTTATTTGCCCTTTCCTTCCCTCCCTACCCTCCACCACTGGTCAAGACAAAGCATACGGCTCTAAAGTATTACGGACATTTTTCTTTGCATATCTGAGGACTCAGTATTTGGAAGGGGAATTGGAGAAACATTTATTCAAGGATGTCTGCTCTTTCACTGGCTCAAAGAAGCTGAATCCACTGAGCTTCACAGAATAGCTCAAGGCCAGTTTTTTTCAGCCAGGGTTTCATGAATGATATATTGCACATCAGCTCCTCTTTTCCTTTGTGGTCTAGTTGACCAGCCTGAGTGCTGGTTTTGAATCCTGTTTCAGCAACTTAAGAGTTGAACCGTCCTGAGTGAGACATTTAATCTCTCTGAGCCTCCATTTCTTTATTTATAAAGAGAGAATGATAATAGGAGTACTAGTATGGTGGTCATTGAAATGCTTAAATGAGATGATGCATTTAAAACATCCAGCCTTTCTGTCATGGATAATGACAGTATTTGTCATTATCATTTGATGACATTTGCCACCAAATGTCACCCAAGTAAAGGCACTGGATAGAACGTCAGCCTGTGGACTGAAGAGTCCCAGGCTTTATTCCAGTCAAAGGCACATGCCTGGGTTACGGATTTGATCCCTAGTAGGGGGTGTGCAGGAGGCAGCTGATAAATGATTCTCTCTCATCATTGACGTTTCTCTCTCTCTCTCCCTCTCCCTTCCTCTCTGAAATCAATAAAAAAATATATTTTTAAGAAGTCCCCAATAATATTAGCTGTCATTATTATTATTCAGGGGTATAATTAATTGATCTTCTGTCCTCCTTCACCTGTGTGCCCCTCCCATTCACATGCATGTTAATGTTTTCAGTGGAATCTTATATAAATGCCTGGGCATGTTTCAAGAATAAATGCAGTGTATGTGTAGGGAGACAGAATTAATCAAAGAGAATCAGGGTCAGGAGACCTAGACATCTCATCTGTAATTCAGCCACTGTTCAAGATGGAATCTGAGTATAAAAGGATGAATTACAGGTGCCTCAACCTCCGGTATCTCTCTGGGTAAGAGAGGCAATAATAAGACCTAATAATAATCCTCCACCTTGCCTGCTGATTTCTTAAAATTCCAAGTGCTCTCCTGCCCAACCTTTGTCATGCGGACCCTGAAACACCCCCAGTATTATAAAGTAGGACCTTTGCTTCCTCCTCCCCCGGTGGGATTGCTTCCATTTTGTGAGAACTTGGGAATTGGAGGCTCCAGCTTGGTCACAGATGGTCCATTGCCTGAAGCTCCCATGCGCCCTGACTCCCAGCTCATGTTCCTTCTTCACGTCTCTGAGAGGTCAGCCTCTTCTGGAGCAGCTGAACTTTGCAAAAGCACACTGAGGGCTACTTGCATTTACATTTCCAACTCTTTTTTCTCTTTGGCATTTTGTTTCTATTTTTTATGCTCCTTTTTTGGTGTTTAATGTATCTTTGTAAGGCACATGCCATCCTTTCTGGAATGAGATGGCATATAAGTGCATACATATAGGCATACATAGCATGTCTACTGATATTTGAGAAGGACATCAAATACAAAATGCATCCTCCAGGTCACTGGTATTTAAGAGAGTGAGGGGGAGAGGAAGGAAAGGGAGCTATGTTTTTCAAAATATACATGCCAGTATTCTCTCTGACTTATCCCAACCCCCACTCTCAGGGACCCAGGTCATATTAGCATCATGGTGGAGGTGGGTTTATATTTTGAAAAATTCTCCCAGGTGATTTCAAAACGCGTATTCCCTAGCTGTCCGGCCATGGCTGAGAGCCACATCCCCAGGTTTCTCAGCTCTGCTTCTGCGTTTGGCCAGAAAGCACCCCACTCTGCAGAGGAGCTCATCTCTCCGTGGAAATGCACCCAGGAGTCACGATGTAGGCTATGCCCGTGGCTTAGAGAGGGATTGAGTAAGAAACAGTCAGTTGAAGGCATTTCTGAATCTCTGGGAAGCCTTTGATGAGGCCATTGTCTGCTATGGGACCAAATGTCACCCAAATAAAGATTCCTCTTCATAATCCCTTATGGTATTCAGCGCTAGAGAAAATGGACTCTCCAGGGAAGCTAAATTCTGCCTGCCTGTACATGAGGAGAATCGCAGTGCCCATCACGCTGTCATTTTCTCCCCCACTATCTTCTAGGGTAGTGATTCTCAACCTTCTGGCTCTTTAAATACAGTTCCTCATGTTGTGACCCAACCATAAAATTATTTCGTTGCTACTTCATAACTGTAATGTTGCAACTGTTATGAATCATAATGTAAATATCTGATATGCAGGATGGCCTTCTTAGGCGACCCCTGTGAAAGGGTCGTTCGACCGCCAAAGGGGTCGCGACCCACAGGTTGAGAATCACAGTTCTAGGGGATTCTATTCGATCCAGCACATATCGAATTCCAGGCACCATGTTACATACGGGTCGTAAAGATGCCATGCTGCATATGGGGTCATAGAGATCAGCGGGGCTGGTCCTGGGCTCTGGACACTAACAGTCTGCAGGTGCAGAGCGAAAAAACACGTCCCATTGGAGCGATGCTTTCCTCGGGTTTCCCTTATGATGACATCGTCCTTTTTCTCAGTAGTTTCTGGAAAACTTTGTTCTCTGAATGTTTAAATGCTCCAATCATATGGTGTTTTTTTTTTGTTTTTTTTTAATTTCAGTGGAAGACAGGCTTTGGAGGGGTTTTATGTTTTGTTTGTTTGGTTTGGGCTGTTTGCTGCCCTATACTTTCTGCTGCCCTATCTCCCCATTGTCAGAACATGGTTCCGTTATGAGTCTCTCTCATGAGCAATGCAGCGCCTCTCCCATGGCCACAGCTCACAGGACTGGAGGTGAACATTTAACCCAAGCTGGGCCAGATGGGTTTTTCAGACTGGGAATTCGGAGTTGAAACTCTGAGAAACAAGCCAAGTGGTCTTGGGGCTGAGGTGGCCATTCTGAGGTGACTGTGCGGAACTCAGGGCAGTGAACATGTGAAATGGGGAGGGTGGCCTGCAGAAGGAGGGGTCTGCACTCAAGGCCCAGAGAGAAGTTGGAATGAAAGGCCACATAAAATGAAGGAAAAATGAGTCTGAGTATGAGGAAGTGAGAAAAGCATATGGGCCATATGAAAGTTCTCTTTTGATTATTTCAGGTTTCTCAGTGAAATAAAAGGCAAGATGTCAGCTGACAGTAGGAATGGGGGGGTGGGCAACTTGAGAAGAAAGAGGAAGGTGTGAATTACTCATCTCTGAGTGGGGGAGTGAGTTGACTAGGGGAATGTGGTAGGAGTGACAAACAGCACTGGGCTCATTGAAGTGACTAAATTGAGACAAGTCATCTAGTTGTGTGCTTTTCCTCTGACCACACTCCCAGGTGTGGGAATGAGCAGAAAGAAAGTTGCCTTTAATCAGCACTGGGTTTTCCTCCAGTATAGTATGACAGAGGAAGAGAGGAGCAAAGAACTTATTATGTCTGTGAAGGAATGATTATAATAATGAAACATGGAATCTGGTGAGGGTGTGGTGACAAGTGGAAGATGAAATGATGGCAGGGTTAAAGAACCCATGTGGTCTAAGAATCAGTGGTATTGGGGTATAAGGGAGCAAGCTCCAGAGAGAAAAGCCTGCATTTGGAGAATGGGATATTCAAAACACGGATTATGGGTGTGTGTGTGGTAAATGATAATGACAAAGAGTAAGGTAAGCGTGAGCAGAGGTGGGTGGTTAAAACAAGGGGGAATGAGAAGACTTGAGAACCTGAGAGGTAAAGGAAGTATCATATATGTGAATACTGAGACCATCAAGTGTTGTACA
Source organism: Myotis davidii (assembly GCF_000327345.1). Lineage (NCBI taxonomy): Eukaryota > Metazoa > Chordata > Mammalia > Chiroptera > Vespertilionidae > Myotis > Myotis davidii. Next base: position 992,050 of record NW_006293789.1, on the reverse strand, counting down.
AGTAGGGTTAGAGGGAGAGAGTGGGAAACGAGAAGGAGGAACCCAAAACCTTTAAACGGCTTCAATTAAGGAGGAGCAACAGATTGTACTATATGGTGCATATGTAAAAAGAACCTATGTGTGTGTGCATGCGTCTGTGTGTGTGTGTGTGTGTGTGTGTGTGTGTGTGTGTGTGTGTGTGTTTATAGGGGAGGAATGAAGGTCTGAAAGTGGCCCTGAAGAGGAAGGAGGACTCCTTCCCTACTGACAGTCCAGTGGTGTGAGATAAATGTTGGGCTTGAGTGGGCCATGAGTGTGGGGAAAGTGTACTCAGGGAAGAGCCTGGCTTCAGCAAAGCAAGGAGAAGGAGACATTCAGCTATTGAGGACAGAGGGGATACTGCTGGTGATGGCTCATGAGTTGCAGAGGGCACAGTGGGAGAGTTCTAAGTAATATGGGTTTGATTAGGGGATTTAAGTTTCATGGGTTGGAGAGGCAGGTGGAGAAGAAA
>NW_006293789.1:979403-991543 GCF_000327345.1 Myotis davidii | reverse complement strand
AATGTCGGGCCAGATAGGAGTGGCACTGAGGTTCTCCTACTGGGAGGTGAACAATCCATTGTAAGTGTAGTAGCCTTATTCTTGAAAGTATATTCTTAGGCAGATGGTAGCAGTGAGCAGGAAATATTGGAGAAGGGGTGCTTTGTGGTATTCCTGATGGTGGAGGCATGACTGGGTAGGCATGGGACATAGCAGTGGGCACATGATACAAGCTCAACCAAACACAGACCTTGGTCCCATCAGAGATGGTCTCTAATACTGAGAATCAATAGTCCAGGTTTTAGTGATCACTGTATACATCCCTGCTATAGATCCACAGTCCATTATCCTTTATTCTGAAATCCCCAAACTGAAAACTGAGAGGTTTTACATTAAACATCCTTAATCCTAAAATTGTGAATATTCATGCATTTTTACCACCAAACAGTTAATGGGTTTGATTATGGGGTGCAGCTCCACATCCTACTGGGGGTGATACAGAGTCCACAGTATACACTTTGTATTATGCTTATAAAATTGCAAAAGTTCGAAAACTCATCTGATTCCAAAAGTAAGGCTTTTGGATTTATAGACCCAGCCAACTATATAAAAGTCCTTCCGAAGCCAACCTAGGCGTGGTACTTCATGGGATTTGACCCCAAGACGACACACTGTGAAGAGCACTGTGGGCTCTCCCAGGACCAGCGTTTCTATGGGCCTGACCTGCTCCCTCTCCATCTTCTCGCTTTTAGTTTCCAGTTCTTCTACGGATCAAAACAGAGTGGGAAGAAAAGCAAAAATCAATGCTTTTAGAGAAGCTATACCCCTGTGTGTCTCCTCTCTCTTTATTGCTAAGTATCTTTGACCTAAAATCATCTCTCTGGGAGCAAGTCAAAGAATTTTAATTCAGTTGTTGAAATTCACTGGAGATTCCAGGGCTGCTGCTGACCTTGGTTCCTGCCATTAGAGAAAACTGTCTTTAGAGAGTGAAGGTAAAGAAGACAGTTGCAGTGACATGAGGTGAACTTTAATGCTACATGCCTTGTCCCCCTCCTAACTTCTTACTTCTTGTTATGTGATCTAATAACCTAACTTGCTGTTTTAGCTTCTCAGTAAGTTTAGTTACATTGGCAAATATCTTAACAACACAGGTTATGTTTTGTTTTTAATTTATGGAGGTAAAATTCACATAATGGCATGGGTTTTCATTACATGCTGGAAATTATGTAAATAAAAATGCTTGCAAACTACTTCACATCTTCAGTGGGGAGGCTCTATCTTTGTGTCCATACCTTCTCCCTACCTGATCTGCTTAGTACCAATTTCTGAAATGCCTGCCAGGGGCATGCAGCAAGGAGCTAGGCTGGCAATTTTAGATTATTACAGCTATGCAGAATTATTATGGGTTATGTGTGCTCATCCTGAACTACAACAGATCTTTTGGTTCCAATTGTCAGCATGTGACCCAAGGGAGCAATACCCATTTATCCTTGCTCCCAAGATGCTTTGAGGAGAATACCGGGATATTGCTCTTGTCCCTTTAGTTCAATACCTAACAGACTGACTTACTTGGGTACCTGAAACAATAAGATACACATACTCATATGTTGAATAACTGAATCTTTCAAGTATTATATATTTTTTATACACATAACAAACATGTAAATTAGCCTTGTGTAAAAATAGAGGCATAGCTTATAACACCTTTTGTATCTGACATGTTCTGCTACATACAAGACTTCTTAATGCATTCCCAAATGTTTCTCCAACACATTCTCAACTTGGGTATCAAACAACTGTAAGATGGTGCTACAAAAATTAGTAATTTATCCATAATTGTCTTCATCTTTGACTGTATCTATAACAAACCACTGTTACTGAGGTCACTCAGCTCTATATAGGCCAGAGGGTGGGGCTGATTTGTATCTGTGCCCTCCACTGAGAAATAGCTCACAGTTCATCCTTACCGCTCACTCTGCTGTGTCCTTACTGCAAGGCTGTGTTATTTGGAGAGAGCTGAGACCTGTGAGCAAAAGTGATCCATGGAGTATCTCACCATTCATTACTGGGAAAACCCAGCAAGGGAAAATGTGCCTGTTTTTTCTCATGCTCTTATTGGTACACAATCTCATTGTCCATCCCTCTTCTTAGCCTGTGCTGGAGCAAATTGTTTTGGGACACACACAATTTGAAGCAGCCCCATTAAGTCAGGATGGCAAGTGCTGTAATGCATCTACCTTCCTCCTTGGAGAAGTTAGGTAAATATTGCAATTGGGCTTCCGAGGTAAAGACTGTAGCAGAGCCTTAATTAGGTTTAGAACAGTAGGCAGAGGTCCTTTCTCAGAAAAGAACCACAGACTTATTTCCAGGTGGTGTGATAGATGTGGTAGAGATGTGTGGGTCTGCACAAAGGTTGAAATTCTAGGGAGGTAGTTCTTGGGACACCTATGCCAGAACTCTTTCCTCTGAGCCACACTGCTATTCCAGGAATGCTCTAGGTGAGGCAACTCAAGTGTTCAATGGGTTCCATGTTTTAATCTTCATCACTTAGTTGGTACTTACTCTTATCCTATTTCCACCCCTTTCTTTGCAATCTCAGGCCCAACTGTCTGCTGGTTGTAGGAGGACATCCCATGACCAACCGGTCACTATATCCCTGATGTTACCAGAGACCAAGAGGGATGAGAAATGGAAGCAATTTCCTTTGTCCATGAAAGGAAGATGTTACAAAAGCATTTCTGTTTGAATAAGTATATATTGAGTACCTCACTACTGGCCAAGCCTTCAGGAGAAATAGAGATAAATAAAGCACAGCCCCTGCCTCAAAGCTCTCACTGTCGAGATTAAGAATTGGCAAACTATGTCTGTGGGCTGAAGACTGTTGCCTGTTTTTGTAAATAAAGTTTTATTAGAACACAAACATGCTCACTCATCTACATATGGCCAATGGCTGCTTTTGCTCTACAATGGCAGAGCTGAATAGTTATAACAAGGATCATACGGCCCATAAAGCTTATAATATGTACTGTTTGGCCCTTTACAGAAAATGTGTGTTCACATCTGTACAATTCAGTGATTTCTGGTATATATACAGGAAAACCCTTGTACCCATTAGCAGTCAGCTCCCTAACCCTAAAAACTACTAATCTATATATCTCTATGGATTTGCTCATTCCTGACATTTTCTATAAATAGAATAATGCAATATGTAGCCTTTACACTGGCTTCTTTCACTAAGTTTATCCATGTTGTAGCATGTATCAGTACTTCATTTCTTTTTATTGCCAAATAATGTTTCATTGTGTGAATATACCACGTTTTGTTTATTCATCAGTTAATGAACATTTGTTTGTTTGTTTTTTTCACATTTGGGCTATTATGGGTAATGCTGCTATGAACATTGTGTATGGTTCTGTGTGGACATAAGTTTCAATCATCTTGGATATATATACCTAGATGTGGAATTGTTGGGTCATGCAGTAACTATACGTTTAACATCTATATAATGTTAAAACATAACTAAGTTTGACGCTCTGAGGAACTGACAGATGTTTCACAAAGCAACTGTTTTACTATACCAGCTGCAATGTATGAAGATTTCAGTTTCTTTGTATTCTTGTTATTGTCTGGCCATCTGAGTGGGTGTGAAGTGGTACCTCATCATTTTGATTTTCATGTCCCTAATGACTGTCTTTCATGTGCTTATTGGCAGTTGGTACACTTTCTGTGGAAAAATGTTTATCAAATACTTTACCCATTTTTATTGAGTTATTGTTAAATTGTGAGTTATTTATATATCCTGGATTCTAGTCCCTTATCAGATACTAGAGGCCCAGTGCATGAATTCATGCATGGGTGGGGTCTGGCCAGCCCAGCCCCAATCAGGGCCCAACCAGGGAGTGGGGGCCACAGGTGGTTGGCCAGCTGGCCCTGCCCCTAATCAGGATGGGGGTGCCGATCTGGGGTGGGGCAGGGCAGGGGAGGGGCTTCAGGAGGTTGGCTGCCAGTCCCACCCACGATTGGGCCGGTTTGCTGGCCACTGTTGGCATCATAGTGACCAATCATTCTAGTTGTTACAGTGTTCTGGTCATTGGCTTTTTATATATATAGATATGATTTACAAAAATATTCTCCCATTCTGTGGGTTGGCTTTTCATTTTCTTGATATTATACTTGGAAGTAAAAAGTTTTTAATTTTGATGATATTCTATTTATCTATATTTTATTTTTTCACCTGTGCTTTTGGTGCCATATCTAAAAAATTATTGCCTAGTTCAATGTCACAAAGACTTACTCCCATATTTTTTTCAAGAGTGTTAAAGTTTTAACTTTTACATATAGATATATTATCCATTTTGAGTTTATTTTTTAAATAATTTTTTATTTTTCAGTTACAGTTGACATACAATATTATATTAGTTTCAGGTGTATAATCCCTGCTGGTTTTCACAGCCAGAAGTTGTGGGGACTTCTCTTCCTGGCACTGGAGCCCTAGGCTGAGAGGCCTGTTGTGGGTCTGGGAGCACTCCTCAGGAGGGGACCTGCAGTCAAAATATCCCTCCTGATTTTTATCTGCCACACTTGGATGTGGGGCAAGCTTGTTCAGCATCTCCACTCGCTCCTATCTGTCTCGATGTGGTTTCTTTATATCCTTAGTTGTAGGATTTCCATTCAGCTAGATTTCAGGTGGTTTCCCATTTTGAGTTTATTTTTGTATATAGTGTTGGTTGGGTTCAACTTCATTCTTTTATTTGTGATACCATTTGTTGAAAAGACTTTTCTCCCAATGACTTATCTTTATAACTTGTTGAAAATCAATCAACTGTAAATATGAGGGTTTATTTCTTGATTCTCAGTTCTATTCCATTGATCTATTATATGTCTATCCTTATGCCAGTACTTGTTTACTGAAGTTTTGTAGTAGATTTTGTTCTTAAGAAGTGTGAGTCCTCTAACTTTGTCCTTCCTTTTCAAGATTGTGTTGGCTATTTTGGATTCCTTGCATTTCCATATGAATTTTAGGACAGCCTTCTACTTTCTGTGTAAAAGACCAGCTGTGATTTTTATAGGGATTGCATTAATCTGTAGATCAGCTTGAGGAGTATTCCAGGATCAGTTTCAATCCTTTGCCTCCAAAATGTTGTGAGCATGGGTCATCTGGTTACTCACATCAGTTTTGAGGATCAAGATACCTTTGTAATGCAAAACATTATTGTTGATTCCTCAAAGGATAAAAATTGTGCTTTTCTATTAATAGTAACCTTTTATTGCCCAATTACAAAAGGACAAAAACCATTATGAATTAAAAAATGCTTTTACATACATTTTTATTTTATCAATTCATAACCACATCTCTATAGACTTGAGATACCATAAAGCATAATGTGAAGAAATGTTAAATACTCTGTCCTTAGTCAATGAATGGTGTATTTATAGGACTGTTGTGCCCTTTGCAAAAAAAGCGGTGTTGGCTGCCACCTTGAGAACCTCTGATTAGCATAAAAGTCCTTCTTATACAGCAGATCCATCTTTCTATGCAGAATGCCTCAGCCACAGGAGGAAACTTTGCCAGGAGTGGCAACTGAGACTAAATAACAATGCCATTAGCCCACAGTAGACCCAGTGCTTGCAAGGAGTTGATTTTCCTGTGGGGGAAGGAAGTCCCACACTGAGCTGCTGCCCCTGCTGTCCCAGCTGGTCGTGCTCAATGTCTCACCTGACTTTGGAGTACTTGCTCCCAGTGTGTTCTAACAATTGAGCTAATTGGCAGTAATGCTCACATGAACAAATCAGCCACAAAAAATACCTACATCTTTTCTTTGACACCTCCAATTATCAGTCTTTATAAAAATAGAAAACAAGCAAACAGAAATCTCATGAGAACATTCTAAACTTTCTTACTGTGACCACCTTTCAGTACATTTGGAACAAAGGAAATAAATGAAAAATTGTTATTTTTTTTAGTCAAAAATATTCATCGACAAAAAGAATAAAGTACATTGATTGCTTACATATTCCAGAGAATTGTTCAGCTTTTTATTATCCTTTACTTGGAAAGGTCATTTTTTGCCATATATTTTTTAAATCTTCACTCAAGGACACTTTTAATAATTACAATATTTTCTGTAACTCAATTTTTATTTGAGCCCTCATTCTGCCATGATGGCAAAAATGTAATCTCAGTCCATGGAATCCACCTTCCCTTTGTCCGGGGTACTTTTTCAATTCAAGAGAGATTACTTAGTGCCAAGGCCATGGAGGTCAGGGGAGAGAGGAGGGAATCTCCTGGTCTTCAAGTCACAGGTGTTGGATCTCACCCCATCTGCTCCTCAGTCATCTGCCTACTTCCTGAGATTCCTGTTCATGTCGCCCTTTAGGGGATGCACTTTTCTGTTTAATTATGACACATTGTAAAGTTTCTGAGCCAGAATGGAACACAAGATTTTCAGCCAGGCTCTCTGTGGCCCATCTTGTGAGGTATCCTGCTCAGACATAACCCACCTAGGCTCTTGCAGCCTCCCAAAGCTAAGGCTGGGGAGGAGAGTTGCAGAACCACCGTGTTCTTCAGCTACTCTAAGTCAAGCATGTCAGACTTGCAGCCCGCCAGACCCCATGTCTCATTTAGTTGGCCTGTGTTAGCCTTTGAGTTTGACATGCTTACTCCAAGTTCTCCGCAGCCCATGGGCTCCCAGACCCTGCCTTTGAAGCTGGGTGCAGAACAGCCCTCTCAAACCTGTTGACTTTTCTGCTCATTGTCACCTCTCCAACTCTCACCTCTTCCCTTGGAACCCAACCCTCAGACCATTTTCTGGTCTGGGGGTAGGAAAGTAGGAAGAAAACCTCTTCTCAGTTGACCTTGGGCATTTTCCCTCAGAGGCACTCAAAATTCTGATATGCTTGAATTGGTGGAATAAAATTCATAGCCACCACACTGCTGTTCATTTATTCCTTGTATATATCCTTCCTTACTTGGTGTGAGTCCTTGGGTCTGGATTAATTATGGTGCCACAAGTATTACTGAACCTACCATTTGCCTGGCTTTCTTTTAGGTGTGAGGAATGCTCATGGACTAAGATGTGGTTCGCGGTAGAAAGCCTTTAAGAAGGCCCCACCTCCTGGTACTCACCACCTTGAGGACCTTCTCCCTTTGGGTATGAGCTAGACTCCGTGACTCACTTTAGCATATGGAGTGTGGCAAAAGTGATGGAATGCCATTTCCAACATTAGGTTACAATAAGATTGTGACTTCATCTTGCCTCTGTCTTGTTCTCAGGGAAGTCAGCTGCCATGTGGTAAGTTGCTCCATGAATAGGTCCATGTAAAAAGGAACCTATCTTTAGCCAACAGCCAGTGAGCACCTGTGTCCTGCCAACAGCTGTTGAGGGGAGCTTAGCTTCTCCCACTCTTAGACTTTTAGATGACTGAGCCCTGGTTGACATCTTGTTTGTATCTTTAGAAGGGGTCCCCAGAGATACCCAGCTAATCTACCTAGATTCCTGAACCTCAGAAATTTTGAGATAATTCTATTTCAAACTGCTTAGTTAGGGGCTTATTAGTTATGCAGCATTAGGTAAGTAGGATATGGCCCTTGCCCTCCCGAGCCCTAGGATGATCATCTCTTTGGAAAGGGCCACATTCCAAAGAAGCTTGCAGCTTGGCAAGGGCATCCATGATAATAAAGGTTGGTGATCTGGGCATAGAGGCATGGATGCTGTGATTAGGTTTCAGGTGGTGAGATGGGAAAAAGGGAGGGCGAATGCTGAATAGGCAATAATGGCTTTTGAGGACCTTGATGGGTTTCCTCCAGCCAGCATTCTCTTTGGTTACAAAAGTTCATTCTCTTGAAATGACAATATTTGCGTTTTCACTTAGTGCGTTGGCAAAAATTAGAGAAATAGCATCACACGGCAGAGATGTAAGCGCAGGGCTATTCTGTTATTGAATTTAGCTCAAATCAACAACTATGTGGGGGTACTCCCTTTGTACTCACATGTGTTTCACATACTCATACATGCTCTGCCCAGCCTCTATTGGATGGCCCTTTATTGATGACATCTTTGTTGGGATGGGTTGTGCCTGTGAGTGACACTCCTAGACCTCATCTCTTCTGTGAGGTGGGGAGCTCTGAGTCAGTGACTCTCATCTGCCATTATTACAGTTGTAACAATTTTATTGAAAGTGGAAAGATGTGATGATAGTGGCAGAAATGGTTATAAAGGAGAAATGGGACAACTGTCACTTCTCCCAAAAAGCTTTTACTCAGCCCAAATATTGGGAGTGAGGCCATCTTTTATATTCTGCTACCTTTAGCTAAGAACCCCTAAGCCACTGTAAAAGTATTCTCCCTTCTCATGCAACATATTGTGTTCTAACAAAAGCAACCCTGGGTGCTTAGGTAATTTCCCTGCAGATTGATTTTTCCCTTGGGTAGCATCATATTGGAACATTATTCCTGGTTCTTAACTTCAGGAGAGCTCAGAAGAAAAGATGCATCAGCCTGGAGGAGGGCCGTGAAATCAATTACAAACCGATTATCTTAGAACGGTTTCCTCATTCTTTTTCTTTTCTCCCCCATTCTGTATTGGCAAGTCCCCATGTGCACTGCATTCAGTGTAGTCCAGCTGCTACAGCTGCTACTGCCTCAGATGTCAGGAGCCACAGGGAGGCCCAGCAGTGGGGCTCCATTTCTGCAGAAGTACCACTGAGATCTGTGGAACTATTCGATCGTCCTGAATACCTTTCATTCCATCTCATCAGCCCAACTAGCTTACTGCTTGCTGTACGTGATGTTGGAGAGATCATCCAGTCCTGGGCACAATGTATATTTTGGCTGTTGAGTATTCACTCCATTGTTTTCTGTTAAGGACACTCTGGTTTTTGAGGGGGAAAATTCTATTCTTGGTCCACATGATTGGGGTGGGACTGATCTGACCCCTGACTCGGGCCGGGGGCATGAGACCCAGATATGGACAATCAGAGAACTGTATCACCTGGTGCCAGTGATTGGTTCAGGATGGACATAAGACCCAATCCAGGCCAAACATAGCCACTGAGATTTGATTTCAGGACTTCTGTTAGGACGGTTGTAAAAAGGCTGCCCTGTTTGGGGTGGGTGCTGTAGGTAGCCAGCCTTCTTAGGGCCACAGGAGAGTGCCCGTCAGTGGGTGGAGACAACACAGAGGAAACGGGGATAGAGAGAGAGAAAGAGAGAGAGTTTTGTGAGCCGATACATTTTTCTTCACCCTCCCTTGTTTTGGTTTGTTTAAATAAGTGTAAGCTGGGTCTCTGTAACTTGAAGCTTGAAGAATCTTGACTATATGTTGGGGAGCAATCTTTCATGTGCCATGCACATTCTTGTTGGATGTGTCAAGAATTCAAGGCCCTGAATGATCTCTGCTTGAGACATTTTTCAGAACGGTGTTTGCACTGAGCAGATTGAGGGATGAGGTTAACCTTCCTCACAGACAAAGAGCAGGCTGGCTTCTGCTTGCTATAAAGGTAGTGAGTTACCCAATTTCGGTTCCTTTCTTGCACCACCCGCTGTGTGTGCAGACATTCATCTAGGCCAGTGGTTCTCAACCTTCCTAATGCCGCGACCCTTTAATACAGTTCCTCATGTTGTGGTGACCCTCAACTATAACATTATTTTCATTGCTACTTCATAACTGTAATTTTGCTACTGTTATGAATTGTAATGTAAATATCTGATATGCAGGATGTATTTTCATTGTTACAAATTGAACATAATCAAAGCATAGTGATTAATCACAACAACAATATGTAATTATATATGTGTTTTCTGATGGTTTAGGCGACCCCTGTGAAAGGGTCGTTCGACCCCCAAAGGGATCACGACCCACAGGTTGAGAACCGCTGATCTAGGCCCACCTGTGTTGCCCACTGGGACTTGGGGAACATGAGGAACAGACACAAACCAACGGCATTCTCATGGTTTACTGTCTGCAACTACTAAAGACCTTTGTCTTTAACCCAAGAGTCTGTCTTCTGCCAACATCCATGAAAATTCAACAGGCTAGCTTATTAGCTTGATAAGCAAGGTGAAATTCCAGGTCCCTAACATTAGCTGACACTGTACAGCTCCTTTGAGCTTCCCTAGGCCAGTGAGCGTAGCTGGGCAGCTTGGCTAGAGGCATGTGCATGACTGGAAGACGACTGGGTTGAGTTCTAGCTCTGCCACTGACTATCCATGTGACTATGAGTGAGTTACTTAACCTCTCAGGCCTTCTGGTTTCTCCTCTGTGGAATGGAGATTATATTGCCAATTACACAGGCTTTCCATGAGGATCAAATAAGAAGATGCTGGTAGCACCCTTGACACAGAACCTTGCCTAGAGTAAGCTCAACAGTGCTAGCTATTATTAACTACTTGGTAGAGGCACTTAGTACATTCTATTAAATTTCAAATATTTCAAAATACATTCTTATTACAAAAGAAAAAAATCCATTGTTCAAAAAGTGAAACTTATGTATCAAAAAAGTAAGAAAAGTTTAAAAAATTATAATCTCACAATCCAGACACCCATTATTATCATTTTGATCCATGTCTATCTAGAATTTTAGTATTGTGTGTATGTGTGTATGTGTTCTGTTTGAGGAAAGATCATAATGTACACACTGTTTTGTCACCTGTTTTCCTTACTTAATGTGACCATCTTATTTATCATGACCATCTTTCTAGTTCATACTTCTGTAGCTTCCCATTAAAATTGTGATGGAATAGTTACATAATCAAAAGAAGATGAGTAGTGTAGAATTTCTAAGGAGAGCAATAATATAAACACCCAGGAACCCACCACACAGCATAAGCAACAGAACATCGCACAGGGTGTGGAAGCTCCTGTGTGCCTCTCCCTGACCAGATCGCTCTGCCTCCTCCCTTGGCTCCAAGACGCCACAATTTTTAATTATGTATTTATCATTGTCTTACAAGGTGAATAGTTTTACCATGCATGTGTGCATTAACAAATACTACATCACTTGGTACTAAATAGACACGGTATTATGCTGCATGTATTTTCTGTGACTTGCTTTTATGCCTGGCATATATCCCTAATAGATCTATTCGTGTTGATATATGCAGTGGGTTATTTATATTTCTGGGGTTTGGTAATCCCATGTGTAAACATGCTCTGACTTAGTCAGTGACATCTGGCTAACTCATTAGGAACATAGATTTGGGGAAGGACATTGACTATCTCCCTTGGCAGGTGCTTCAGACTCTGGGTGGGGATGAGAGTCCATCCCACCTTGACCCAAGCCACTTGCTCCACCCTTTGCAGTCTAACCCAGACAATGCAGGTCCTGGTGCATTGTGGAGGAGACCCTCACAAGCACAGAGAGAGAGAGAAGCTTGCAGCTCTGGGGCTATGAATAATAGTCAGCCTGGATGCCACAGGTGGGTTGCAAAGATTCCCCGGGGAGAAAGTAGAAGAGACAAAACATTTTTTCATGAGGACATATGGCTAGAGATGGAGTATTGAATAAACTGAGATTATTATGTAGCTAAGAAAAAGTCATACAATTTAAAATAACCTATGTGGGCTGAGTGTGTGGGAAAACTGACACTCCTTTACATTATTAGTGGGAATATAAATTAGCAATGCCTACATGAAGAGTAATTGGCCACATATACAAAAATTTTAAATGCGCCTACCCTTGATCCAATGATGGAATTTCTAGGTGTTTATCTTAACAGATATAAAAGATTATATATGTACATACTTATTGCAACATTATTTATAATAAAATATACTAGAAATCTCTATAGGAGATTAGATAAATAGATTATGGATTATGCATCCAATGGAAAGTGATGCAGCTGTTACAGAAAATGAAGCAACTTTTAGGTCCTTGTACGGTACAATCTCCAAGTTTTATTAAATGAAGAAGCAAAGTGCATTGGCTTAAAACAGAAAGTGTGTGTGTGTGTGTGTGTGTGTGTGTGTGTGTGTGTGTGCAAGTGCATGCGCACGCATGTTTGCTGTCTATGCCTAGAACATCCCTGGTGTTGGTGGTTGCTTCTAGAATCTGGATAGTAGGGGTCAGAGACAAGAGAAAGATATTACTGTTATCTTTTTGTGTCTTTAAAATTTTGTACCATATGAAGGTGTCAGTGAGCCAAAGAGAAAGTAATGAAAAAA
>NW_006293789.1:974272-979325 GCF_000327345.1 Myotis davidii | reverse complement strand
CAGCATAGCTGCAGCTCTGAGGAGAGACAGAGAGGTTTGTCCTGAAGGCGACCCCTAGAATATACACTGGTGAAGAGGGTTTTTGAGAAGTCTTGCAGACTGCCGGGGGATATATGGTCTTTTGCCACGATACCCTTTGCCCAAGGAAACCTTGACTATTTAATGCCAGTTTTGAATCTGGATTCTTTTTCTTCTGTTATGTGTTTTTGGTTTGTTTTGCTCTTTTCAAGCATAAGTTCTAACAGTAACAATAATAGATGAAGATAATAACACCAGTAATGAAGTATGGCCATTATTGTGTCATTTACAATGTGACGTACATTGACTAAACACTCTACATACATAATCTCAACTCTATGAAGTTGGTGGCATTAGTATTGCCATTTTGGTATAGATGAGGAAACTGATGCACATAAAATTAAGTAACATGTTCAAGAGTATATATCTAGTAAGTGATCGCATTGAAACTTGAATTCAGATTTCTTTGCCTTCAAAGATTATATTTTTAACCACTTTACTATATTCTTTTCTAATGAATGAGAAATTTGTTAGGAAGCATGGCAGTGCAAGTTCATACACATACACACACACACATACACACACGCACACCCATATGGCATCTAACTTCAGATGTGAACGGTGTACAAGTATTTGTGGGCCAATTATCAGGCGGAGCAGGGATTAGAAAGGGAATAGGTGTAATAACCTTGTTCACCCGAGAAAAATGTAGAGATTGTAGGACAGCAGGCAGGGTAACCATTTGGGGAATATTAGGAGGAAAGATGCCTGCAGACCAACAGCCACGCAGGTGCCGTTACCATTCCTATTAGGCTGCTGGGACTTCCCAGAAAGTGAAACTGAGGAGGAAATCAAACAAATAGTCTGCTGACTACACAAGCTTGCAAAAGTGTTTCCAAAACTCCATGCAGATTACTCACTCTTCAGAGGCCCCCAGACTCTGTGTGAAATTCCAGAGAAAATGTGTTAACCCAAAAGCTCTTCTAAATCACCCCACTGCTATGCTTAGCCAGGCTGCTTCAGCTCCCATGGGGACGAAGGAGCCAGTATTTTCCCTGAAAGACTATTTCTTCTTTTTTCTTTTTTCGTTTCCCTCATTGCTCCATGGAGGCTGACTCCAACGAGGTGATGAGAACTATTCCAGGCTGGTTTTCTCAGCCTGCATTCCAGAGGGAGCTGAAGTCATGTCAGTACCTTCATTACCACTGAGGCAGAACATGTCTCCCTGCATCTTCTCCACATTAAACTGTGATTTGTTGGGACAGTATGTTTCTACTCAGTTACTTGTATTCCCACCAACTCCTTGCAACTCTGGCTTAAAAAGAAAGGAGGCTCTGGACTTGTGCTGTCAATACTGCAACCACTACCCGGTGTGGCTACCGCATCCTTGAAATGTTTCTTGTCTGCAAGGAGTGGTTCTATACATGTTAAGTGCACATGGTATTTTATTTTATTTTATTTTATTTATTTATATACTTTTTGGCACATGGTATTTTAAAGACTTAACATGAAAAAAGTGGTACATCTCAAAACTTCATGTTGATGATATGTTGAAATGCTATCATAGGCAATCCTTGCTTTGCATGGTGGTGCGGAACCACGACAGTGACTTTGCAACCTAACACCATACAGATGATTTTAATAAGAATCAGTAGGGGAAACGATGACTGTTATGTGACCTTTAGATTTTTTTTGTCAAAATAGTAAAATTCTCACTGTCAGATGCAGATGTATGAAGAAATGAAAAAAGTAGTAAAATTAATTTACTTGGCACACAGTGATAATATTAGAAAAACTGAGAATTGAAGAGTTTTTCTCATTGCAATAAACTGATCGCGAGTGGTTTGGCCAGTGCTTGCCAGTTTCTTGTGTAACTTATATATGGAGGGAGCATGTTTCCCAAGCCTAGGTGAACTGTCAGCCTCCTGTCTGAGGTCAGCTCCCAGCATGTGATCCCTTGCTCTCCCAAAGTCACCAAACATCTCTTGGAGTGACGTTAGTATGAAATGTTTAGCTAGTGTCACTTCCTCTGCGACATCTGCATCCTTTTGGTCACAACTTGTTCCTCATTTATGTCACCTTTGCCTTTACCAAGGTCCTCTGGCTGCACATCCGGCCTCCAGGACAGTGGAAGTGCCAACTTCCCAGTCATCTTTCTTCTCATCCACCAGATTTCACTGCCAACAATATCATCTTTGTTTCTTTGCTGCTCTCTCACCTTTGTCAGCCAAGTTCCCTCTTCTGATTATCCATTTTTGTAAAATGTCACATGGGTTTACCACTGAGAGACAAGCAGACAACACAACTACACACTATGCTGTCCCTGTATGAACTGAATAACAGGTGCAGTGACCAGTCTCCAACAGACTTTGAAAGAAATGATCTGACTGGTCACTGGTGCTGCTGCACCTCATTTGTTTTTGTGTCATTTGTGAACTGAAACTCTAGCAGCAAAATTTGTACTTCATGCAACCACTCACAGCTATTATACCATAGTGATTTAAATTTGAGCCACGTTATTGAATACTGAATGGCATATTGAATATATTATTGTATAACTCAGCAGTGGTGACTGAACTTCCTGTACATTGGAACCATGCCCAGCAAAATTGCCCATATTTTGGGTACTAGGTTAAATAAAATGTATGGTTAAAATTAATTACACTTATTTATTTTTACTTTCTGAATGTGGCTAATAGAAAATTATAAATCACATATGTACCTATCATTACATTCCTATTGGACAGTGCTGTTCAATACCATACATGAATAAAAACATTAGGAAGGGAGAAAAAGAAAAGAAAAAATGGAACTGGAAAAGAATAAAATATTGTCCTAATTTTGAAGTGAAAGGACTAGTCACAAACAAAGAAGTAGATTCAAATCTACACAAATTAATCATGATTGTAGAGTGAAAAAAACAGTAAAGCTAAAATTATAGAGATAATAGATTGGGAAAACATTTGCACCAAATATGTAAGTCAAGGGTGAACTGCCAATATTATAAAATTACTCATTCAAATTTATTCTAAATGTATCAAGATCCCAGTAGATTATAAAACAGGTGACTAGCAATTTCTACAAGAGGAAATTGAAATAGTAAATGAACACTTAGAAAAGCATTCATCTTGTCTAGTTACCAGACATGAAAATTATTGTCAGCTTTGAGTTACACTTTAGTCTTCACTTTATTAACAAAACAATTACAACACCCAACACTGTGGGGAATTTGGTAATTTCATGCATCATAAATGACACTATAATTAGATACAATGCTTTTAGAAAGCAATATCATGTAAGAAGAAAGAGCCATATAGATATCCTTAACCCTTTGACCCAGTAATGGCACTCTTGAGAATTTACTCCAAGGAAATAATTCAATATGAACAAAAAGTTACATATGCAGTAAGATGTCTATTGTATCGTTACTTGCCATAGCAAAAAACGGAGCTTTCCTAAGTATCTAATATAGATCACTGCATCCAACAATGGCAGAATGCACACGCAGTGGTTTGCAAATGCACATGGAATGTGTACTAGATTTTCCATTTGCTGTGTCATAAAAAATGTGCAATTCTATCTAACAAAAAGGTAATATGCAAATTAACCATCACTCCATTACAAAAATTGCAGTGCCCATAGCCACAAGATGGTGGCACCCAGTCCCTTCAGCCCAGTCCCTTCAGCCCTGCTGGAGTCCCCCAGTCCTGGGGGGCGGAGGTGCAGCTGCTGAGGGCCTCTGGGCCGCAGAGAGCCTCTGGGAAGTGGGTGTGGAGCGGCCAGGCCCTGCAGAGAGCGGAGAATCACGGGGAGTGGGCCTAAGCTGTCAGGTCTCCCAGATTGGAGAGGGCTCCCCTGAGGGCTCTCAGATTGTAGAGGGTGCAGGTCAGGCTGTGGACCCCCCCATGCATGAATTTCGTGCACTGGGCTTCCAGTATATTTTAAAAGATTAAAATTATTCATAATATGCTCTGTAAGTAGAGTTGAATTACTCTTAAAACCCATAACAAAAGCTAAATAGAAAAGCACCAATTACTATAAAATTTAGACATAAAATTCTAAGCAACTCACGAATCAAAAGAGGAAGCACAATGGAAATTCAAAAATATTTGGAATAGATGATATTGAAGATATGTCATATAAACATAGCTAAATGGTTTTCAAGAAAATAACTTCCTAGAATTATATAATTACTAGAGGCCCGGTGCACAAAAATTTGTGTACTCGGGGTGTAGGGGGTGTCCCTCAGCCCGGCCTGTGCCCTCTTGCAGTCTGGGACCCCTCGGGAGATAATGACCTGCTGGCTTAGGCCTCCCCCCGGGTGGCAGAGGGCAGGCCCAATCCCTAGGTGCAGCCCCTGGTCGGGCTCAGAGCAGGGCCGATTGGGGAATTGGGGCACCGCCCCCGTCACACACAGAGCAGGGCGGATCAGGAGGTTGGGGCACCGCCCCCTGTCACACTCAAGGCAGGGTCGATGGGGAGGTTGCAATGCCACCCCCTGTCACGCACAGAGCAGGGCCAATCAGGGGGGTGGGGCACTGCCCCTTGTCACGCACAGAGCAGGGCCCATCAGGGGGGTTGGGGCTCCGTACCCTATCATGCACAGAGTAGGGCCGATCGGGGGGTTGGGAAGTTCCCCCGTCACACACAGAGCAGGGCCAATCAGGTGGTTGGGGCACCGCCACTATCACACTCAGGACAGGGCCGATGGGGAGGTTATGGCTCTACCCCATCACACACAGAGCAGGGCCCATGGGGGGGCCGGGGGGATTGGGGCACCGCCCTCTACCACGCACAGAGCAGGGCCGATCAGGGGGTTGGGGCGCTGCACCCTGTCACACACAGAGCAGGGCTGATCAGGGGATTGCGGAGCTCCCCTATGTCAGGAACAGAGCAGGGCCTATAGGGAGGTTGTGGCCCCGCCCCCTGTCACACACAGAGCCACAAGGCGATCAGGGGGTTTGGGCGCTGCCCACTGGGACTGCTCCAGAGGCCAGGAGGCCTCGCAGCTCCGCTGATCCTGGTGCTGGGAGGC